>NC_092869.1:24092044-24167826 GCF_032062135.1 Pyxicephalus adspersus | reverse complement strand
CGATGGGGAGAATGCACCTTGTGAAGCTCCCTTTGTGTCTCAGCTCCGTGCTTGTATTAGCCTTTGTCCCTAATTATTTCTCTTAGCTTACAGCGATTTCATGGTGTTGAATCCATGTGTGGAGTCTCATTGGACTTTAGCATTTTAAAATTCCGATCTGAATATCCTACAGCAATGTTATTTGTGGCTTATCTATTTATTCTCTCATCCTTACACATTTCAAGGGCCTTCTAATTCACTTGCGAGATCACTTCCAGTTCCACATAATGCTCCCCTTTGTCATCTTCATTATATCCACAAATAATATAAACATGGAGCCCGTTCAGCGTTCTGCTGGAAATCCTTCCAGGCTTTTCTATAGACGGACCTTTATTGCAAACATTTCATTAAAAATCCATTACACCATAAGCACTTTAACATCTAAAAATGTGATTTCATACATATTTAATAAAGTGCTTAATAGTGTTTCTGGAGCTTCATTGTTCAGGTGTTTGGAGTTGAAATGGCATTACACGTTGGTGTGTCACTTTTGGTTATAGCATTTAACAGATTATTTGGCATGAAAGAACAAAATTTATAAACAAATCTGTGGGAACAGCCAACACTGTAATTATTAAGTTATAAAATGTTTATTTTAACCCAACACAGCTTTATTTTTGTCATTAGTATGCATACCTCTAGCCCAGAATATCCAAAATATTAATAGCTCAGCAAAAGATTAACAAGACCAGCGTTTTCAGCAATCATACATATTAGGAGAGGATTAAAAAATTTTTTTACATTTCTCCTGCAGTACTTTTTTCTGCCACAGGATGTCCTCAGTCTGGTGGCCAGTATTACTCCTCCGCTTTCTTTGAGTCCAGGTCATCCTGATTGCACCTTAGCCTGAGAATGGACAGTGAAAGGAAAAGCAGAACAGCCATAAGCAAATCCCTCTGTCATTGTGCTCTCAAGCCGTATCAGCGTGCACGTAAACTGATCGACTTCTTGTACTACGTCTTCCTCTTACATTCCAGCCATCTGTACAGGGACTGCCCAAGCTGGATAACAGGTCAGATGTGTACTGCCACTGCTTGCATTTACCAAATACATTTATGGATTTATTAATAAATTCAGGTCTGTGTTAAGGTGACTTTTATTACTGCCTAGAGTTTATAGTTTTAAAGCAGGACCAAACTCTTGCTTTTAAAAAATTGTTACCAGGCAGGTCCTTAATTTTAGAAAGCCTTGTAAGCCATTCTAATTTTTGCAAATTTTAAGTTTTGTTTTAGGAAGTAAAACTTACTGAATGTATGTTCTGCTTACCATGTATACTTGGGAAAACAACAAGATTTTTTTCCCCTCACATGTCATTAGAAAAACAATCTTTGTTTATACTTGGGTCTCACCAGTAGATGTTGTTGTGCCCTCATGTAAAGCGTGCAACAAACATGATTTTGTTACATTTTAAATGAGGGCACAGCACCATCTACTGATGACCAACAATAATGCACAAAAGATCAATTACAAGCAAGTGACCCATCATAATCAACTCAAAAGTTCAAGATACTTTAGCCTATATAAAAGCAGCGACAAAAAAATACAGACTAAACCCATGTGATTTTACTTTCTTACCTTTCAAATAAATGTTTAAAAAAACAACACACCATGGATGTATCTTAATATCATGTTAATTCTGCATTTAGCACATTCAATTGCACATATTTACAATTTTGAATGTTAGCAGCTACAACCAAGTTTTGTGCCCTAGGTTTATACTTGAGTCAAAGTTATTTCCTATGTTTCCAGGTAAGAATAGGTACCTCGGTTTTTATTTGGATCAGTTTATTTTCAAATATATACGGTATGTTTGTTATATATACCGTGTTTCCCCGATGATAAGGCATCCCCATCAAATAAGCCACCCCCTAATTTTAGCTCGAACAATAAAAATAAAGCACCCCCCCGCAAATAGGACATCCGATACCTGATACGGTGTGCCTCTGTGTGACTCCTCGATGCTGGCTGCAGTGCAGAGTGAAACTGAAAGTAACTTCAAAGCCCTAACAGAGTCTGTTACCCGGCCATAGAAGCCAAAAAAAAGTGAGTCCGTGATCAGAAGGGGACAATGAATGGCACATACAGTAGTGATCAGAAAGGGGACAATCAATGGCACATGAGTGATCAGAAAGGGGACAATCAATGGCACATGAGTGATCAGAAAGGGGACAATCAATGGCACAGAGTGATCAGAAGGGGACAATCAATGGCACATGAGTGATTTTCAACAATAAATGTGTACTGTAGTCTTCTTCATGGAAAAATAAGACATCCCCCTGAAAATAAGACCTAGGGCATATTGTGGCATTTCAAAAAATATAAGACAGTGCCTTATAATAGGGGAAACAGGGTAGTACTGCTTTTCCTGACCCAAACATGGCATAGACTCTGACAACTTCACTTCTAATTGAGCACAAGCTTTTTCGGAATTATCCTTAACAAAAAAATGTTCTTTGTTGTATTGGCAAGTATCTCCCCTTGTTCCAGAAGTCATTTTTGGAATAAATGTTCTCTGCTTCACCTCTATTCATAGCTGACACAGCCACCTTCTCCTCTATTCATAGCTGGCACAAAATATCCTTTTTGTTCTGCTTGTCATCACAATGTCATAGAATTCTGTCAAATAATTTTAAATGACTGTGCTGAACATTGTGGTATTCTTCTCAGTCAGGTACCACATCTTCCACACTTCCACTACATTAGCATGTGATAACCTACTACTGCTATTATAACACTGGTTCACAAACATTTTCTTGCCAAACAGATTAAAGTCATTTTAGGTTATGTTTGATGCACAGATTCCAAAGATGGTATTGTTTTTGCTAGATTGGCTCTAGTTTTTAAAATAATGACAAAACTAGGCAAAATTAAACTAGATATGCCTAAGTACAAAATTAAATTTTTGAAAAAACCTAATGCCAATTTATTCTATATTAAGTAAAGTAGTAATTGAAAAACTCCTTGTATGATTTCCTTTTATGCTGATGATCAGGACAATCACGTTAAAGGCTCCAGCAGTAGTCTGCCATCATGTGTCTATCCCATCTGCCCTGATACCTTTCCTCCATCATCTTTATATCTTGATGGAACCTCTCCCCTTGTTCCTCATTGAAATCACCAAGGATTTCTGGATAATAAATGGCTATGGAGATAGTGTACCTATGCTCACAGGAGCACCCAAATTTTTAAAGTTTAAGAGCAAGTTTTGTACCAGTTCATCATTTTGTGCTTTATGGTTACCCAAAAAGTTATTGAAACCATGACATAACTGTACCAGGCAGAAGCTTCAGTATCAGTCATGTAACTTGTGAAATTTGAATCATTTATCAGTTTCTGAATCTGGGGTCCATCAAAGATCCCATCTTTTAATTTTTCAGTACTCAATCCAGGGAAGCATCTACAAATGTATTTGAAGCAATTACCGTCCTTGTTCAGTTAAGGTTCAGGTAATTGCTTCTTTAATCCCAACATTATGCGTAGTGGGGGGAGAATGAGAATGATTTTTTCTTTGTCAACCAATGGCTCGTTAATGATGTTCTCTGCGCCTTTTTTCATGTTTTCCCTTGGAGGCCATGTCACTTTATTCCAGTGATCCTGCTTTGCTCTACTTTCCCACAAAGCAGGTGAAACATGGGTACTTTGTGTATTCACTTTGCTGTCCAAGTAGAAAGTTCACCATTTTAAATCAACACAAATGGACCATTGGTGTTCATGATAGCAAAGCTTTTGTAAGACCATTTGGATTTTTTCATATTCTTGAAGTTTTGTTGAGTGACCAATTGGAATTGATGCACAGCAGTTGCCATTATGCAGTAAAACAGATGAAAAGCTGCCAGTCTTCTGCTCGGTATTCTGGTGCTCACATATGGATTAGTAGTCCAGAGGTGTTACAACAGTACACAAAGTCTCCATCGTCACTGAAATATGGTAGGAGTGTCACCTCCCTTGTCCTATAAACCGGTATTTTAACTTCCGGTCTCAGACAGTTCTTTTCTTTTAGCCTAAAAGTTCAGATGCTTGTTTTGACAGACTTAGGTTACGTATGAAATCATTGAGCTCTTCTTGGGAGAACTGCTGGTTTGATGAAACACTTCCTCCATATTCATCTCCAATGCTAACTCCTGGATTACACTCCAAACCCTGTATATCCTCCATGTCAGATACCGGGATATCAGGGAGTGTACTGAACACTGGTATGGGAACATCAGCACCATGCGGCACAGGTCGTCTTGCTGATTCCAAATCAGGGAACTCCCACTTTTTTTTCTTGTAACGATTGAAACCTTTTACATTTATAGAACCAAAATAACATTTTTCCACGGATGTAGACACTCTATACAAGTTTTGCATACCATATGGGCAGCCCAATACTTATCTTGGTCCCTCAGTTTAATACCAAAATTTGCAAGATAGGATTGTTTTACAAATTCTGTAATGTTTCTTCTCTGTTTTTGCTGAGAAAATTCACCAAAAAATGTAGCAAAATACATTAGGGTCATTTAAATAACATCTTCTTGAACTGATATTTCCGCAAAAAAAGAAAATGAATGAATAAAAAGAAGGCAAATGAAAGTTTCATGAAAATAATGCTACAATATATAAAAAGCAAAACACTGGTGTAAATAAAGATTGATAATAATATGCTGTGTTAACATTTGTTGTTGGTAAAATTGTCTATTCTGATTCCTGTATCACAAGAACTAGAACCCATTCAATTAAACTGATGTCATTTCTAGATCCAGCAGACCTGAAATACACTAAATATATTGAAAAATCCTTGGCAAGTGAAAACATTTTTTTTGTTGAGCTGTGTAATAGTTAGAAATACTGTGTAATGTCAACTTTGTCACTAATATAAAAACATATACAACATAATATATAATTTTCCGTGTTAATCTGTTTTTGTGTTAAAAATATTATACATTGGGCCTGATTTATTAAAGCTCTCCAAGGCTGGAGAGGATACACTTTGATCAGTGAAGCTGGGTGATCCAGGCCCATTAACATAATACATTGGGTAAAAAGTTAATTTATGGTGCATGGTCACTCCTTAATACATCAGAATAAAACAATTCTTACCAGCACCAAGAGCCATGAATTGCGATCTCAGTAAGAGCTATGCTCACTCATAATGTAGACCTTCCTCACATAAAGAAATGCCAAAACCACCAGAAAGCAATGCTACAATAAATCTCTGATATTATATCCTAGATATCTACAGCACCTCCAAAATGTTATTAGGTTTATAGACCAATAGGGCCTGAATAAATAAAGCTCTTCAAGACTTAAGACGATCAACTGTCATGGGAGAACCTGGAATGGATCTGGTCCCGGGAAACCTAACACTAGGATTCCTTTATTGTAACAAAGCCATGAAAATAAAAGACAGTGACCTGCAAGGTGTCTGTTAATTTACAGATAATGCCTAGTATAACTTCATATGGCAGTTGTTTGTCAATTTGAAGGCTCTGCTCGTTGTGTCCTTATGATTACATTAGTGTACAGGATAGAAATAATAAAAAAACGACTTGTGCTGAATGATACCATTAAGGGACGAATAGAAGAGGAGAATGCCATTATTTCGGCATGCAGACTACTGGTATTCAACATTTCAAGGTTGCCCTAGATTGAATAGAAACACACAGATATCCAAACAGAGTTTGAATGTCTTTCTTGTTAGACAATGGAATTTCATTCTTTAGCGTTGATTACCAGGAGAAGCCATGGTGTCACTGTAGGTAAAAGAAAGGACAATTAGATCTTTTACTACTGAGCTTGCCAATAGCATATTTTGTCACCCACTTATGACCATGCTGCCTCTGCCATTATGTGAAGAGCATATAAAAACACATTAGGAAATATCATATCTAGTCAGTAATGCTACAAGGGAAACTCATGTCAGAGATTATACAATACGAGGAAATAATTATGTATTTTTGTATTTAAGTGGAAAAGGGGATGATGAAATATGCTGGTAGATAAGGTATTTATATGTAACACTATTTTTAGAGAATTACAAGTTATGAAAGAGCAAACATTTTATTTATCACAAGTTCTATAGAAGCTAAACAGAAAAAAAAAATCACATTTTAACAGTAGTTATGGATAGTGTTGGTCGAATATCTCACTATTTGGTTTGACAGCTATTCGATCGAATAGTGAGATATTGTTCGGGTGATCGAATGCCGAATTTGAACACCATTGAAGTCAATAGTGGGAGAATTCAGGTTATTTTTAGGGACTATTAAGGGCTGCAAGAGCAATCAGATTACTCCTGCAGCCTTTTACTAGCTGTATGTGTGAAAAAAACACAGGGAGTCCTGTGTTCGTGGATAGAGAAACTATCCAGGAACACATACTACAGAACTGCAACAGCGATCCTGATTGCTGTTGCTAGTAGTATGTGTGAACACAGAACACTAGATGTGATGAATGGGGAAAGTTGCCCCCATTCAACCTCTAGTGCCCGGGGATCGCCTGCAGTCACAGTCATGTGACCGTGGGAACTGAACTGCTGATGAATTCTGCAGTTCCACTACTTAATTAACCTGTAGTGCCCTGGTGATCGCACACTCTTGAGAAGATGCCCGGACAGCAAGTATCTATTACTCTGTAACATGCACAGTAATATGATACATTTGTTACATTTTTTTTTATTCACTGTGAGAAAAATGTAACAAATGTATCAGAATATTACTAAGCTGGAAAGTGTGTTACAGAGTAAGAGATATCATGTCATTGTAGGATAACCTGTAAAAAAAAAAACAAATAAATAATAAAAATGAATGTTAAATTAATTTATTGAGTGTTTGTGTTTATTTAACAATAATTTTTATTTTTTTATCCGAATTTTAACAGTCTAATCTCGTTTTTTTTTTCGGGTCAGCTCTACCTGAATTTGAACAGCCATTTTAGGGTCGAATTTAAGGACAACCCGAATTCAAACACCAACACTAGTCATGGATATAACCATCTATGGTCAATTCTGTATATCACCAAAATTAATATGTGGCATCTCTGGATACACTGTATGTGAATATTAGAATATTTAAATCTTTCCACCTACAGCATTGGCCACTAGAAAATTAAAGGTAAAGGTAACAATGTGTGTCCAGGGAAAGCCATCATTGTGCCTCTAAAGTCTACTGTGCCTTAAGGTTAAAAAAATTGTACAAATTTTTGCAAAAGTAAAATGTAGATGCTTATATATTTCGCTTTTGCAGTGAATCAAAAGCTTGGGAGTGTGTCTAAATCCGTGCACTATGTAGGACATAGGAGATGAAAAGTATTAATACATTCACCCATTCCTCTTCACTACCATCATCCATTGGTACTTATGTGTACTCACCCAGTGGGAAGATAAATACTCCTGAGCAAACCTGATAGAGATTTGGATCCTATCAAATGTGTATGAATGTGAACTTCAATTCCTTCTCTCGGATATCTTCAGCAGGTCCTCCATCTTCCCAGCTACATATGTGCCTGAAGAGCGTCTTTAGTGCCTCGCCAGCCTTGCCCAGTAGGGATGATTTTTGAGATCTTTGCTGCTAGATTTGATGGACCATACAAAAAGACTTCACTGAAGTAAACCTTCACTGGAATGCACTTTGAAAACTAAAAAAAGGCTGCAAAAGATTAAATTTCTACCTGGGAAGCCCACCGCCGGAGTGCAAGTAACTGAGCTTTCAACCGAGTGAACATGAAACATACAAATCCTATTCAAAAACCTTATACAGAACAATACCACATTTAAAAAAAAACTTTTCATCTGGTCTGACAATTGGATGTCTCAAAAAAGCAACGCCTTTCACAGACTACAGTGGTCTGATTCCTCAGGAGTATTTTAAGATATAGCAAATGACTATAGTGAATTAAAAACATTTGGATTAGTGACGGATAAAACAAAACCTTCCTGAGTACCTCTCCAATACAGCAGGGCAATGGAACCATCACCAAAGAGAAACTGGAAGGGAGACACAAATCCCCCGAAAATGTCCCCAAAAAAATATTGATCCTGATTTTAGAGTAAATGTCAATTCTTTCACAAGGGGTAACGTTCTATGTACCTGGTGGGCAGTGTGATCTCTAACGTTCTCCAACAATCAAAAGAATCAGTAATCGATCAAGACAAGCGGTATGTGTGTGTAAACTACCATCTCTACATGACCTTGGACACAACCATTACCCTCAAGGTACTCCAACCAGTCATCAAATCCTCTACACCAGGTAGATCTCCTAAATGTCTCACCTCATTAGGTAGTCTTACTGAAAACAAAATCCTTCATTCATATCTCTCACTTCTCTTCAGACTTACTAAGGGCACACATAATTAAGCTTGCCATAGAAAGAAAAGATCCAACTTATTGAACAATGTACCAGCCTATCTAACATAAAATGTGGAATAAATGTGATTCACCAAAATAGTGGCTACCAATAGTGTTCCTATGTGCAAAACATAATAAATCTAGACCAGGTTCTGAACCTATACAATCTAAAACATTCTAATATCTTGCCTCTTTCTCGCAATCAGGTGGCATAGACCTTCATGGTCCTTCTACATTTTCTCTGATCCTTTCACCATTCTTAATGGAATTCTACAAGACTGTCCTCTATGTGCACTTGATTTTGTACTGTCCCTAGAACCTATTCACGGTTAGATTAGAGATTATCCTTAATGAGAAGACTGCAAAGGTCTTGGTTAACAATTCTTAATCTTCATCTATGCACAAAATCTTTTATTTCACACACCCTATACTGCTCTCCAGCCAGCAGCATCAGCTCTGCCCATGCAGTATACTTCTTGGTCTGAACCATGAGACTCTTTGAAAACTGTTCCACAGATGTACTTCATCTGTAAATGGAAGTGAAAACTGCACCAGAACTGCCTCAGCTTTAGCACTCCCTCTGGAGGTGGAATGTGTTAGCTACATGTCACATGGTCACCTCCAGTCACGATTCCCCCTATTTAAGGATGTGACAGACAACAACAGCATTGTGCCTGAACAAGGAGGTATTTTTGTAAAGGCAAGGTAAGGTCGGCCAAACAAACAGGCAGAGGAAATATAAAATGCACTTTACTGAATATTTTGCAATATAAACAAACTTATAGTTACAGGTTCTGAGGTATTGGAAGTTACAAACAAGGTGAATGCAATAGGGAAATGTAAAATACAAAGGGGATAACAGTTTCCAACAATGGACACTAGGTGGCGTCTAAGGTTTGCCTGAAACACTTGGCAAACTGCACTCAGTTCAAATAGCAAATGTTACTTAGCTGTATATAGTTTTAGAAGTCTGCAAGCTCCTCATGATGTGCCTCCCACATTTGGATGCACACAGTGGATTGCACAAACGCTCGCACAGTGGGTAATCGGCCACCCCACTGGAACTCTAGGACAGTGACAGATGACAGAATACACCTGATCACAGTAGCCGAGTCTTTCAGGAACAATTCATGCTATTGCAGCCGAAGGCTGCCCGAACGCCGCACAGACTGAAGGGGACAACACAATCTGGCTGCAGCTCACATGCTAAACTACTGCTGCCTCATCAGATCAGGTCACATTGGCCTCCTCCCCCCTGTACTCCTCAGCATTTATTACTTCTGGGCTTGTCCAACATCCCTGAGAATTCTGGGTAAAGCAATTACAGTGACCAGCACCAATACTACAAATAAAAGGGACCCTCCTGTCAGTGGGGTCCGCACCTCTACCTCTCCTGCATCCTGGGGTGCTGGCCACCCTACTACATTTCCAGTCTCTCATTTTAGGATTTTGCCATGTGCTTTCCAGTTTTTGTTTGTGGCTTTCCTGACTTCACCTTGACACTTGAATTAGTAGCGCATCTTGATCTTTTGCAACACCAATCCTGGCTTTTTCCTGACATCCCCAATTAATTATTTACCCAGTCAAGAAAACACTAGCACCTAGATGCAATGGATAACTTCTTTGAAGTGTGGTTATCCAATACATTTGTAGAAATACAATAGATATGTGTCATTGTTTAAAATTGTTATACAGTTTGTGAATATGAAGCAGCACTTTGTAAAGGCATTGATGTATTTGGGTCTTTGTTGGGATATGAATAGAGCACAAAGTGAAACCATTAAAAAATTTGAGGCTTTTTTTTGCCAAGCAAACCTTTTCTAAGACAGTTTTCCTATACAGGTAATGACTTCCACTTGGCTTTCATGTGCATGGTAATGTATAATATCGAAATAATACAAACAATACTTTGGGACTAACATATAAAAAAAAACATTTATGATTGCACTGCAGGTCATACAGCCACTTTAAATACAAAACGTTATACATTATTAAAGGACAACAATGTGCTTCAGTAATTCAGCACTATGAAGAGGCTGGCACAGCACAGCAAAACTGGATGATAGTTGTGTGTTTCAAACGAGGAAAAAAAAATGTGTCAAATTATGTGAATAGGCAGAATGAGAGAGAGGCAAGGACACGACCCACATCACTTGGTAATGAGAACTGCAGCAGTGGAAGTCAGTAAGTACAGCTCCTTCTGTACTAATTTGGAGTGTAACACAATTTTTAGGGTTTGGAGAAAGACTTGGTTTACAAGACCTTGATTTTTCAAAAGAGGAACAAGCAACAGGTTTAAAACAAGGTAACATTTTTGTGCCTGGAAGTCAGTTTTAGCGATAAAAAGGGGCAATAGTTACACACTAATTATTCCAAAGCATCATGCCAAGGGGTATTGAAATCCTCTTTAGTGTGTAAAGTGACAAGCTCATGAATTGCTAAGCTAACAGACAATCTCAACAAACCCTAGTGTCATAACGCAACAAAAGAATACCAAACCATATTTTATGAGAGATATCAAAAAAACATGAAAGTCCTTATTTGTTGTTATTAGGGATTATTAATGGCAGGGGGCCACCATGCTCTTCCTTCTTCCCTCCCTGCCATCTTGATTGGCAAGGATGGGATGTGCTGGGTATCCTGGAGTGTGTAGCGCAGTAATTTTTTTGTTTTGTTTTTCTATAGCATAGTATGGCAGGTAAGAATGCTTTTTGTAGAAAGACATTTTCTGCCCTTTTTGGCAATAAAACCCTGCCTGATCCCACATTGGGAAAGCAAACTTTAGTTCAGCTATAAAGTAAATGTAAACCCTAACAAAGAACTTTGTTTTCTTGCTCACTTTTGGCCACAGAGAAAGTGGCAGAGAAGTTTGCCAAAAGAAACCTAGAAAGGACTGAGCACATACTGCTGTGTTGGTCGGCCCTCAACAGGATTTATAAGCCAAGTGACTTTATGAAAGATCAATCAAAAAAGCAGGGAATTAGTATTTTCACATACACTTTCAAGTATATTTTAAGCCAAAACTATATTTTATTAGTGCTAGATAGCGCAAGGAAGGCTATGTTTTGCTCCAGCATTATACTACATTATATTACCATGTATACTAGATTTAAAAGATGTCAACTTTATACCTATTCTGGTTTCACACTGTACCCAGTTTTATGTCAATGGAGACAGTACACAATAGACAGCACTCGGCTTTTGAAAATCAGGTTAACATTGATTTCAACTAAATATGTTTTTATATTTAGTAGACATTGTATTGCTCATTGGATTTGTTGACAAAAACCTCTCCAATGTCCCTAAATTTAGAGACACTGCTAAACTATTGAATGTAAACCTTGGCCAATCTTAAGCAATACTGCCACCAAGTTTTCCAGCAATGAATAGCAGATAGATTACAGGATCAGAAGAGAGTTTACTTTGAAGAACAGAACAGTATTTTCAGTGTTGTAGCTGAAAAAAATTGGTTTTCATAATAAGAAATAAAATCCAATGGCACTGAATACTAGTCTGACCACACATTTTCAGTTCCAGTGTAGAATCTTAGGTAGGTAGACCAACCTTAACTGAACAAATGAAGTGAATGGTCAACTGTGCCAATCAAAAATGTTTTTACATAGGATTAACAAGGAATAAAGAAATAGTTTTGTGTGGCACTGGTTATTTTCTTTGAATCCAGATAAACACCTTAGTATCTTAGCACCTACTTCTAAAACATGAATTCAAATTCAAAAATACACAAAAGCATACAAACACATAAAAATACATATACAGTTTGAATAGAACAGTGTGAATAGGATATACCTAATAGAGCCTTTGATTCTTGCAACTGCTGATAGAAGTTATCAATTCTTTCAATTTCACTTCATTTTAATGGAAGGGATTTTTTATTGTTTTAGGACCCCATATGGTGAGTGCCATGGTTAAAAATGCTGGTTACCTGAATTGTACCAGGAGGTCCTGCCTGCCACTGAAAACCTTTAAAATGAAGGCATACAAGCCAGATCCTTTTCATGCTGTTGTACCAGAGTATGAAGAGGAGCGGGCCAGGAGATTTCCCTGCAAAGGCTGAGAAGTGCCATACAGGACTTAACAGTAAACACTGCAAAAGGAAGTAAATTTACCTTGAAATGTTGCACCAAGCATGGCGTGGATGCCTTCTTCCTGGAAAATTCTTTGACAGAGCTCATACCAGAATTAGGTTAACCTTGTCCATGCCGGACATTTATGTGGGAAAAATCACGAACAGTGAAAGTTGAAACATTGTAAAGACTTGGAAATTTACACCATGACTACTTGCTTAGGCGGATCAAGCATTTAATACTTCCAGGAGTGTGATGCCCATTTTCCCTTCTGTGAACCATGATTTCAGCTTTTAACCTACACCAATGCTGTGACACTACTGTTACAGAGGGTCAGAGAATAAAACCAAAGAACAAGGTGCAAAATGCATATCTCCCAAAATGTAGCTCTGGAATTGCCAAATGCAGATTTGATCACAGCACTGGAACTGGAGTGATGGTAGGGTATACATAGGCAGATAAAGGGAACCTTTTTTGCAACTGAAAATCACTTTGCTTTTCAAAAGATTTTAGGTATGATAATACAATACATATATACCCTTAATGAATAAGATACACATGAGGATTATAAATAGCATATTATTAAAATGTTGGAACACTTGTCTCCACCATTGTCTTGTTCCGGGAGACCTCCATGTACCTGATCATCTTTTACTAAATTTAAACAGCTTTAGATTGAAAGCTAACACTTCGAAATTTCTATGAAAAGAAATATGAAGAAGGAACCTCTTGCCATTTGAAACTCTTCAGACGTGAGGTTAACCAAGCTGGTCAGGTTACCCATCTTTTTTAGAATAAAGTGATGCTAGTTGAATGTGGCAGTGCTCAAAAACAAAATGAAGACATACGCAGATGTATTAACTTTATAAAATATAATATGGCAAATATAGAAAATAATATGCACAATACAGATGGCCTCATACACAGGCTGAATATAAATACAATGCATTACAAAGTGGTATGAAGACATTTACACAATGCTTTTTTTCTGTACCATGATTTCAACTGATGTACAAGACAATAACTTCAAAAAAAGTGAAAAAAAAAAAAAAAAAAAAAAAGGACTGCTATGCTCAGAAACTGATTGTCAGGTTACGGTGAAGTAATACAGTTACAGTTGGCATGTGTGCATAAATCCACGGTCAGCCACTGCATGGCTCCCTGGAAACTTCAAAAACTATAAAAAAAAAAAAAGAAAAAAAAAAAGAAGAATGCACAGCCTCAGTGACCATTAGCACAAAATGAAGTTGCTATTTTGCATGTACAGGGTTCCTGGGACTATGAAACCCTTATGTTATGCAAAGGAGGCCGATACAAAGTATGTTACAATTTCAGATGCCTGCTAAACTAATGTGTTTCACTGGACATCAGCCGTATCCAATACCTTTGCAGCTGGTAATGTAGAGAGCATTTTTTTCCGGTTAGTGGATGTTCTGGTAACATAAATCATTAAATTGTGGAGCAGCATCTTCTCAATTAAAGTGTGTGCATTGTTTGCACTTTTGCTATTCTATCTATCCCAGCAAGCTTTTGGTTTTATTGTGGTTTGTCTCCATTGAAGAAATGTTCTCACTCAATAAAATCTCTATAATTGGACAGAACAACAATAACCCCATTTGTGAGGAGCCTTTTATACCCTCTCCTATGTCCAACAAATAACCTTCAGATAAAATCTGTTAAAAAATGTAATCTAGGTTACCTTTTAAATGTAATTGGTCCCCATTTATAAAACAGGGAATCAGACATTCCTTTGGTGAAATCAATTACTGCCATTGAAACAGATGGACCTGGAAGATTGTTTTATAAATGGATCCCGATGAGTCCATTTGATGGAACAAGTTGGTGGCGTTTCATGTGCAAGTGAAAAAAAAAAAGGATTTAGTTTAGCGTTTTGTGCATCATTTTTATTCTCTCAGTGACAGAAAAATTACCAAGTTTGACTGATTACAGCAAACTATTACCATGTACGCAGTAATGGCACATACTGCACATGACGAGGAAGACCAAATATGATTTCTTTTAGTAGGTTGAGGAATTTTTCCTACTTCAAATAAAACACAACACTTTATCACAGTCTTCATACACCTGCAAACTGTTACCACAATCCTGAAAAACCTACAAGCTACAGCCATGGGGATACCAATCTATAAGCTTTGTATGGTCGGATACCTTTAGGGGAGGGGGTTCTCTTGGTTTTGGTGCAGTGCATTATTAAAACTCACTTGTTAATGCAGTTTCCACAAAAACACTGAACCTCTCGTACAGCCCTGGGAGTAAAGCCTAAGAACAGCAACTCCTTATGTTTTCTTGCACGATCACAGAGGTGACAAATACTAGGTTTAGGTTTTCTTTTTTACTCCTAGCTTTTTTTAACCAGGGATTTATGAAGAACTCAATTCAGCATAAAACCATCATTAAAAAAAGAAAAAAATTACCAAGGTTTTCACCAGACTCTTGATCAGCTTTGATATCATTACATGCAATTTTGGCACATTAAAAATACATGAAAAAAATGACAGTTCATATGTAGTTATTAAAATTCAATGTCAGCTTAACAAATCATCTTTTCAAGTACGCTCTGCAGAATGACAGATGATAGGGCCTGCAGACTAACAGACACATTGGGCAAACCGAGAATCAGACTGTGCTGATAGACCAACAATAGCAGCAAAAGTGATTTCCATTCCCATACAAGTCTATGGGAATGTTAAACCCGATCTAAACCATAGGCCAGGGAAGGTAAAAACTGCAGGTCAAATACTAAATTATATCAGGAGCATCTGAAGTGAAACCAATACTGTTGACACTAGTCCCAAAACCTGTTACCACAGGCCCCTATCTAAAAATATGAAAACTACAGTTACAATGCCAGCAGTACTTCCTAGACAAATAAAAATATATTAACTACTCATTCTGAATTTTGGCCAAGGGAAAGCCTTTGAAAATGTAAATCTCAAATATCTTTCCATACATTAGTTTTCTTTCAACTTGGAACATGCATCTGGACTTCTAAAAACACTCCAGAATCAAATACCTAGCACAGCCACCACCCTCCTTCATAGCCCTGTCCTTTTCTAGAAGAGTCCAGTTATGGTCGGTGTTGGCCCATCTCCTATTACATAATAAGGTTATAGGAGATGGGCCAGCACCGACAGCTGACAAGGGAGGAACAAGGGGGAAAACTAATAAATGTAACTTGAGTGACAATCTGAACCTACTGACTTCACATTCAATATACCACTACCCATGTAATTGAAAATTTTTTTGACTACAGAAAGATCCTTGTACTGTGCGCCGATTTATGTTGCCATTCTAGGAAGATTGCTGTCAAGAGAACACCACCCACCCTCAGAATGTTGTGTAGTTCTCTGCTGATCTTGCTAAACTTTAACTAGTTCTAATGATTATTTCACATAGTGAGGTAATGGGGTGGTTACCGCTTCCTTACTGCTGGCAACCTTGCTTCTGTGTCTTGCCCTCAATGAATTGGGGAGGTTCACCACCACCTATTGACCATCCAAACAAAACAAATGTTCAATCATGTTGCTCAAGCTGGGACCGCCTGCCTGTATACTAGGCTTATGATGGGTGGAAGTGTCACTCAGGAGAATAAGTGAAAAAAATAGCTGCCTGTCTTCTTTAGGGTGATGACCTATTGTATGCCTCTTATTAAAAATGAGACCTAGTCATACAAGGTTTGTCCTTTTGCCCAACGTGTCAGATAGCAGCATTATCTAAAAGTTCTGTAGACTGTAGAGCACCAGCAAGAATACAACATATTGGGCCTAATTCACTAAAGCTGTCCAAGAATGGAGAAAATAGACTATTGTGATAGAACCTGGGTAACCCAGCAAAACTGGAATAGAACTGGTCCAGGAATAAAACATTTGCCAGCTAACAGAAAACGATTTTTAAGAAAACTTCTGGGTTTGCTGGATCACCCAGGTTCTCCCATCTTCTCTTCTCCAGTCTAGGAGAGCTTTAATAAATCAGGCCCATCATCACCTAGTAATATGAATTTTGAATGTTGTCTACCAAACACAGTGCAGGAATTAACACACAAATACATAGACAATTCCAATGACCTTAAGCAAGTGCTGCAGAATTTGGTTCTTTGGAAAATAAATTCAACTTTGCTTTGACCTATTGGAAGAGTTTAAAACACTGGCCCCGAATCAATGCTCACCTCTACCAACACAAATAAAATTGTTGTCATTTGTAATGGATACAATTGTGGCCCAACTACGATACAGGGCTGTCTAACTCCAGTCCTTGAGACCCCCATACAGGCCAAGTTTTTCATATAAACAGTCATTTTCTGACTTTTTGTGAACAGCACTAAAACACAGTGCTGTCAAGTGAAATACTTAAAATGCTCTGCTCTTCATTTAGTGGAAATTAAAAAAGAAAAATTTGCAAACAGGCAACATCACATTTTTTTTTATTAAACTCAACCGTCCTTTGTTTTATCGTGGGCGCCGCCATCTTTACGTGGTCCACTTCCAGGTTTGGGGCTTCAGCCACATTGGCCAGGCCGGAATGACATAACTATTTTAATAACTAATTCCTGGCAGCCAGGACACCAGGCATCATACACTGATCTGTGCATACTCAGCTCAATGTCCTTTACAGAAAAATATTGTGAACCGACAGTAAAATATATCTTATTGGAGAAAGAACATGGCCTGCTCCTTTGGAAATATTCTGCTTGCTCGCAATTTTGTATTTGTAAACTATAGTTAACTTCAACAAATTCATGATAAAACATAATTTTATTGGTCCTATGAATGAGCATAACTTTCATGGAAATCTCTGCTCCTTTCAGTATTACAAAAAAATTTGAGGCAACCGCAGCACTCAATTAAGGTCAGTAGTACAATTACTTCATCTTTCCATTCCATTTCATATTTAGAAGGTAAGGTGGAAGTGGTAAATGTTTAAGACTGAATCTAGGTGAAGGCATCTAAACTTTACACTAATATGTCAGTTTACAATAAAAAGGTAAATCAGCACTTACAAATATTCAAAACAACATATATTCAAAGTTGATGTACTGAAAGCAAGTGAAAAAAAAGCATTCAGACATGTTTAGGGATTTACACAGTATGGGATATCTCCCACAACAGGCTTAGACATAAAACAATAAGAAAATAGGAAATAACCGCAGCTTCAAGAGAACAAGTCTGGAGCCAAATTTCATGTGGAATACTGAAAGAAAATAAGTCAATCTATGAAGTTGGGGAGAGGGGGTACAGATAATGCAGTGGCTAATATGGCTGCAAGAAAAAGGGAATTTGTTTAACTGGAGCGTTTTCAACACAGACTGGTCCAAAACACAGTGTAGTTACAACTGATTACAACAGAGTCTCTATCCAATAAATGAATAATTCATATCGATATTTATTTGACAAACACAGACATGATGATGGTTTATGGTAGGCTATCAATCAACATATGAAGGAATTCTGCAGATTTTTTTTAGGCAGAACTTGTTCTGATGAGTATAGAGATGTTACAACTATTGGCATCTGTCACAAAACAGGGCAGGAATAATAAAAAAAATGGTAAAATTGAAGTACTAACAAAACACACACACATATATACATATACACACACACACACATACACTCACATTTTGAGGTATTTGCCATTCTGGTAATGAAATGTACACATCTTTTCCATATGAAGTTTGCGAGGCCTGCAGTCCATCCAATAAAGGGACTGGACAGGGTTTTATCTATGGGAAGGAGAGGGTCTTGTCCCTTGGGTCATGAACTACATCTCTGTTAAAGTTCTGATATGCTCCAGAACATTTTAAATATACCTCTGGAGGTAATATTATTCACTTGTTAATACACAGCTGCAATTCTTTATTTACAGTCTCTTAATACAGCCATAATAGTGTTCAGTTCATATAGTAAAAAAAAAAAAGCCTATGTTAGTAATGTTGTGTAAAACTGAATACTATGGCACATTTGTTACAATGGCTTCCTAATATGACTAGGTGTCATTATCGGGCACAATGCAGGTTCTTTATGAAGAACTTTGTCATAAAAAGTCAGCTTGATACAGATAATACCATTTATATAATAGGAAACTACCAAAATACAATCCTTTACCCTTACAGAAGGTACCTGTCAATCCAGATACAGCCTAAACCTTATCTTTTTTTGGGCTCAGGAACTGGACACAAAAAACGTCCAACCTGGCTGGTAAACTTTTCTTCCAGCTTAGGTACTAGGAGGTTGTAATGCATTTGTATTGATACTCCATCTGATAAAAAAAAAACAAGAGTTCATTGCTTAGTATTACACCTTCGCATGTAATGTCTAAGAGTACCTCGAGACAATCTTAAGCAGGGTACTGGGATATCTCATCTGTAAGATACACATTGCTCACTGAGGTCCAGAGGTATTTCAGTCATTGTACCCAAGATACGCACAAATATTTTTTACCCATAAATGATTATCTTGAGATTATATACACAATACTGTACATACAGATTCCCACACAATCATGAAACCATATACCACATGTTCACATACACATTCCTGATAATACTTGAAATTAATAGTCATAGAGAAGGTCAACAGACTTCCCATGACTTGGCACAGTTTTGATCCCCAAAGGTCTTGCATTGATTCCAACATACACTGGCAGTTAGATGTGCTTGATGCTATATTTCCCTTTTTGGAGCTGAGAAATGTAAAGTTTGGATTTGCTGCCATCTTGCCTCTTAAACCAAACCTCGTCGCTATTTATAGTTGTGATGACGGCACTGAAAGGTAAAATTTTGCATGTTTTAGAAGGTGTACCAAATTTTATATATATATATATATATATATATATATATATATATATATATATATATATAGTTTGCTTTTATACTGAAATGCAGGTAATTTGGTAAATACATGATCCACATACAAACATTACAATCAATTGCTAGGCTATGTGACATTAAGGAGATCTGACATGAACCATTTTGGTGGTGACTGAAATAAAGGAAGTACCAGGAAAGAAGTACTGGCTTAGTAAATAAAGTGGTCGGGGTAGCTTTACACAGACCTTTGGCAGTTAGCACTGAAACAGTAACAAGGCTTATAATGTACAATAAAAACAAATGGCAATGTCAAAGGATCCAACCGAAAATAGTACTTTTCCTTGAATACAATACATTGTGCACTTAGGGTAAAGTTTTGTGTCTATCAAAGGATTTTACCACTGCTATTTAGAAAATGTGATATATATTTATGGGGCAGTCACGAACTCCAAGTAAAAGACATGTGTCACCAAATTAAAATTTACTGTTCGAAGATCCTGATTTCTGGCACAGCAGAGCTGACTTTACTCTGTTTTACAGAAATCTAAGCATGCACTATGCACATTTCTATCAATACTATTTATGATTGCTACACCTATTGCATTAAACAGATTCATAAGACTAACTATAAAGATTTGTTGTACCATTCATCCAATGGTGGGGGTAAAAAGAAGCATAATCTGTTCTATTTGTAAATATATGTGAAGAAATATTTATATGTATATTATTTTACACTATACAGCACATATGTTGCAGTTGGTTCAGCTGATAGAGTTGCAGACCTTTTCTTTTAGTTTGACAAGATCACTTATAAAGGAAATACATACCTGGTTGGGTACTCATCTTTCTTGTCTATACAGATTGTCTGCCCTCGTCCATACCACTCTCCATCATAATGCAGCCTCCCATCCTCTGATCTTGCGGTGTGCTGATGTTTCTCTATCTTTACTGTAACTAATCACATGATAAAAATTACATAAACATGGTGTTGACACCATAACATTTTTGTTCCAAACAAAAAAAAAAAAAAAAAAAAAAAAAAAACTTTTAAAAGCAAAGGCAGTTCTATCTCGACAGATGTCACTGAAACTGGGACCCCCAATGCTTATGTAGAGCTTATGCTTTTGTTCTGTTTTAGTGACAATCTGCAAATGTTGGATTTCCACTCACTTGCTGTCCCGGATACAAGTACCACATACACACCAATAGGGTGGATACTTTTTCACGCCTATGTTTTAAATGGTAGTTATCAATTCTCCACCAGAGAATGTGGATGAATATAACATTCACTATTTTAAAAAAATAGACGCCTATATGTTTGAAGAAATCTATATGTAATTATAAAGTTGTTGCTGAATCAATAGACTCAAAGCTGAAACTAAAACATGTTCTGGTCTATAAATAATATACAGGTGTGAAAGCTGAAGTTTGGTAAATAGGATTATGTTAGAGAGATGGAGCCAGAAAGGAATAACATGTCGGTAAAAGTGAGGGGAAAAAATGTATAAATAATAGCAAGCCAGCTGTAAAGCCATTTGTGAATGTGTGCTCACCTCTGCTTAGGGGTCTGTGTACCAAAGGTAGTAGGGAAATATTTAAATAATTAGTAATTCAAATATTTATAATTAGTCATTCATCCTAAATTTAAAAAGTGGAGAATGATAATAACTTTGTTCAGCAGAAAGACACTTCCAAACTCTCAAACTGCATTTAGCATTATGGTGACACTAAGCCTCACCCACTTTCCATTCCCCTTTTCAATAGGGTGACATTACCAGCTCTCTTACTGGATAGAACTTGTACTAGGAGGGAAATGACATCATTATGAAAACTTATAACCAGCGTTCAAGATTGAATAAATCTTACCTTCTGGCTTTACACGATGAGGTCCCAATGTGGCCATTGCCTGTGTAACAATAAGAAGCATTTAATACAAATCTATCACAAGGTTAATGTTAAACAATGTCAATAATAAAGTGGTCAGAAAACCTCACCTTTCTGATAGTAGTCCAGTCTTCAAGTATATCCAGATCTTGTAGCATGTAAACAATATATGGGCGTGATATATAGTTAAGGACCTTTCATACATGTTCTAGAGCTTTTGTCATTAATTATAAATTCCATTTGCATTTAGCCATTGCAATCAGAGGCAGGATCTTTTTTAGCAAAGCTTAAAACAGATTTTTTTTTTCCCTTATTAGCACACACAGATCATTTATGATAAATTTGTGTGGGTTTATCAACAAATAACATGCCGAACATATGCAATGAAATGACACATCATATGTGCATGAAATATGTTATGGAATGGTTTACTTTTTATAGTCTTTAAAGCATTATTCAAATATTATATAGATATATATATATATACACACACACACACACATACACCATTTTAAGCGTTTAAAAGATTTGAAATTGGTATATGAATATTTTCCTCCATGAATCATCATATTCTTACCAGCCGTTTTGGAGAGCAGAAAAATGTGCGTTTTTTTTCACTGTATTTATGAGGAGGTTTACCTGAGCTTGCTTAGATGTCAAAAAGCAGCAAGAGGAAATTACTGCAAAGATAATGGAATTCATTGTCACTAAAACAGATGTCCCCATTGGCTAATCTCCTCTCAGCTCTGTGACAACTAAAAATTTCATTCATATGTTTCTATTGCCTTTTTGACAGGGGCTTAGGAAAACACTACAAAACGGCAGAATAACTTAACAGAACCCTGACCAAGACCAATTTATTACAACTTGGTGTTTAAATGTAAGGAGAGCAACTACAGTGAAATATGATCAAGAACTGCTCATGGGTACATTGCTAGCAAGAAGCAGTCCTTCTATGACCCCCCTTTGAGATGGGCCCATTTTTTAAACCATATGGATATTAGCAAGGTCAAATTATTTTTGTCAATTGATACTACATGTCCACAACTATAATGTTTTGCATTGTCACCTTCGTTGTTTTTAAAGCAGAAACATTAGTTTGGGAACAAAAGGGTCTCTTGTTGGGCACCAAATTAAAAAAAAAAAAAAAAACTTCCAACATTTAATGGCATACGCTGTTTGTAGTTCAGGATCATAAGACTATTGTGAGCCAGGCTTTCCTTTTTAGTATTTACAAAGTAGATCTTTCAACTCTACAAGCTTTCCACTTAAAATATAATCATAGAGAAAAGTACTTAATCTGCTCTTGTGTGGGCCGATGTAATGCACGGTAGGGAAAAAGCATGCAAATCAACGGTTTGAAAGGCTTTACTAGAATAAGAAGATAATTAGGAATGATGGCAGTGAATGGTCACTGTGTCCAATGTTTAAGGAGGCCATTTTTGTGAGGATGTGACCACCAACAGCCATATATTTTGGACTATTAAGTGATTATCAGGCCAGGAAAAAAAAAAAAACATTTCATTTAAAATGGAGCATCACAGATTTGAATGCAAACCAGCAGTGGAGGAAAAATTCACAAAAGTTAAATGTAGAAAAATAATCTCTAGTAGGAGGAGAATTGTATGTGCTTGTCTATTTAAGAAGCAACATTAAAAAAGGGTTACAGCCTAATATTTCAGAATAAAAGTGGAAGTAAACAGAGAGTGAGCTTTTGTCATATTCTGCAAGTATGCACACAGGTATCTGTTTTGTCTCCCAGCAATAATGATTTCAGGATCCTGTTACCACAGGGTCCTAACTATCTGCACATTTGATTCTTTTAAGTTATAGATGTAGTAAATGCATAACAAAACTAAAGATTATCTTGTAATGCCTTGTAGCTCAGAAAAAAAAAAATTGCAAACAAAAGGATATCAGACACTACAACAGGCTTCTTCTTCTTATCGGGACTGAAGGGGTCTTTACGCTTTCGCCGTGATTGTAATTCATCATTCCACAACTCTGATTAGTAAAAGAAAAAGAATAAAAGTTCATTTTTTGGGGGGGGAAAATTTCTAACTGTACAGTAACAAAATAATTTCAGTAAATAAATTGTAACAATTTTTCAATGGTTTTGGTCCTATAGAGGAACGCCACTGAATCCAAAAGGAAAGGATTTTCATTTTTTTCTTAACTAATCAAAAGCTCATAAATAAAATGTTGAGTTATTTCCCTCCCCATACAAGAAATTGGGGTAATGACAAGACATTTAGGATGGAAATATTTGGAAGTATATATGGAAGTTAAAAATAAATATATTTTTATGAGAGTGTGTTTTGTATACATTTTTTCTCATCCTTAGTCAAGTAAATGGGCACTAGACATATGCCATTTTCTTTATAAGTACATGGCAGGTAATGGAACACATTAGAAAGGGTGGCATTAAATACAGTCATAATTTTCACAGATTCAAACTTACCTGATGTAATATCAATACTGTGTCGATCTTCCTCTAATCTGCGGATCTTCTCCTCAAGCTCGCTTTGTACAGTGTCGTACAATAAAAGCTTCTCACTCTGTAAAACAGTAAAAGATCACTTTGCAGGCAGACTATGTTATATGAGGGGAAAATTTATGAATTTAGAATTACAAGATGTTTGTAGGGCACAGCAGAATAAACATTCTCCCACCTTGCACCTCTGCTTGTAGAGTGAATGAGTCAGATGCGTAATGCGACTGAAGATGAAAAGGATGGTTATAAAATTTTTGCTTTAAAATAATTAAATCTGGAGTTGGTCTTTAACATGCACTTCACAAGTGCCTGCTTACTGCGAGTCATACAAAGCAGATTTCTGATTACACACAAAGCCATGTGCGTGTAAGCTGTTAGCCCTAGTAACAAAAAGTACACATCATGGTCCAGAATACACAGTTACCTCACAGTGTTGACGGGCCGCCTGTATTTCACAGTCATGTTTGTTCTTTACAGATTCTAGGCACAGCTCTCTGTATATTCCTAAACAGAAATGTAAAAGAGTTATGTACATAAGAGATACACCCTTTTTATGAAAATACAACTTAAATCATTTTCCAGTGTTAAATCAAGGGTTTTATGAGTGGTTTATATATTTTGAGCAGCAAAATTGTACAAGATCTTCACACACATTTTCCTGCATTCAAATGTCCCACCTAAACACAACAAAGTAACAAAGAGATTACCATGCAGCACAGAACTAGTAATCTGGTCTAAAATCCCAGTAGAGACCACATCAACCTTGTGCGTTACAGATCACAGAAAGATCATTTCTGGGGAAGGCTGGGGAATTTACTCATATTAGAGTTAAAGTGCATTTCAAACAGTATAATATACCTTTTAAAATTAAGAGACATTTTTTTATTACTGACAGGGTCCAGCTCAGATTGTATTACTGAACATAATTCTTTTTGTATATTAAACAAAATGTCTACCGATTCAAATTAAAAATATATACTTATTTTTGACACATGGATTGTTGCAGTTTCCTAAAGCCAATTAGTGGTTCCATTTGACACTAGGCATCAGGCACCCAAAATTAGAATTTGATGCACTTATGCCCAGTTTTACATCTGTCACTTATTTTTGTGACTTACACACAATTCTATACAGAGCTCTTGTGAAGCATAACAAAAAAAAGGAAAACAAAATGTGAGCTGGGTTTAATTTAAATGTAGCATACAATCTTGAAATGTTTATATAGTAATGATGACATCTATTAAGCACCTGGCAAGTGTTCAGCAAGTGCTGGCTGGTGACCTGGTGATGTCAGAACTCCTGAGCAGCATATTTGTTCTTGCAACTTACAGATGCTACAGTAAAAGAACGACAATCAGGCAACAAGCATTTGCCTGGACTGAGCAATAATGCCCACTTTGTATGGTTTGAACATCACAAAAGCAGGTATTCCCCTTGAAGACATGATAAATTGGTGCGATTTTCATGTCCCCTAAATCAGAACTACTTTTACCTGCCACCTTTGTCCGAATCTGCATGTTTTCTTGCAAAGCTGCGAGTGGTTCCAGGTACTCTGGAGCTTTTCCAGCTATTACTTCTTGTAATTTGGCATCTACTTGACTCAACCGCTCTTTATAAAGTCTATAAATGTAGGAAACAAAAGTGGTTAATATAGCCAGGCAACTGTATTCTCTATCTTTTAAACTCCTAATTATTCATTTTCAGAGGCAAATGAACAAAAGCAACAAAAGAGCAGATAAAACCGGCAATTAGTAAGTGAAGGTGAAGCATTCATTGCAGTGAGGGAGGAGAAAATGTGCTTTTATAGGTGATAAACGCATTTGAATGCAAACCTTCAATTTAAAGCACAAATAATGATGTACTGTGTTAACCATAAAATGTATCCTCAGGCATATTACAGATAGAAACAGAGTACAAATATATACACATTTGTTGAACAAGGTCACTGTATGTTACCATATATAGCTGCCATTGGCTTCCTCTCAGTGTGATTCTGCATACAGCAAAGAACAGATCTCAATGATCAGCTGATGACCCAATGTAACATTTTCTGCTCAGCAGGACCATGCCCCTTTCATGACTGTCCCTGCAAACTTACAAAATATATCCATCATCCATTGTTCAGTAGTAAAAAGTTTACTGCAAAAAAAAAGCTGCTGGAAAAGCTGGAACCACAGCAGTCACCAGGTTCAGACTTCTATTACAGCAAATGTTTATTGGCAAAGAGGCAAGCTGCACACCTAACTGTTTAGTCACAGAATTGGAAATCCATTAATCAAGTCCGTGTGAAAATATTCAAAAAAAAAAAAAAAACCTTTTCTTTAACTCTGCTCTTACATTCATTTTTGCAAAAGCATACTGGATCCTCTGCTAGAATTGCTTACTTTAATTGGCCCTTTCTTGGGATTTCAGTCCTTTTAGTCATAAAGCTCAGTACATGACATGTGGGAATCACCTGGGGTAGTCTGCATGCACATACTGTCTGCTTTGTTGCTTTTCAAGAAGCAACTCACCAACCTATCCCCACAAGACAGATATGCCAGATTGCACTGAGAAGCACACAGGCCCATTGATGATGTCTCTGGTTCTGAGATATGGTAAATAATTAAAATTGAAAGGTTTAACTTAGCATCAGCTTTACTTAAAATACAGTTAGAGAAGGTTTATATCAAATTGCAAAAATCCAGCAAAAAGTAAAAAAAAAAAAAAACAAAGTTTGGCACAGAAAGGACATTTGCGATAAGGCCCAGATACTGTCTGACCACAGTAACAGCCACTAGTTGTAAACAAACAGCCTTAGGTTCTCTAACCCCTCCTATGCTGTCCAATCCCCCCTCACTTCCCACTACAATGTCCCATTTATACTCTTAAATCAATATTTTATATCTACACTACAGCACACAAGCAGAATCGTTTAGCCTTGGTGCTTTGACAAAGCGAGGTATTAAAAAGTCTGCATTGAACAGACCCAGCTAAGATCCCTTTCACTGACAACACTGTGCACTGCCATACCTGCACCCTGCATCATTACATTACTGTTCACTGCATTGCCAATACCCTGCATCACTGCCCGCTGCCATCATCGGCCAGTTGGCTGCAAAAATGTGCAAGCAATGTGCTAAAAGGGCCTGGGGAGGAAACTTTGTGCAACCCCATCTTGCCTTTAAATTCTTGCGTTCTGTGTTTAGAAATGTGACACCCCAATTTCTACATATCCCAAGGATAAACTGCATCAACAATCATGTTTGCTGTTTGTGTATTTTACTAAAGTTAGATAGTTTTCTTTTTACATGCATTTGACCTGGAGAGAACAGTTATTGATGACAGTGTCTGAACTCAGATAATCAGTGGGGAAAAAAAACAAAAAAAAAATAAAACCATCATCTGACTACATCAAGGTGCCCTTCCCGCCGCAGCTAAACTGGCTCCCTTCAACTGAAATTCCATTACCTTCGAGTAACATCACTTGCTTACCAAACATATAATCTAATCACATATTCCAGCCAGCCCTCTTGGAAGTCTGATAGCTAGACTGGATGTTACTATCATACTTAATTTATAGTCACTTAGCAAATACTTACTGATCTTTAAGGTCTGTAAACTGCTTTTCAAGGTTGGACATTTCATCAAGGCATTCCATTCGTCGCCTCTCACAATCCTCATCGTCCATCTCTACAACATAAATACATTACTTAAGTTAATATAAAAAAAAAGGGGGTTATTTTTTCATTCAGTTTTTAAAAAATCATCAAGGCCAACAAATATATATATTTTTCTTGAGGCTGAAGTTATTCTGCCTATATTTTCCCTTCCCTTGTTTCTCCTTTCCCTTCTCATCAACATAACAAGACATTAAAAAAATCTTTCCACTTTCATTACAATCCTTATTTTAGACTTAATAGGTTTAGATTTTTTTGAGTTCCTTTGCAATGCTGGTGCGATCCTGGGTGTGTGAAATGACATAACAGGTACTACAAAATTGTGTTAACCAACAATTCCCTGTGTTATTGTTCTCATACACCCTAAACCACTGAATATATGGCGGTTTAGTCTTCCACAAATGAAACTTTCAGGGTATACAGAGGTCCTTACAGCTATAAAAGCCCCACGTTTCAGCTCCCTAGCCTTTGGGAAATTAATGAAATGTAGTCATAAGTTCCAAAATGGATTCTTTTAAATTGATTACACACAGTCAACTTCTCACAGTGATTTTAAGCATTAAAAGCTGCACCATGTCAGAGGAGGCCACCTCATTTCCTGGCTGTAGGACATCCAGCATCATCTAACTTTTTCCTTTATAGCGCTTACCATCCTAGTCCTGGCCTTATAGTCAATGAAATTGAGATTTGCAGCGCCAACATCCCTTGCAAGCCTTACCAATTCAGAGAAACACAAAGGTCAATGGGTCTAACATGAGGTATGTAATGAAATTGGAAAGGTTTTATATATTAATTTCATCATCATATTGATGAGGGGGGAAAATCAAAATACAGGCAGCATAAACTTCACTTTAAAGGTAATGAAAACTAGGCACTTGTATGCCATCTGCTGGGTAGAAATGGGATTGCAATAGTTTAATAAAAATAAGGAAGGGGCACTTACCATGTGACAGGTCTATCCCAAAAAACACAGCCAATAAAGATGAAGATTTTATATTGATAAAGAAAATAAGGGGGGGGGGGGGGAATCACCTCAAGCCCCCCCCAAGATATGAATTATGAGAACAAACTTATACAACATCTGCCAGAGGGTTCAGGAAAATAGACACTAAAAAGAAAATCTTATTTGTTGGGGTTCCAGGAGAACCCCAATTAGGATAATACGTCTTTTTCTTTATTGTGTGATATGAAAAATGGAATTGTATATGAAAGCTAAAAGTCTATGCAGAGTCTTGCTTGATAGGATGACCTTAGGGAAGAAGAACTGCAGTGGAATTAAAAGAGAATTTAGGAAAATCCAAAGAAACAGAACTGTTGGAGTTTTCCCTTTAAAGGTAACAACCCTAGAATTGTTGACCACAGGGTTAAAAATAGGGTCAGGAGAGACGAGTGCCGTGTACAACATGCCCGAGCACATTAGGTGTACCCAGCACTGACACACAAATTACACACATGACCCAAGCATGTTGTATGTCTTTGTTCCTACATACTATCATTGGTTTGTAATTATAACTTTGTGTCACCGGACACTGCCATGGCCAGCTGCTATGTGTTAGCTTCTGGTTATAATCTAACGTTTCTTCATATCACCATCCTATAATAATGTCATTCAGAAAATAAAGCTGGCTCTACACAGCTGACATTTTTAAAACGCATGTAAATGTTCCTATAGAGTTTTTATGCACTTTTATATGCGTTTTAAAGCTTGCCTTTAAAACGCTGGCAAACATTTTTATACTGCGTTTTCCCGCATTTACGTTTCAAGTGCTTAAGGCGGGAAACCCCCACTGAAATCAACGGAAGCATTTACACGCATTTTTGGGCGTTTTCTATCCTTAACCCAGTGTTTTAATTTTTTAAACGATGCAAGGAACGTTATAGATAACGCTCATAGATGTGCCCCAAGGAAACGTCCTGGTGTAGATCAGCCTATTGGAATGCATGGGGATTTCAAACATGGGCTTCTAAAGCCTCGGGTAAACGCTGGGGAAACAGTCCGTGTAGAGCAGGGGTGTCAAACTCAAATACACAGAGGGCCAAAATTAAAACTTTGATCAAGTCAGGGGCCAAACTTGAAATTTATTGAAAAAAATTGAGGAACTTTAAAACATCATCCATAACTAACAAAAACAAACCCCTCTACACATACTTTAGGGTTGAAAAGACGAATTTCTATCTATCTATGCAGGCTGTGTGTTGTTCATCCTTATCTTAAGTTTGTCTGACACTAAATATTATCCTATGCAGTCTCTAATGGATTGAAACAAACACAATGCCCCTGGTAGTCAGGCACCATGTGATCATTGCCTAGGCTTTGTGTCACATGATGGGTGTACAGGAATAATGTCTAAGTATTGCGTGTATTGAAAATGATGATGTGAGGTGGTAACACGGGTGGGCCAGATGTAGTTCATTTTCAGAATTCTTTGGGGGGGGCCAAAAAAAAGGACCTTGAGGGCCAGATTTGGCCCACAGGCCAGAGTTTGACACCTCTGGTTTAGACTAAGACTAAGGTGAGGAAACAGATAAAACCACATTATCACTTCTGGGGTGCTGCACCCACTTATGTACAAGACGCTGACAAACCAATGCACCAAGGTGGTCTGTGGGAAACCTATACTCAACAACATATACAAATGGTTTGAGCTCCTTTCATGCCTAAAGTTAGATTTACCTTAAGGCAGAATTCCTCCTGAAGATCATTAGTACATTTAAAATAAACTATTGCTGCAATTCGGTGCATACAGATATTTGCCTTACATTACTTCTACTCTGCCTCTATGCTCCCAGTCTAATTATTATTACACAGTATTTATATAGCCACCAACATATAATAGTGATATCACTATGACCAAAAATTGTTTTCACTTTCGCTGAACTCAAATCAGTCTATGGACAGTCTATGACTAGACAGTGAAAGGAGGAGCAGCACAGTGATGAACTCATCTCTCTGTAACTCTGTGTTCTCCTTCTATGAGAATGCTTGTTGTAATAAATAGATGTTTTTATGTGTTTTTTTTTCTCATGCTTCTGCTATACAGAGACTGCTAGAGGTTTATACCAGGTGAAAATCAAATATTTACACTGCTTTTTTATATTACATAGTAGGTTATTAGTGTTGTATTACTGATTACCAAATTGACGGGAAAGCCCCAGCCATCCAAAGTCATCAAGAGCTACAACCTCAAGCAGGATCCTTACATCTGGCACTTGTCGGTACGCTGGGCGCCTGATTATTAATATTAATAAACAGGATTTATATAGCAGCAACATATTACGCAGGGCTGTACAATAAATAAAGGTTGCAAATGACAGATGAAAACAGACAGTGACACAGGAGAAGAGGACCCTGGCCCAAAGAGCTTACAAGGTAGGAGATGGGGAAATTAACACACAATAGGAGGGAGAGTTGTAATGGTGGGAAGTAGTGACAGTTTCAAAACACAGAAAAGGATGGGTAGGTAAGTTTGAAAAAAAAATGGTTTTTGAGTGCTCTTTTAAATAGGATGAGGAAGACCATTCCAGAGAGTTGGGGCAGCTTTAGAAAAGTCCTGGGAGTTGTTCGTGTCATGAGGTTATGAGTGAGGAAGTCAGTAGTATGTCTCCCTGTGATCTCTGTACAGTTTCCGCAATATATATATAAACCAGGACAAGGAACCACAGAACCCAGAGGGAGACCAGGCACCACTCTCATAGAACAGAGATTGATACAAAACAATATGCAGCCACCATAAGACTTATATAAGGTTCTGGTCCACAGAAGCCTGCGCCATGATGTACATGTATGCCCTGCATATTGTGGCACATATACCCTGCACAGTGCTCTGCGATACCCCTCAGTAACTTTGTCCGGTCTTTTCACAAATTTGGAATCTTTTGGCTGCATGGAGCATCTCACCCAAGAAAGCTGGTCAGGGGCATCAGCAGAGCCGGGTGGGAAGAAGCTGTGGGCAGGTGGCAGGTGGCAGCTCCTGGATTGTGACCAACTCATCAGTAAAACAGCCAGGTGGTTTCTTAAAAATGCCGGGCGGTGCACCCAGCTAAAAGGGTCTGGGGGGATCACTGATCAGAATGTGTTAACCAAAGCACAACCTCACCTGTACAAGGACCACTAATAATGAGAGAACTGGCCAGGTTTTCCGAAACATTCACCGACATACAATTATCACACATGGCCGGGGTTCAATCATAGTGCCAGATCTCAAAGGACGAGCAGGGGAAGATGTGGCACTGGTTTGTATGGCATAGTAAGAGATACAGAGCATACAGCTACAGATGAAAGGTTTTATGTTTACAGGAAATGAATGCTAATGGGGTGACTCTATCTGGCCATTATGGTGGGGCAGCCATTGTGGGGTCCATGCCCAGCATCCTGAGGGGGACCCCTGAGATAACACCCCACCAATATCACAGCCTGAGCTGGGTATCCATGACAACCCCACAGAGAGAGGCTCCCTGGCAACAGCAATTGTGAGTGCGCTCCTTACCTGAGCTGTCCCCTTCCTCGCTCCCGCTGGAGCTGTCGGTGTCCTCCTCTTCGGTGCTGCTACCCTCATTCTCCGGGTAATCCACCTCCATGTCATTGTGGTTATTTTCCTTCTTTTCTCGGGAATGAACCGGCATTTCCGCCCCTTGACCGACCACCGTAACCTAATGATTTACCTCCCTCCGCTGCGACCTCTCAACCTATTCCTGCTATAACTCCGCCCACTGTACGGTTTCTAACACTTGGCTCTCTGATTTGCTGGAGATGACCTTCCTCCAACGCAATGGTTTGTTCGGCTGAGAGCGTAAGGCGGGACTTCCACAGCGAAATGGAAGCCGGGAGTTGTAGTTAATGGTGGCTCAGCTTGCCCTGCGTGGGAAATCAGAGGACGAAGGAAAGGACTACAATTCCCGAAAAGCTACGCAAAACAGCGTGGCTTTCGGGCGGCTTATAAACAGAGGGAATAGCGGGCTAGAGAAATCAACTACCTATCTGAGGGAATGTGTGCTTGTGGTGGGAGGGGTCACATGTTCTTACTACATAGAATGATGCAGACATGGGCGGGGCTATGATTAGGTGGCCAGCCATGGTACCTGGTGGTGTCTGTACCCTTATCTATGCCACCTTGCTATAATAACCCTCAATGGACTAAACCTGTTTACCCTTCTGCCTCTTTATTTGTTCCTCTAAAAAGCATGACTCCAACAAAAATTAACAAACTAATTGAAGAACTCAAAGATAAATTTAACTAGGTTTGCAGCAATATTCACCCTGAATCCAGGTATTTTACCTGTAGTACATTTTTGTGCCACTAGAGGCAGCATAATTCAACACACTTCCCCTGAGCCCAGGCCAGTGAAAGAAATACCACCATAATGAGGTTACCTTTCTCCCACATCACTCTCTATACCTGTCAGCACTACTTGACCTTTTTTGCTGCTTCTTTTTCTATCACCCTAGCCCTGATACATTGCTTAAAATAAAAAATAAATCCCTTTATCAGCTACAGATCTGTCTTTGTTTATGTTTTATATCTTCCCATAGTTCTGCCCCATGTATAGACCATTCATTCTTAACCAGTATCCCTTCGGGGTATAAAGATTGAGCCCCGCCTCCTAGATTGTAAGCTCTTCGGGGCAGGGTCCTCTCCTCCTCCTGTGTCACTGTCTGTATCTGTCTGTCATTTGCAACCCCTATTTAATGTACAGCCCTGCATGATATGTTGGCGCTATATAAATCCTATTTAATATTATTATTAATAATAATAATAATAATAATAATAATAGAAGACTGTAAAAAGTTTAAAATTTAAAATGAAAATCAGGGGTTGTAGTCGCAATCCTTCTAACAAAATCTTAGGAAGTAACAAGTACCCCAAATCTTGCAAGATGATGTACCTTCTCATGAGATTTAGGTAGAAATAAAGTTCCACTTTCACAAATGCATGATCAGGCAGGTCATTATTTCAGAAAAGGACAGGAAATGTCACTTCTGCAATAATAGATCTTACCTGCCTGATCAGATTTTTGGGCAGAAAGGTGGTCACCCTTTGATGGAACACAGATAGGTGCAGTACAGCAGGGGCCCATGGCTGGTAACACAGCATGGGCTGGGAAGTAGAGATCCCAAATACTCAGAAGATGACACCACTTTGTGTCCAGCAGTACAGCAGGGGCCTGTAGATGAACACAGCATGGGCCTGTAGATGAACACAGCATGGGCCAGGAAGATCATATATACCCAGAAACAGATGCCTATCCTTGTTATGTAGTACAGCAAAGGTACGTGGATGGAAACAATGCATGGGTGGGAAGTCAGGAATCCCATATACCCAGAAAGAGGTGCCTTCCTGTGTATTGTAGTGGATGAAAACAAAATACAGATAGGCAAAGAAGGAATCCCATATAGCCTGAAGGAGGCACCTTCTTGTATTGTATTGTGTATTGTAGAGACCTGTCATCATTTATTTGATTTTAGTAAATGACCCGACCTATATGTTTGCATTGTGAAAAAGCGGCAAAAACCACAACTATTAATATTATTATTATTATTATTATTATTATTATTAATAATAAACAGGATTTATATAGCGCCAACATAATACACAGCGCTGGACATTAAATAGGGCTTGCAAATGACATATAAATACAGACAGTGACACTGGAGGAGAAAACCCTGCCCCGAGGCGCTTACTATTTAGTAGGTGGGGCTATCGTTTAACTACCCCTCCATTCTTCTCTGTTGTAATTGAATCAGAAAAGGGGCTATTGGCAGTCTTCATATTTCCTTCAATAGAGATGCAAACAGAAGTGGATCATCAACAAGGCAACCTTAGGCAGGGACCTAGGACATACCAGTGAGCCCAGCTACATCCTCCATGCTCCCTGCAGTAAGCCAGGGTTGTAACACAACTGGGTACAGCTACGGGAATTGAACCCATACCCTTCTAATATTCCCATGCCCTATCAGTTCCCATATGGATCCTGCCAGACTTCTCTCACATTCTGTACCTGACATTATCTGCCATTGCTCTTCTATTACATATATTGATTTGAGGTTATTGTAGGGCACATCACACATCAGTACTGGCCCACAGATAAGTCGACCAAAAATTCAGTGTACATTTTCTGGCAGTAACCTCTGTTGATCATAGAGACATGTAAAGGAGTCTGGAAGTCTACAGTGGCTTTCAAAGTCAGCATGCCAAATGTTATCCTTGTGATCAATGGGAGGAATGCCACCCTTACAGATGTCCAAATAGATCGGTGTCAGTGGCAACTGACCTGGGAGGCTCAAATTGCTCATTGATAAATTTACCTCTGGAGGAAACTAGGATTCTATTGAACCCTGGTTTAGGAACCATGATCTAAAGCATTTTTCTATATAGTGATTGCTGGATAAGATATTTATTTAAAATAATCTGCATTGCATGCATGCACCCATTCTTCAGCATTATATATATCATCTTCATATTTACAATATTATGTGTACCCAACATATAAATATTTATTACATGTTTGCTTCTTAATCTATATTTATATGACTGGAAATAGATCTCTTGGCTTTTCTTGAGTACTTTTGAATATTGGGCTTGATTTGTGCCAAGAAAACATTCTCCACACCTGTAATGTTAAAGAGCAACTTTCATTTAAAATAAGATACAAAAACATTTACATAAAACATATACAAAATGGCTCTAATTATAAACCAGGGAATCTGCCATTACCTCGTGAGAATATTCCAGGTCCATGATTTTCACTGGCAGTAATTTATTCCTTGAGGAATGCTTGAGGAAATGTCAGACTGCTCCAAAATTGAATTTATCAAAAACTTTTTTTTTGGTTGATTGAACTCAGAAAACAAGGATTAGCTAATAGCTGATTCTATGAAACGTTTAAATGGATCAATTGATTGAACAATAAAACCGACTCATTCATGGCCAACCAGTATTTCTTCAGATAATCATTGCTTTCCATATTTCCAAAGTCTTGATTTTCTCTTTCTTATCACAGGTATCACAAATATTATAATCATTTTTCAGTAAACATAATAGTTGAATGTTCTCATCCATCAGGGTTGTGACATTGACCTTGGATGATATCATCAGAAATCTTATGGAGAACAAGCCAGAACACATTAAAAATAACGCAGAACATTAAATGATACTTTGGCAGCAGCAAGGAATCTTGGAGCAGGTTGGCAGTAGCAGTGGGAAAGATTGCCAGCAGCAGAATAACAAGTTTCACATTGTCAAAATAAATCTGTGTTTCTGGTCAAAATGGGGGATTTCTCTGGGTTCACTAGCACAGTATGTCTTGGCAGAACATTATTTCATCAATTGGAATACACACAGGTCCAGCTTCCAGCTTGGTAAATATTGGTCTCCTTTACAGTAGTTCAGGCCAGCTGGTAAACCAAAGTTTCTTTTAAAACTTTCTGAGCTCCTTGAAGCAGAAGGCATATGTTACCTAAACCTTATACCCATGCTAACCATTTTTTAAAAATTTGATGAAAATTTGATATAGAAATGGTTGGCACTTTTCTTGTCATGTTTCTGGCAAATCATTGAACTAGTAGCAAAGATCTTACCCCATTCTCTCAACAATCATCTGTTTTCTTAACTTTTTTTCCACAACTGTCTGGAGGAAATTATGTTCAGACAAATGGTAAAATTGATGTCCCCCAACATTCATTTGTTAATCTAAAATGTTTCAATTTATTTGTGATTCACTGATTTCTTTTTTCCTAAAATCTAATGAGCGATGTAGAATGTGCTCTGTTTGGGGTGCCTTATTTTCAAAGAAGGACCAATAGATCTTATAAAAGGGTAATGCTTTATTTACAGCTTAGGATATTATATACATATAATTTACAAAGGAAAAGGGAAGAAGGTAAAGTGTATATAGGAAAGGGAGAAGAAAACGGGTTTAGCTCTCTCTCTAGCACATGGTCAATCTCTCCTATTCACTCCACTCCAGTCTGCAAGTCCAGAGCAAAACACATTGTTGATTCATCCTTGGTGAAGTCTTGACCAAGAGGTCACACAGATTGTCCTTGTCCCCAAGCTGGAGAGACCCATGCCTCTTCCAGGAAGACTGAAGCAATATTAAACTGGTTTGGGCAGTCAAACTGGCCAAGGTGTTACTGATCCTCAGGCATCCACTCACTCAGCAATCCTTTGTTGGTTGTTTTGGGGTCTTCATCTCACTATGTATGCATCTGTCTCCACAGACAATGAGGTTTATAGCTTGCTTTCAAGGAGGCAGAAATATTCCTATATACCAGTCATATGCATATTCATCTTAGTCACTTCCAACAATCGATATATACAAAATTGTGCAAATGTTTTAAGCAGGTGTGAAATGCTGTAAACTTTTAACTCTTTTACAAAAGAAGTGTTAATAGTTTATTTTTTAGCAATTAACAGAGAAAAGTGAATGAAACAGAAATCTAAATTGGTATGACCACCTTTTATACAAAGGCCAACTAGGTTTTTCACAGTAACCCAAAATTTTAGGGACTTTTAAGGTCAAATACACATGATTAATTTGACAATGAAATATAAAACTACATTAAACTTTATTTAAAGATTTCATATTAAAATCCAAGATAAAACAATAAAATCAAGATTATTGATTATTCCAATTAATTCCAATTAACGCTCATATAAATCTCCTTATGGAAAAATCTCTTATTGAGGCATTTCCCAAACTGCTTTTTCTTGGTATACTTGCACACAATTTCTGAAGAGAGTTGGAAGTAGAAACTCTCTCGACGAATTGAGCCGTTCTCGCTTACCAAACATGTAGGCGAGAACGGCCTTTGTAAATTCTGCCAGCGAGACCGAATTTTTAGGACCTGCAAGACCAGTCAGGGGAGCGGAGCTTTTAGCAGCTTGCAGGTGTCCTGTGTTCCTGGATAGAGAAACTCTATCCAGAAATACATACTACAGGGCAGCAACAGCAATCAGGGGAGCAGAGCAGCTCCACTCCCCTGATTACTGTTGCAGTCCTGTACTGTGTTTCTGGATAGAGTTTCTCTATCCAGGAACACAGTGTGAGTCTCATGGTTGGCTGCTCATGAATGAATGCAGCGTGGGAAAAATCCTCTGATTTTTCCCACGGTCACGTTCATTCATAAACGCAAGCCGCATGACTCACTCTGAAAGGGAGGAGCCTTCCTCGGCCAATCAGAGAGCACTAGAGATTTTGAATTTAGGGATTTATCCCCATTTACCTCTAGTGCCTTAAAAAAAATGGTAGAACTGTTGTGTACTGTTTTGAAATTACCAAGGAACTGTTTTCAGCTTGCTGAGCACATAATGCTGACATTGTAATATAAGTATCTCATACACTGTAACACTTTCCAGCACAGTAATATTATGATAAATTTGTTACATTTTTCTTTTATCCACTGCAATGCGATCCACTGCGAGAAAAACGTAACAAATGTATCATAATATTACTGTGCTGGAAAGTGTTACAGAGTAAGAGATACTTATATTACAATGTCAGCAGGCTCTCTTGTGCTCAGCGAGCGGAAAACAGTTCTTTGGTAATTTGAAAACAGTACACAACAGTTCTACCTTTCCTCAGCCAATCAGAGAACACTAGAGGTTTTGAATTGGGAGACTTCCAGCAGATCAGAGAGACCTCTAGTGCTCTCTGATTGGCTAAGGAAAGCTGTGGCTGCAATCATTGAGAAGAGTGTGTGATCCCCGAGCACCAGAGGTTAATCAACCTCTACTGCCCCAGGGATCGCAAACAGGAGGATTCCCAGGTCTAAATGCAGCTCTGGAAATCCTCCTGTATTAGTTTCCTTGATCTTCCGATGGTTTCGTGAAATTAGTTCGCCAAAATTTTGCGGACGTTTGAGGACATTTTTGCGAGACTGCCAGATTCTCAATGACATTGGCTGTATTTGGTGTTGTGGTCCTGGAGCAGAATAAATCTGGAGACAATCAGACACCTCCCTGATGGTATTGCATGATGGGTAAGTATCTGCTTGTATTTCTCAGCATTACAGGACACCATTAATTTTGACTAAATCCCCAAACAAAATATGCAGAAATGCAGCCCCTAACTTTTATTTAGGTCCCACTGGTTTCTGCCACTTCTGAGATGAGTGCTCTGCTGGACATCTTTTGATTTTGAAGGGAATCAAGCAAGATGTCTTTCATGTGCTGCATTACGTTTCCTTGGCCAACCACTAGATCTATGGCCCTCAATGTTGCCCATTTCTTTGTACTTTTTTTTAAAGAACTTGGACACCTATCCTAAACCCCAGACTTCTTTAAAAATCTTTGCATGGGGGAGAGCTTAGCTGACATAGTATACCTATCTTGTGTCATGTTTCTGTGCTCAGTCTTGCCATGGTGTATAACCTGTGACATGAAACTTCTGCAACTTCTTCTTGGAAGCAGAGTTTGGCTGTTCCTTACCCAGTTTTAAGCCTGCTGCCTTACTTTGCATAGTTATCAAGGACTGCAACACTTGATGTTAACTATTTATTTTTCTACAAATATGCAATCGTAAGAACCTTTTTTTTGGCAGACAATTAATCAAGAAAGTTTACTTAATTTCCAACTCCCCACAAGGACACACGTGAGTTCACCATTATTGCCAGGTGAGTTGTATTTATCTTCACATGACCTTGATATAAACCTCTAGCACTATATCTATTATCTATTGTATGTTCATCCAATCTGAACAAGCACTGTTCTATATTATTCACGTTAAAGATTTTTTTTTAGAACTTGTAATACCATAGTAAAGGATACCACTTGTTTTTTACATTTGGGATTACTAGCAATATACTTATTTAGCTTCAAAAGTTGTAACTGCAATAGATTAATTGGCTCACCTTGATAAATGTTTTTAGATATATAGCTTCCTGACCATTTATAATTAATACTTCAGATTGTTCCAGCTCTACCCCCCTGCAAGTGTAATAACACCCTTGAGAAAGCCTGACTGGGCGAAACGCGTCAGGTAATACCCTTGCGATATGCACGCAGATAACCCACTACATTCTTGCTGAACCCTAGGGATTGCTACAACATCCCCTAAAACTACCATAAGTATCCAGTTGTTTGATGTCTAGAGCCAGTTATCTGGCTTGATTAACACTTGAACAGGTAGGGTATCACGTTGGGGCAATAGGAACCCCATGAGCCCTTGAACCAGCTGCTTATTGTAATGAGCTTAAGCAGGCCTGATATATGTTTTTGTCATTTATTTTTTGGGGTCAAAAAACTCTACGAGCCCTCAAATTAGTTGTCCACTGTATAGAGACAAGTTTAGTCCGATTTATATTAATGTTCTGCTGTTTATTGAATACTTTTTGTTATCTTAATTATAACTTTTTTCTGTAAAAACAATTATTTTGTCCTGCTTTTATTATAAGTTTTACTGAATTAAGTAAACTTTCTTGATTAGTTGTCTGCCGAAAAAACGTTTTTTATTTGCATATTTTTCTCATTTACCTCCTGGGGTTGGCATAAAATAAAAACACTAATTCCCTTATACTTAACATCGCTTGTTATGATCCTATTGCTAATCCTCTATGATATTTATTTTTCTATATATTTCTATATAACATATTTCTTCAATTTTCAGGAATTAGGCGTCAGACCTAACATCTGTCAAGTTTACAATATTTCTCTTATTATTTACCCTCTTTGACACGTTAAAGCAGAACTATGATCTTTAAATAAAGCAAAAATTTGTTCTGTACTACTAAATTATAATTGCATTTAAACTTACAGTTTTATTTGTACTTCTAGCTTTCTATGAGGCCTTTGGAAAGTCCCACAAATACCTGATGAGCCTGCCAATGAGGTCCACTTAATGCAGCTTCCTGGTGTTTAGGAACTCTAAAGGCAACATAATCCATTAGTACATTGTGCCTTTGTTACTGTTCCTTCCACAAAGTTATTATGAAAGTATCCCATTGTTATAGCTGTAACTCCTTTTTATAGTCATCCAGTCTATATTATGAAGTGTCACTGGGGAATTCTGACATCTTCCTTTGGCTCCATAATATATTTGTACCAGGAAGTCTAGAACAAGGAATCTACAGTAAGAAGTAAATGTGATTAGCTTCATTCAAAACGAAATTATTGCTACTTCTATACATGTATTATAGCTGTGTGTGATCAGCCTGGTAGGGTGCGGGGAATAATAATGGAATAAATACTGCTGTAAATGAGATTATATGTTATGACAGGCAGTCTTCTAAAGCCAATAAAAGCAGGACATAGGTAGAAGGTTCATCAGTTCTTTAGACAGGGACAGGTATATAGCTCATTACTTTACACAGGTATTATTTTATTATTATCATTGTTGCCACTGAAACATATTACAAAAATGTGCCGATAGGGAAGTTCCAAAATTAAAAGTGTACTAGTGTGCAGGGGTACAAATCACCAATAGGGATTCTAATAATGTGCACACATTCTGTCTGGATGAATGAATTAGTGAAGAAACCACATATTGACCTATTGGTGAGGTCTCTGCTTCTGCCTATGTAGTGCACTGATGTTTCTCACCCATTATTTTGGATCTGCCCACATTTGGTTATTGAAGGGTTCATTGTATCCTACCAGTGGACCTCCTGTGAAATCAGAATACTAAATTTTGGATAAGAGTATAGGCAAGCTACTGTCAGAAAAAGGCTATGGGGAGTTGGGCAATTTATTAGAGGCAAAAAAAAAACATTATGGGGTAGGGGGTTCTTTAAATGTGATTTAGAGTGTTAAATAGAGAAAAGTGACATGCTGGAAGAAGCCATTCAATATGATGTGGTGTTACATAGACCATAGACAGAAACTTAAAAAAAAATGTTTCCCCTGATTTCTTTTTTAACCGGCAATATGCCTGACTGAATGGTGAAATTAGCATCTATAAATATCTAAAAGCTACGATTAGGCAAAACATTTTAAAGTGTAACTGTGCATCTATGTCTCTCTGCGCATTTAGACCTAACAAGACTCCTAATCCTTCCCCACCCTATCCAAAACTAATACATGGCAAATTAGAGAATTCCTAATTGTTACCACTTGAATAGGCAACAAAAAGATAGAAAATGTATCGATGCCCTACTGTGCTTCACAAAATGTTCCCTAATGTTTCAGGTTGCTGCTGGTGGGGTGGAGTTGCAGTAGGTAACATGTACCATATTTCCTGGCAATGCCCCTTATTAAGAGGTTTTGGTATGAGGTGCACGGTGGCCTTTGCAATGCTGGGTTTCAGGCTCAAATCCCAGCCAGGACACTATTTACATGGAGTTTGCAGGTTCTCCCCGTGTCTGTGTGGGTTTCCTCCCACATTCCAAAAACGTGCAGTTAGGTTTTTTGGCTTCCCCCTAAAATTGACCTTAGACTTTATTAAAGACATATAACTATGGTAGGGACATTAGATTGTGAGCTTCTTTGAGGGACAGTTAGTGACATGACTATGGACTTTGTACAGCGCTGCATTATATGATGGTGCTATATAAATACTGTGTAATAATAATATGCACAAACATGGTTATTTAAAGTAGTATTGAAATATAGTTATATTATTTGACATACTCATAATTTGTATTTGAAATTTTATATGAATATTTCTATGTGTAACGACCCTACTTTCTGTTCATATTTGTAATCTGTTTTGTATCTTTTTAATAAAAATATATTGCGTAAAAAAGAAAGAGAACGCAGGTTTTATTTTGTATTATCTGAGAAACAATTAAAATTGTATTTATTGGCTGCACAGTAAGCGGTTCTTTTGGGCCACAATATAAAAGTGAAAAATAAGACAGGAATGTTTCCAAAATATTTCAGGTATGTGTTTGGTAGAAATTAGTGTTGGGATAATACTTGAGCACTTGTATAGACAGCAAATAGAGAGAGACAAGGGAAGATATTTATTGCTGTGTGTCCTTTTTTGGGAGATTTCCATTCATCTCATGAAGCAATAGGAAATAGGAAAAATAAAAGAATAGTAGGGTAAGCTCTCCGGGGCAGGGCCCTCTCTTCCTCCTGTATTATTGTTCGTATCTGTCTGTCATTTGCAACCCCTATTTATTGTACAGCGCTATGTAATACGTTGGCGCTAAATACATCATGTTTATTAATTATAGGGTGAGAAGGGGTTAGCACTGCTGACATTATTTGTTCGATTCTCGGCCAGGACATTATCTGCATGGAGTTTGCAGGTTCCCCCCGTGTCTGCGTGGGTTTCTCCGGTTTTCTCCCACATTTCAAAACCATTCAGTCAGGTTAATTGGCTTCTCCCCAAAAGTTAACCTTAGACTGTATTATTGACATATGACTATAGTAGGGACATTAGATTGTGAGCCCCCTTGAGGGATAGTGACATGACTATGGACTTTGTACAGTGCTGCGTAATATGTTGGTGCTATATAAATACTGTGTGATAATAATAATTTTAATAAGCCAGAAGAGGAAAAAGAACTGGAAGAGGACCAGATGAAGATGCCAGGGTCCTCTATATATTAAGGAGAGGTAAGTTTAATTAGATAATTGCAAACAGGCAGATAGGTTTGTTTTTTATTGCAGAAGAGACATTGCCTGTCCTTTCTACAATATGGACCCTGCCTGGTTACAATTGTTTTACTTTTAGTTTTAATTCCATTTTAAAATAACACATGTATTCTATTGATATGGGCTCTTTTAAGCCCATATGAACTTTCAAAGGTGTTCAATTTATTCAGAAAGCAACTACAGGTTGAAATGAATCCCTTCTTGCTCTAGTGAAGCAGCAGTCTCTCTGCAGTGGTCCAACACACCATCTTCCGAGTCAGACCTGCCTCTCTTACATCAGGAGTTATATTTGGTGATCACCTTTTTAATGTTTGATCTTAGCTGTAATTACACTGTAACATTTGATTATAAATGATCAGACTGATGTAAAATGTAATTAATGGGAGGCATAGAACAGCCATGGTATTCCTTATTGTGACACTAGGTGGGAGTGCTGAGCGGTGGATGGCTCGGCGATCGATTGCTTTGTTATCCTGGAGACAGAAGGGGGCGGCCATGTTGGATGTATCGGTGTAACCTGCTTCTGTCAGAGCGGGGAGACCCGCAGCCCTCCCGTCACATCCCAGGGACCGGGCACTCCTCCTCCCGGGTAAAGCTGTCTATCTACCAGGCGGGGAGAACCCCCGGGACCGAGCCGGCGCCGCCCTGCTCCCATCTCTCTCCTCCGGGATGTTCTCTAAAAAAACTCACGGCGATGTGAAGAAATCAAGCCAGAAAGTGCTGGACCCCAAGAAGGACGTGCTGACCCGGCTCAAACACCTGCGGATCGTCATCGGTGAGCAGGCTGTGCGGGGCCGGGGGTGTGATGGGGAGGGGGCCCCGGGGTGATGCTGGGATGAAGGGTGTGGGCGAGGCTGCGGTGCCCCCTGCTGGACGATGTAGGGATAGGAAGAGATGGGATAGAATGGGGGTGCAGGGTGAGATCTGGGGGTGCAAGATGTATTTTAGGGTGATAGGATGAAGGTATTGTATGTGCACTGGGGTGATAGAATGTGGAGACTGGATGAGATCTGGGGGTGACTGGAGGGGGTGCAAAATCTGGGGGTGACAACACAAAGACACAGAGAGAGATCTGACTGCAAGAAGGCATGGGGTGAAATCTCGGGGTGACAGGATGGAGGCACGGGTTGGGATATGGGGGTGACAGGATAAGAAGACAGGGTCAGATCTGGGGGTGACAGCAGGAAGGCATGGAGTGAGATCTGGGGGTGATGGCAGGGAGGCACGGGGTGAGATCTGGGGGTGACAGGGTGAGATAAGGGGGTGACAGGGTCAAGGCACGGGGTGAGATCCGGGGGGTGACGCCAGGAAGGCACAGGGTGAGATCTGGCGGTGACAGGATGAAGGCACGGGGGAAATTTCTGGGGGAGAGTTATAAAAGTTTAAGAAGTAGATCTGCCCTGCGGTGTCCATGTATCCCTGGATGAGAGCCTGTATTCTAAAAGATTATAAAACACCAATTATTATGTTCCAAAATATTGATCCGCTAATAATAAACATGTCACCCAAGTTCAATGATAAATCACTTACAGATCTGTACAGGATTGGGCGTCACAAATACATCCAGAAGTGTGACTGATTATCACCACTCATGTTCCTGATAAATATTGTAGCTCTCCTTATAAAATATTCTCCCGACCGACATGTAAGAAGTATTATGGGAACAGAGTTTTCTGTTTTTTGTCTTTTATGAGATTTGAGCTTTGTATCTGTATTTGTGTAAGGATAATTGTACTTTATATAAACTTTTGTTGTCCTACCTGCCTAACCCCCCAAATTAGGTATTATTTATTAAAGCTCCCCAAGGCTGGAGAGAATACACTATCATCAGTGAAGCTGGGTGATCCAGCAAACCTGGAATGGATTTCTTCAAAGTCATTTGTTTTATGTTTCTGATGTTTATTCCCTATTGCTGAATGCCCTTTGCTTGTTCTTGATGTTTGATTTGAAAATTATGAATATTTACCTAATATGCTATTAAGTAAATGTATCGCTAAGTAGATTTTGTTTTCATATATTTTTTGTTTTGTTTGGTGTGAAATGAACCAAAATAGTTTTTGATGGTTTTTGTATTTGTGTTCTGTTTACCTTTATATATAGAAAACATGAACATTTACTGAAAAGAGTTAGAAGAAATGACCTGGTTGTTATTGCCAGCTGGTAAATTCTTCACCATGGACTTGTTATTTGGCTCATCAAAGTGAAGAATCGGTGGCTCCCTCCAGGACCACTTCATACCTTCATGTGGAACTCTGTGGTGTGACTCTAGACTTAAGAAGGGGTTGCAAGGGATAAAAATAATATACATTACAGTGTCCAACCCAGAATTGTTTTTTAGGCTGGGTGGGAAGAAACTGTAGGTGGGTGGCAGCTTCTGTATTGTGACCCAACTCCTCATAAACCATCCAAAAACACCTGGCTGGTTACTGAAAAATGCCGGGTGGTGCACCCAGCTTGAAGGGGAGAACAATGATGTTCGGGGTTCTTTTATTTACTACATCAGTCACTTAAGCTGTGCTTGTGGGAAATTTTGGAATTCAGATCAGTATTTAGTTTTCTTTGTCATCCTTTTTGTTGGAGATGCCTGAAGGGCATGGATGAGAAACAAGATATGGTAAAGTAGAAAGGTGTTCGGTTTATTGATTTGTTAATGCAGATTAGATCAGGTGCAGGAATGTAAAAGTAAGATCTGACATTGGTGGGATTTGAAGGACAATGACAAGTTTGATTAAATATGCTTTAGTAAATTGCTTATATATACTGCTGCTCTGTGGTCTGTAGAACAATATTGCTGCTTTGTGGGGCATGCAAGTAGCATTTTTAGCCTACAAATCCCTTAGTGCTTGTGGTTTGGTTGTTGGACTCGCCTTGATTTCTACCCAAGGGAAGATGAATCCCCAACCCTTACACCTAACCTTCATCTTTATTTGGCTGTGATATTCTGAAGAAGGGGGTCATCGGAGGCTCTGCTGTTTTACATTGGAAGGACTGTGGTGGGGTTTAGTATGAGGATGATCTCAGACTTAGTCTTTTAGTAGAGAAGTCTTTGTGTACTGTTTGAGCTTAGATTGCAAGACTCAGATTCTTGGTTTGAATAAATGCTAAAAGAATTCTGGGTACTGCCATAGCCGAATCCTTCCTGCTCTTTTCTGGATTTAATCAGATCCAAAGCAGTTCTGCATAACAGGAAAGTCAGTAATTCTTATCTGCATGCTTGTTGTGACTCAAGGTTTTAAGATAGTTGGTGGTATTGGTGGTGGGCTGTGGTCATTCATATATCACCTGCACAATATGGCGATCAGCGTTAGGCTTATGTTAGGTTATGTTTACATTAGGGAATTGACAGTACAGATTACAGATTAATGTGAGGAGAATGTAGTTCTTTCTTCACCTAAATACAAGATTTCTTGAATCTGGAAAGGAAATCTGGAGACATAAAACTGTTTTTGTGTTTTAGGGACTGGTGTGTAATACAGTTTGCAGGTTATACCTGCTGGAATTGTATGAATCTGGGTGTTTTGCATTATAAGTAGATATCAGGGAAACTTGCAGATTCTGCAACTTTCTGCACCGGATTCCACTTGCATTCTTCACAAGAATGTGTATGGTAATGACAATATATAACAGAGAATCAAACATTCCCTCACACATTCTCTGGTGGGAATCTTCTTGGTCCATATGTTTCAAAGGTAGTAATTGATTGCCACTAGTGAATGTTGAGGGAATGTCTGATTCCCTGTTTAATAAATAAACTTTGTGTGATCCACATGGCATTGGCTGCTTTAACCCGTCTGTGACCAGACGATATTGAAGAAAAGATTCAGGGATAAAATGTGAATGAGATACTTTCACAGATGCAGCCCGCTAGTCATTCTGTAGAAAATCTCCCCATGTGGATGGCTGGTTGACATCTGGACACGTCACTATTGGAGTAATAATACAGACTGTAAGGATTGAAGAATCAATAGAAAGTTAGCAGCATTTTACACAAAGGTTCATAAACCCTTGAAATCCAACCTGTACTTTGCTCACATGCTCAGCCACACAATCTTCTCCAATTGATAAAAAACCTTGAAAAAGGGAAAAAAGAAGATCTATGTTAGCTCAAAAGCTGTCATAGTTAGAACTTTCCAGAGACTGAGGATGGGCTCCCTGTGAAATATTGGTTATCTCCCCAGCCCGTTTTTAGCCAGGTGCATCCCTGGCACTTTTCAGTGACCACCTGGCTGTTTTTGGGTGGTTACTGAAAAGTTCGGTCACAATACAGGGGCCACCACCCATCTACAACTTCTTCCCACTCAGCTTAAAAAATTTCTGTGATGAACACTGTTTATTGTATAATATACACCACAGAGTCCCTTTCTCTGATAGCACCCAACCAGCCAGCAATTTGTTTGCTACCTTATCTTTGTTGAAGTTGGCTGACGTTTCATGTCGGCTTTAATAGCCTTTTACGTTGATGAGGTATGTCAGTAAAAATAAGATGACCTAACCACCCACACAAACCATTGAATTGTACCCAGAGTTGTTATGACAAGCACAACAATACAAAGTGCTATTATTCTAAATTGCTTTGAACATCTAATCCTGAATAGCCAGCTGTAAAACAAGCATGCCTTTGTCTTTTTCTAATGAGTCCCATCATAATTAGGTTTTTAGGAAGCGCAGAAATATACCAAAGAACCTTCTGATTGTGTGAAGCAGCCTTTTTTAATGTTCATCGGGGAGACTCGGAGTTTAAGAAAATGTTACGGTAAAGACTGCTGTTAGTAAGATGCCGAGGATTTTGTGAATCTGCAAAAGCAAATACATTCTCGGCTCATCTGGGAGTTGTAATCCCATTATTGTGTTAGATCTGGCTTCTTCTATGCGTTGGATGTGTTTGGATCACATTCAGCTGGAGCCTATTAGGACTTTCCACCTATTAACATGAACTATTCATGATAATGGTCTTACAGAGATGGATAAGTGGAGCATTGAAAGGGCTGAAATCCCTACCTTTAGCTGAAGAAAATACATTGATTGCCATCCTGCTAACCCAGGGCTGTCAAACTCTGGCCCGCAACGTAGTTTTTTTTTGGTCCCCAAAGGAATCCTAAATATGAATTGCAGCTGCCTGCCTCTGCATTGACATAGCGGCGCTACTAAAATTCCCAGCATCACTCTCTGCCTATGTGTGGCACTGCATTGGTCTGTTTTATAGACGCAGGGAATTGTAGTAGCGGTGCTATTTCAGTGAAAAGGGAGTTCTAGCCACTCATAAAATTAAGCCCCGCATTGGACTGTTTTCCTGACGCAGGGAAATGTAAAAGCGGTGCTTTTTCAGTTTCAAGTTTGGCCCTCGACTTTGTCTTAAGTTTTTAATTTTGGCCCACTGTGTATTTGAGTTTCACACCTGAACTCTAATCTTGGCTCGTGCTTGGAGATCACATGACTTAATGCCTACATATTTAGTCATGTGACTGGCACTGAAGAGAACTAGCAAACCAAATAAAGTGATATCTGTGTGTATGGGGAGGAGGAAGATAGAGGTTACAAACAGGACTACCACTACCATTCACACTTTCAGCACTGCCCACAGCAGTTTGGTACAAACAGACAATATTAGTAGGGCGATGGAACTCCTAGGATTCATTTGTTCCAGTCTAGTCCTGATTGCTTTCTTCAAACACCTTATATATATATAAAAAAAGGAAACTTTCCCAAGGGAATTGTTAAGTCTAATGTTGGTCACTTTTGGTAGATAAAACATATATAAAGTATATAACCAACAAATTCGATATATGTGCCAACCCCTAAATAATCATATACAGAGAAAATAGGATAAACCAATGAGATCTTTTTAGACTCCTAAAGGATTTTCAACATCAGCAATGTTTCTTAAAAACCATGGACCGTAAGATATTAGATTAGACGAACATCCTGGATACAGGTATATAAATCCTCTAAAGAGGGAGGCAAGGTGGACTTCCATCTGGTCAGAATCAGGGTGCGAGCTCCCACCAGTATATGGGCAATCAGTTTACTAGTAAGTTTGGGGGACCCGTTAAGGGTAGCCCCAATAGATGGGTAAGCAGATCCAGGAGTGTCCCAATTTTAAAAGAATTATGAATCACGTCATAATTGCAGAAGAGAATACTCAAAACATGTAGGTATCAATAGGTACCAACTTCTGATAGAAGCCATTGTAGGCAAAAGATCTCTAGAGATTTATTACAATATATCAGTAGTGAGGATAGTACTCAACGCGTTTCACAGCAGAAGACGGGGCTGCTTCTTCAGGAGGTTAAAACATACATGTGTGAGTAATTGAAAGGGATCAAGAAGCAAGAAAAATGACTCAATCCCATACAAGTGCCATAAGGTAATATTTGGCACAGTGCACAGGTAGGTATAAGTATCCCCTGATAGATGGTTATCAAGGCATTAGGTGGCCTATAAGTCACTCAATGAGTGAAAGAATCCACATTGTGCACAATATTTATATAGCGCCATCATATTATGCAGTGCTGTACAAAGTCCATAGTCATGTCACTATCTATCCCTCAAAGGGGCTCACAATCTAATGTCCCTACCATAGTCATATGTCATTAATACAGTCTAAGGTTAACTTTTGGGGGGAAGCCAATTAACCTAACTGCATGGTTTTGAAACGTGGGAGAAAACCGGAGGAAACCCACGCAAACCCGGGGAGAACCTGCAAACTCCATGCAGATAATGTCCTGGCCGAGATTCAAACCTGGGACCAATGGCTATCCTCTAAACCACCGTGCTGAAAATGTGCATTTTGGATGTTTTCAGGAGTGTACATGCTCTTAAAAGTTTCTATTTTTACTGATATCTACATCGATATAAACATCTGCACAAGAATTATAGGACATACAACATTTGTTATTCTCTGGGTTCTGTGTTTTCAGAATTAGAAGTATGTTTCTCCATGCAGATAGTGTCCTGGCCGAGATTCAAACCGGAGACCTAGTGCTGCAAAGGCCGGAGTGCTAACCACTGAGCCAACGTGCTTTATGCTTCAACTCTATGGTAGGAAGAAGTTGTGCATGTTGACATTCTGCAGTTCAATCAATACTCCTTAAAATGTAACATAATTCATATTTAGTCCCTACGACCTGTTTTGACATGCACTTTGATGTCTATTCCTTACAGACGTCATCAGAAGAACCAGGCCCTTCATGATGACTGCTGGAACCAGTCATGTCGGTATATAGTCAGCAGGCATTTTAAAGGGAACCGGTGCTGGGGTGTTATGTAGATTATTGTTGCTGACTATCCATAGATCATCCTGATCCCCAAGGTGCCAGCATTTTCACATGAAGAGATTAGCAAGGAAATTATACTTTCCTAATAAAAATTTCCTTTAAAGAGCATCTGCCTATAGTGGTGAATGTAAAGCCAAAACTCTCATACTGTGGATTCCCTCACTAAAAAGAGAGGCGGATCTCCCCTAAAAACTGCACAGAGGGGTCCAACCTTCCTTTATCCTAAGTAAGGTTTTGCTTATAGAGACACTTGAGTTCTTTGTTCCTAATCCACGTTAGCTGTTGAGGATTGGTGTGTGGCGGGATTGAAATCTTAACCTAGACATCTATGTTCCTATCCCCCACCAATATCATTTTTACTGGTTTGACATATTGGGGATATTTGCTGACCTTATCCTGTAGTATATGTAGTCACCTTGTTGTTTCATGGCTGTGCTCAGTATTCCGTGTCCCTGATGACTTTTCACGTCTCTAGTTTGGCCCCGGTCCTAGCTCTCACTAAGAAACAATTAGCACACAAAGGGAAACATGCTGTCGTGATCTGCTCCATCTTTATTCTGCATTACACGTCAGTAAATATTTATAATGGAGAATGGAACAAGTTTCCTACAGACAGGATAGAGGCATTTCCCAGAGCCAGGCTATATTTGTGTGGTTTGACAGCAACCTGTACATCGTTGCCGCAGTCATTGGGTTCTTCCCTGCTACATTAATCTAATCAGATCTTGTTGGCAGCATTATTTCCTGTTCCTTCTTCAAGACTGCATACCGTGCTTTCTGCCTGTAATAATATTTATGTATGATTAGCTGCTATGAATACTGACCATGGATTTGGGGTTGTTAGCTCTGTATTCCAATCCTAATTATAGTTGTGTTATTGAAATATCCTTCATGCACAGCATTGGTCTTTTTTCTGTTTTCAAGTCTTTCTGGAAGTGAAAGAAAGCTCTGGCTTCGGTACTCGCCTCCTGTCCACCGCTGCCACTTATATTGCTTTCCACCACACGAAGTCCTGGCTGATTGGCACCCAATGATTTAGAAAAATACATGGAAAAAATAGCCAGTCACAAATACAGATAACTGAAGTGATGTGCACATTTTACCTTTTTCCATTTCTTGTTGGTATGTTAAAATTATGGTTGGCCATGCTTTTCAGTACGGAAACCCAGGAGGGGTGGACCATAATGTTTACATGTACAGGTCTGGATGTGGGTGTAACTTCAGCTGTTTTTTACCAACAGATTGCTTAGACATCCAACTTAAAGCGGCATGCTCAGTTAAGCAAAATATAACGCCTTGGCAGCGATTGTAGGTGGGTGGCAGCCCCTGTATGGTGACCCAACTCTTTAGTAACCACCCAAAAACAGCAGGGTGGTTACTGAAAAGTGCCAGGTGGTACCCCCAGCTAAAAGGGCCTGGGGAGAACGCTGGCAATGTATAAATACTGTACAGTAATATTTTAATAATTAAAGTGGGACTTTAGTTCCACTTTAAGGTGACCTCTGACCAGCACTTATTTTCTCAGAAAACATTTTGGTTTAATTTCATGGATTCTTGGGGAAGATTGATGGTTTTACATTACACCAGGTAGAACATGTTGTCTTTACCTGCACACTATGCACACACTGCAAAAAAGTAACCTCTGCTGTAAGATGAGGCTAAGATCCAAGATTACATTCCAAGTCTCTCCTAAATTCTCTGTTTATGAAGCCACAATCCTCAGTAGAAACTCAGTACTCTGTCTAGGTTGGATAAGAATCTCCAATTTTTAAATAAGCAATAATTTGTAGGACTATACAGTTCAGTTTTAATGAAAAGGTGATCCATCACCATACAGATCTTACAAGGAAGACTCCGTGGAGCAGGAAAAGGTAATTGGAGGATGAAGGAGAATATTGGAGATCCTAAAGTATCCAGTAAGAGTCCACTAAAACGACTGAATACTTATCTGCCCTGCTCTTCTGTGGTCTGTAGGTGCACCTAGAAAGCATTTAACTGGTTTAAATTTAATTTTTAATTTGTAAAAGTAAATTGCATAGCTAATAAGCCATTATTTCCTACAATATACTGAGTTTCTGTTCAATTACAACAGCACAAATTTAATGCATTGCAGCCTACCTGTTCCTTGATATGCTGGCTGCATTCTTTTTTCCTTTTCCCATCTGATCCTCTATATAATGTCATTCTTGTCTCACTGTTCTTATTATTGAACAGTATTTATATAGCACCAACATATTACGCAGTGCTGTGCAATAAATCCCCCAGTAACAACTCTCTCCTTGTACTTTGTCTATCGAGAAGCAGTGTTGTCGCTCTAGAACAGGACGAATCTTAATATTAAAGAATACCTCCCCCAATAAACCTTTGTCTACACAAAGGTTTAAGGTCTTCTCCATCATGACTAATATAACTTTCTAGGGTTTTAGTTTACATCAATTACAAGCTCTATGTATATATGTGTGTGTATATATATATATATATATATATTTAAATATGCTGAAATTTGTACAAGCCCATTCACCCCTGCATGGTTATGTGTTACACTGCACTTTACACACATTGTACCATTAATCTCTGTAAAATAGATTTGATGAATACTAGCAAACATTTTAGCTAGCAGGATTTTCTTAAAATAGACATCATGCTATACAACACATAGATGTTAATTGTGCCTAGGGGATTTTTTTCCCCTGTTGCAGTGTCTGTGTTTTGGAAAGATACCAAACATCACATAAAGGGTAAGGAAGTCTGTAACATTGTATTGTATGATATAGTTTCCTTCTATGCATTTCTGTGGTTTGTGGTTCATTATTTTTTATAATTATTTAATATATTATAATTTATGATTTGTGTTTCAAACTTTATCATACAAGGGAGTTATTCCTAACAATTACAGACCTGCAATATTAAACCAGACAATAATAAATCAGACCGCCAGGGAGGGTAATACAAAAAAGTACTTTAGATATTAGATATTGCAGCTTGGCATTGCATACTATCATTAAATTTATACTTTTTTGTGTGTTCTGTCTTTCCACTGTTTTGTCTATTAAAGTGTAACTAAACCTGCTATACTCATCTGTCTCTGTTCCATCACAGGGCACTTCCGTCTTTTTCCTTCTGCTCTTCCTGAAGTCATAGGCCATCTAAACTTGCCAGGCCGAGATAGCGTAATATTTATTCCCAGCATGTGCAGGGGAAGCCGAAATTGTTGAGTATTCAGGCAGGGAGGAGGGATTATTGAAGAAGGGACATCACCTCTTCCTTTCTGAAATAATGACTGGCCTGATTGTGTTTTTTTTAAAGTGGAACTTTAGTTTCACGTTAAATAAACCAATCCCCTAAATTCACCCTTACCTGTTCCTGGTTCTTGTAGATTTTCACTTTGTTGCACACACATGCTCCTTGTTAAAAGTAGCTCCATCAGACCACACGTGTGCAATAAAAGCCACATAATAAAAGGCGGTCATGGTTAGATCTAGTGGTGGACAGGCTTTTCTATGAATAAATGGGATTCTTCTGTACATTTATGGTTCTTAGCAGGTTATAGATCCACAAGGAGCAGGAACATGCAAGTATAAGATCTGGGGAAAAGGGGAATATTTATTGGGCACGTATAATAAAAGCAAAGGTATACTTCTTGAGAGATTAAAAAATGGATAAGAATTTTGCCTCTCCTGATACAGATGATGACATTATTTTTTTAATTCTTCCTAATTATTGGGAAACAACAGAACTGTTAGGTAGCCGGAAACCATACGACTTGGTCTCAGGCAGCAATTTTGTTTTTTTATAAATTACTTTTTACTTACTTACTATATGATAATAACGTATAATTATTGGTGAGGATTGTGCAGAAACCTTTTTTATATCTTCCTTCATTTTACAGAATATAGATTTATTGGGTAACAATATTCTGAATTTCAAGCTGTACCACCTTACATTTTATGGTTATGATTGTTGCACATTAGGAATACTGAGGAACGTTCCAGGATCTCGCCAACATTCAGACACAGAACCAAGGAGAATACAGGCTGAAACCTGCAGTTTGGAATTTCTCGCTGATTCATGCAGATAACATTGCTGGAGCTGATGAAGTTTCACAATATCAGTTGTAGCTCTGTGTGAGCAGAATAACATTCCGCTGTCAGATGTATACAAAATCCATGAAGCTGCCGACCCATACAGCTGGAATATTGCCAGATTAGATTCCATATCTTCTATAGGAATATTTGGAGAATCTTCCCTCCGTTTTACATAGTTTAAAAGGAGTAAAGTTCTAAAGTTCTGTAAAGTTTTAATGTCTTGTATATGCAGAAATGTAGGCTCAGTAAGGCTAGGTACACACGTACAATGGTTCTCATCCTATAATTGGCTCAGGGCTAATCGGACAAGAATCTGGCGTGTATACAGTGCTCGCCCTCTATCGTTCGAACAACCGTCCTGGCGAATCCATGGAAGACGAACGATAGTAATGCAAGTGAAGGGGAGAGAGCGCTGCAGGGTGGCGCTCCATCACTCTCCCCTCTCCATAGAGCATAACGGTTCTGTATGTACAGGACCCGTTCATGCAATCATTGCAAAGGATCGTGAAAGATCCTTTCCAACAACCATTATTGCATGTGTGTACACAGCCTTAGTACTCTTGATGCCCACTGAGCCTTTGCCAAAGCAAAAGAAAATTTTAACTTCTCACTGGTGTCTTCCTGAATTAACTTGGATCTCAAATCCGTCCCCCAAGCACAGCATTGGTTAAATGCTTAATTTACTAAAGGTTTAAAATGTAGAGATACCTACTTTATTACTCTCTCCCTAGCATTATTTAAAATAATGTTGAAGAGGCCATAACCAGCAAAGAAGGCTGACTTTATGGGCCCAGTCATTTTGGTGTCAAAAGCCTGTAGGGACAAAAAATAAGGTATTTCACCTAGATTGTATTGGCAGTATATAATCTTGAGGGCTTGGGAAAATGGTGGTTGGGGATTGGTAAAAGGGTTTGGTTTCACGGATAGTAAGTCAAGCTTTTTTTTAGAATCAGATGAGTGTTGTAGCTTTATTAGGGTGGCTCCTGGCTATGAGCAAGGAGTGGAGCAGAGGTGGACATAAGTGAGTCACCGCTCTGCAGGCATTCATGTCAACAGGAACCATATGGATTAAAAGTCGAATTCCAAGACCTTTTCCTCCATTTGGAATACGTTTTTATGATCTCCAGAACAAACTATCTTGAGCAAACTCCTCTAATTTAATTGATATGCTTTTTACTTAAAAAAAAAAAAAAAATGTGTAGATGTGCTATGCTCAGATTTTTTAGGCCTAAGTGGGCAAAGTCAAGAAAGGCGCACTGCCATTTTTCCATGTTGTGGAATTAATTTGCTTTAATAAACCTCTTTAATTTGAGGAGACTTTTAATGCACAGCAATGCATGAAAGCAATATGTGTGTAATGGTGCACCACAGGACAGGTATGTTTCCATTTTCGGGTGTCATATTCTAAATGAAAGAAACTGTGGGGCACAGACATAGTGACTTGTGTTATGGTCACACAGCAAAGACTTCTTAAAGCCCACAGACCAGGCTGCAAAATATTAAACTTAGATTTACCTAAATTGCACCGTTTCCAATGACACTTTCGAGGCACACAGAGACAGAGGGGCTCACAATCTAATGTCCCTACCTTAGTTATATGTCTTTATTACAGTCTAAGGTCAATTCGGGGAGAAGCCAATTAACCTAACTGCATGTTTTTGGTATGTGGGAGGAAACCGGAGTACCTGGAGGAAACCCACGCAACCACAGCAGTGCTCAATCCAGACATTTTTTTAAGCCGGGCGGGAAGAAATTGTAGGTGGGTGGCAGCCACCTGTATTGTGACCAAACGCTTCAGTAACCACCCAAAAACAGCAGGGTGGGTGCTAAAAAGTGCCGGGTGGTGCGCCCAGCTAAAAGGGCCCGGGGAGAACCCTGCACAGGGAGAACCTGCAGACTCCATGCAGATAGTGTCCTGGCCGAGATCCGAACCTAGGACCAAAGGCCAGAGTGCTAACCTCTGAACCACTGTGCTGAAAATGTGCTTTTTGATTGTTTTCAGGAGTGTACATGCTCTTAAAAGTTTCTATTTTTACTGATATCTACATCAATATAAACATCTGCACAAGAATTGGAGGACATACAACATTTGTTATTTCCTGGGTTCTGTGTTTTCAGAATTAGAAGTATGTTTCTTTTGGTCATTAGTGAATTCATAACTGTACATGTGGAAAATAAAAAAATCGACCCAGCAGCAAAGAGGTTAATGTGCTTTTAGAAGAAATTTAATTTTGTAAATGGGTAATTAGTTGCAACGTAGACAAATAAAGAAAGTATTACACTTGTTGTTCATAAAACTAAAGAAAAATCCACACAGGACATGTAAAGATTGTGTTCTTTTATCAGTTTTTTGTTTAATGTTCCTTGAAGTTATTGACATTCACTTTGACTGCTCTGCGTTTGCCACATTCATGTCTGGAATCCGAGTTAAAGAGGAACTAAACTGAAAGCAGCCAAAAAAAACCCACCAAAAACACTTACCTTCCTTCACGTAGCGCAGTTCGACTCATCCGGGGGTGTCCTGCATTTGGCCCCGCGTCGTCCCGGAGCCGGCGCTCTGGGGGCTGCCATCTTCATCTCTTCTTCCGGGTACTTCATCCTACCCTTTTATGTAAAGTGAAATTTGTAAATTTAGGTACGCTTTAAGTCAGCACATATACATTGTGGGAGAGACTTGCCAACTTTTCTACCTCTATTATTAGAATAAAATAGCAAAGGATCTGTGGTTTTATTCTAAACACATGTGAAGGAAAAACTTTGCTGAAAACACAGTGTATAAAAGAGAAGGACAGTTCTAGCTGTAATATGTGATGAAAAGCAGGTGCTTCACCATATTATTGTCTGGTATTTTTATAGCACCAACATATTAGGCAGCCCTGTACAGCCCTGTAGTCATGCCACTAATTCCCTCAAAGGAGCTCACAATCTAATGTCCATACCATAGTCACATGCCATGATGAAGTCTTTGGCCAATTTGGGTGTAAGCCAATTAACCTAACCATATTGTATGTTTAACAGTAATCTGTAACAACATGGATTAAGGAGACACTGTCATTACAAGATATATTTAAACATTATGGTGATTTGCAAAAAAAAAAAAAATACCTCCCAATTTCCACATCGGTATCCTGAATTGCTCACTTATCAACATCTTCCTGATGTGCTGTCCAGTATAACTGTCTGCCAGTGCACCCAGCAGCCTAAAGCAGAACGAAATTAAAAAAAAAAAAAACACACCTTTAATCCTGCAGATCTGTTGATCTATCAGGAGGTTTCTTCGATTGGGTCCCACGTTTTCCCGTTATTCTTCTTCATCCCAGCGTGGAGGAAGTGCTATGCGCCGCCATTTTCTTTGGTCTTCTTCTGGGTTCTTCTTTGTACATAACCAATCTCACACTGCACAGGTGCGAGATCGGGGGACGTAGATGAGGAAAAAAAAGTGCCAATCTCACTGTGCATGGGTGAGATTGGTATTTTTTTTACTCTCATTAAAGAAAAAGCTCCTTCTGTGCATGCTTGAGAAGGAGCAGCCAGAGCCTCCCAGGATGCATCATGTATATATTCCGGGAGGCTCTGCACTCCCATTCTATCTAAATTGCCGCAGTGCACCCTTTTTTTTATTTATATATACATTTTTTTTTTTAAAGGGTGTTGCACTTAAAAAGAACAAATTACATTTTTACTTGATATAAAAGGGTTGTCTATCCTTTTATGTAAAGTAAAAATTTTGAGTTTAGGCCTGCTTTAAGGTTTGTCACCCTTGTGATGTATGTGTGTGTGTATATTAGAGAAATACACGCACACATAGCCTGACCAAAAAGAGACCCCCTCCCAGCCTGTGGGAGTTATCATCTGGGGTTTCTTCAGCTGATTAGGTTGAAGTTTAGTAAAATAAAGAGCAAAACATGAGATCAGCTGACTACCTGAATATACTGAATGACCAGGTTTTTCCCTTGGTTTACTTAGTTCCCTAATGGCACACTCGTATTCCAAGGTGAGAAAGTTAGGATTTATTGGGCTCACATAGATTTTGCATCACCCTAGCTAATTCTATTGAGAATTTTTGGGCTGCAGAAAACTTAATACAGTGGGCTAACTCTCCCATCATCAGTACGAGATCATGGGAAAACGTTCATTTATTTCTGGACAGAAATAAATGTTGGGACATCGAATAAGGTTATTGAAACAATGCCAAGACAAATATGTACTGTAGTTAGAGCTAAAGGCAGTCCAATTAAATACTTTTTTTGGCCAGGCCCGGTATATTCCTAAAACATATTTGTGTAAATTTCAACTTGAGCTATTGAGATCTGTAGAAAAAAAGGGTTTTAAAGTGGTAAGTAGGCTGGTATTGAGTAGAAGCCTAACCAATAGAAATAGTAATCTAATAAAGGTTAAAACAAACAAAATCAGTTACGGCTTTAAAGTGAGATGGTTTGTGTGTATTTACGGGAGGAGAGTTGTCAGTAAATATTAGTGTCCCATTCAGTAGTATGTCATAGTCCTCACTTCCCTTCAATTTAACGTAACCTTGCTCACTTGTAAGTGCGAAGGCCATGTTTGAAATTGACACAACTTGTTAAGTCTTCAGTCTGACCTGCATGGAAGAATACTTGCATGGATCACTGTTGTGTGCCAAAGAATGTGAATAATTTCAGTAGCAGAAAAGGCATGACCTTCTGTTATATGCAGGCAGAGCAGACTGTTTATGCTTTGTGTTGATAGGAGAGGCTTCTGGCGCCCCTTCCTCTGGACATCAGGCACTTGCCAGTTCTATTTCTGTTCTTGTGTTTTGAAAAGAGAAACGGGACCAGAGAGAGACCTCTGGGGCCCTTTGAAGCTCATGTTTTGTGAAACCAATTTTAACGTACGGATACGGCTAACAACATGATAGGCGGTCATCACGACCGATCATAGGTTGTGCAATATAAAAGTAAAATAAATCAGTCCTGGTGTTTTTCTTTTTACCTTCTTTTCTAAGCAGTCACAGCACCTGATGATTCTTCCACCTTGTTACATGTCATTTCCTCTAATATGGTGACAACGCTCATCTGCCCCCTATGAAAGAATGTTCTGTTACCTTGTCTATTAGAGAATTGTTCACGACTTACACTCCTAGCCCTGCACTCCTAGGGTTGTTTTAGCCAGCACATCTGTTGCTGATCTTACATGATATGTTAGAGCAAAAGAAGTTCTGGGAAATGTTGTCTAAATGATGAAGATTACCTGGGGAGGGGATATGAGGTCAAAGACTGTCCCTCCTGCAAACTAGGGCAATGAGCACAACAGCAGCCTAAAAAACCTTTGGCACCCAAAACGAATGCAGGAGGTTAGATGGGTTTTATCAGACTGCTCTGGGAATCCTTTGTCATTTGTAATATGATTGAACTTATTACCTCCAGGGAACAGTGCATCTCCACATTTAGGAGAACCATTCTCATAGGAAAATACATGATTTGGATCATACCAACTAGTCTTATTATAATATTATAATAAATTAGATGTAAACCTTAACTGAATGGCATTTAGCTTGCTAAAGCACTGGGTATCATAATTCTTTTTTAAATAAAATTCTTGTTTTTATATTTTGTATGTAGTTTATTTACACACATCCTGTCTATATGCAGAGATCACTGCATGGCATTCTTAGGGTGGCTTTACAGATGGTTACAACAATGGACCATGCCAATGTAATGTGTGTTAAATTCCATCTTGCAGCCTGTATTGAATGTTTGTGTGGCGGGGTGACAATGTAGGAACCTGACAGGGACATGGTGTTACTATAGATAGATAGATAGATGAAAAGCCTGATAAAAGTCCTTCATAGCAGGATCATTAAGTATTATTTTAAAGCTGAGCTCCAGGCAAACAGCTAATTACACAGATGAAATACTTAAAAGGGTGTTTTATCTACCAAATGATTTATATTCCTATCTTTCTACTTCTGAGATTTACGCAGCATATCAATGTGTGACAGTTCAACTTCAATGAAAGGTGCTGATTGACAAGGTAACATTTACATAAGATTTTACTTATTGGGTTTACATATCTTTTAAAGTGCACCTGTCCTCACTATAGACAGACTAAAAACGTGTACATATATGTTTAACTTGGAATAAATGAGCTACAAACAAGCCACCATCTCTGTAGCTGCACTGATTATGAAGTTATTCCTTCCCAAAGATCATTGAAAACTACAACAAAGACTTAGGAATCGGGGTCAGATGGTTGCCCACAACGCCATCAGCAGATTGTTTACAAATAAAGGAGGAGAGCCTGCTAAGATTTGGGTGCAGTTACATGTTCTAGTGCCTGTGTTTGTGAATGTGAGAATGAATTTCTTTACAATACTTACAGATACAGAGATAGGTTAGGAGGAACCCTGGTTACAAAAAACACTGGTTTAATACACAACAAAGGCTTCCCAGAGCACTTTGGGTTTTCTATAGATACAGTACAGCAGAGCAGCTTGCTTTGCAGCTCCCTATGTCAGATAGAATCCTCTTACACAGCCATTTGATAATCAAGGGGTCACTGCTGTGAAAGTAGGGGCTTCCTAATTTGATATATAACAAATGTTCCCTGGATAGAAGACTATGAGATAATAAAAGTAACCTTTACTAATACATATTTACATATATACAATAATTATTATATTTTTACCTAAGTATACATTTCAGTCCTGACTATAATACATAAAATCTGCTCAAAACTATGATATGTTTCCTTTTGCTTTTATTATAGAGATTCTATATAGCAAATACACATTTTCCATGTGAAAGTCATTTAATGTGAATGTCACATTTTTATTTCTTTGTTCCTTTTATTGTATTTGCAGGTCATACACTGATTGTTACTTTGTCCTTCTGTTCTCCTCTGGAATAGAGAATATGTAACATTCCACCTTACTTTATATATACTAAGCAACCCTTGTAAGGCTAACCATACACATGACAACTTTCAGAAATTTCCATCACTTTTTACTGGAAAACCAGCACACAGAACTGGTTATTGGCTACCCATTGATTCATTTTATTGATTGTGTAATTTAAACAATTGGTTTAACCAACCTTTTCTCAACTTTTTAACATGGGGAAGACCTTGAAAAAAAATTCTGTTTTTTGGGGGAACTTCCTTTATAGTTACTATAACTGGAGCTCTGCAGCTCATGGTGGTCAGAGGGAAAGACAGCTCTTGCATTGCTGGCCAGTTGGAAGAATTGTCACCCTTACAGATAAATTAAAAAATCATCAATATCTATTATAGGGACTTGGGAAACACTGCAATAAACCGATCTATATAGTGATAGGTTTGATACAACTTATGTCATGTCAATTTTAATCCTTGCAAACATTCAAAAAATATATATATATTTTTTTTTTTTTTTACTACTTTTCAACTAAAATGTTAATGCAATAACGTGTGATCATTGTGATGAAATGACAGCAAGAGGACGTGTAAATTACAACCTGGGCCCACATTAAAAATGAACAGCAGCATGGTGGCTCAGAGGTTAGCACTTTTGCCTTTGCAGCACTGGGTCCCAGGTTTGAATCTCGGCCAGGGCTCTATCTGCATGAAGTTTGCGGGTTCTCCCGGTGTTTGCACAAGTTACCTCCAGGCACTTCGGGTTCCTCCCACATTCCAAAAACATGCTATTAGGTTAATTGGCTTCCCCCAAATTGACCTTAGATTGTAATCGACATATGATGACTATGGTGGGGACATTGGATTGTGAGCTCCTTTGAGAGACAGCTAGTGACATAACTATGGACTTTGTACAGCGCTGCATAATATGTTGGCGCTATATAATTACTCTGTAATAAAAATAATAACAGAATAACAATGCTGATGTTCTCCCTGAATAGAACTGTTGTATCTGGACCCTGGATATGGTACCACTGACTAGAAACTGGGGGAAAAAAATAACACTTTGCTATAAGTTGGCATGATTCTCACATTGCACAGTGGGTATGGTCTCCTTCAGATATGATAAATATTAGTGGATTGTGTATGGCCAGCTTTGTGTTTTCCCTTTATAAGATGAAGCGATCACACTTGAAAATATCTATTATAAAATCTATTTTGTAGATATTAAACATTTTCCCCGCAGATCTAGATACGCTAACTGGAACCTTTGTAAGGAGCTGTTTAAGGCTTGCTTAAGGAAATTGGTTTCATATTTGAAATCCTTTTCTTTTGCTCGCCTGCTGTGTCTGTGTATTTGAACTGTCATTTGTGTTATAGAGCCGCTGGGCAGGGATTTCCTCTTTTATTGTCTTGTACAATTTGGGATGGCGGTACATTTCACAGGCTGCATCTCCTTCTAGGGTTGGGTTTCCACCTTCAGCTTGAAACAAATGTGAAATAGCACGTTTGGTGTATAAAGGTTTTGTATGGTGACGCATACTAAATAGCTTCAAATGTTGGCAAGTCAAGTTATTTTAGTGTGCTTTTTAATGCTTTGGTATATTTTAAGGGTATCGGAACCCCAAAACCAAGAATTTAATACATTGCAGCCTACCGGACCCTAGAAAATAAATGTAAGCTACACAGCACAAAAAATCCACAATGGTTTGTAACAGAAACAACGAAAGGAAGTCCAATCTGTGTGACAACTGTGTCTGCCTCTGTAGATACAGTAGAGAATTGAGTGTATGCACAGGCACAGGTAATGTTATTTGTGGGATCTTCCTTCAGCAGAAGTGGGACACCATGGTTGATTTCTTTTAATACTTTTTTGGTGGAGATCTTCCAACTTCGGTCCATGAGAATTATCAAATTCTGTTGGGTTCCTATCTACAAGCAGACATACTAGCCAGTAACCAGACAGTTGTTGGCATGTTAGTTAACCATATTTATGGCCAGCTTTTTAGCAAAATATGCTCAGATGCAGTTTAATATCTTTTATTATATGTCACTTACATGCAAAAACTCTAATCGGTCCGATTGACATCAGGTCTGAGAACTAGGAACGCATGTTGTTGCACATTCCTAGTTTGCTGCAAACATTCACCATTCATTTGAGGTTTAGACCCTCATTGCAGTCACTTTTTGTAACCAAATGCCGGCAAAGTTTTTAGCATTAATAAAAAAAAATTGGATCTGGCATTTTATTACATAGGATCAGGTAGTTGGCCCTCCACTGCACCCCTTTTGACTTATTGGCATTTTTCCATAGGACTTTGACTTTTCGTGTCTTTCACTGAGCTGGAAGAATTTGTATACAAAGTTTCCTGATATCAGTGTTCAACACAGTATTTTTTTTAAGCCGGGTGGGAAGAAATCGTAGTTGGGTGGCAGCTCCTGTATTGTAACTCAACTCTTAAGTAACCACCCAAAAACAGCCCGGTGGTTACTGAAAATTGCCGGGTGGTATATCCAGCAAAAAGAGGCTGGGGAGAACACTGGATATACCGGAGCTGTCTGTTATTAGAGAACAGTCCATATTACTCTACGGTCTCCACACCATAAGCTTCCTTTTGTGAACAGGCTGTTAATATCTCTTGGCAGTATAAATGGAGCCCTAAGTTTTAAATATGACCCTTAAAAACAATAGAGGCAACTCATATATTTGGTTCCCCATTGTGTGATTATGAAACCTGATGGTCTCAGTACATAAGGTGATCATCATGTACTCCACTTCTACTTTTAATTAAAAAAAAAAAAAAGTTCTGTATGTGATTGCTTTTGGTGACTGTATGTGAGAAGAGGTTTTTGTGTTCAAAGTACTGTTTTAACTTGATAGCGATCATTTATGTTATTCACCCTTCATTAAGTGCCTCCACTTTTCACACTTTTCTTTAGTTTTAAATTTTAGATGGAGACATTTGACCGCAGCTTGACATTGGGAAACATTGCGACCTTCTTGTGGAGGAGTTCTAATCCCTGCTACTTTTGTTTCTTTTATAGAAAATGCAGAATCCATTGACCTCAAGCAATTTTTCGAACAAAACTTCTCTCACATCTACTATGTTTTCTTTGAAAACTTTGTGATAATTGAAACGTCTTTGAAACAAAAAGGTAAGCCTGTAAATTGACTGTCCTATTTTTTTTAATAACCCTTTTGTTCCTCCTGGCTGTTTCTGAAATGTGCAGGTTGTCCCATGACAATTGTTTCCTCGTTGGAAGTGACAGAACACCTTCTGTTTTGTACTGGTCTGGATTGGCATTGTCACTTGTCCTTCTCCTGTGACAGTTAGTAGAAAACAAGCGAGCCCTGTCAGTTTAATAGGAGACAACATTCATCTGCTTTCAAAGAGAGTGGTGAAACTTATTGATTATATCTCACTTTGATAGCTTTTTGTAAGCCATTTTTAATTAAAATTCGGGTACTGAAAGGTGCTCACTTGTATTAGAAACATGCCATTGTGGTGTAGGAGGGCATATGGTGAAAACAAATGGTGCTATATACTATAGAGGTAATACAGCGACCAATGTGCAGGTTGTTCAAGTGTGTACAGACCAGAGACATGTTAAGTAAACCGTTACTATTAAAAAGGATTTATATAGCACCAACATATTATGCAGCACCGTACATTAAATAAGGGTTGCAAATGGCAGGCAGATACAGACAGTGTGACTGGAGGAGGAGAGGACCCTGCCCCGAAGAGCTTACAATCTAGGACACTAAACCATTTAAAGAGACTGTACATAATAATGTACAGTGCGGAGTGATGTGCTGCAGATAATATGCAAGAAAGAGCAGAATGGTGTATAGGAGTTGTAAATGTGCAATATGGAGTGGGGAGTATCAAACATACAGTAATTTGTGCAGAATACAATACTGCGGAGTAATAATCATACAGAACTATTTAAATGGAGTGGTGACAAGTTTTGGATGTACAGGAACAGATTACTGACTGTATTGTTGGGGAATGTTGTATGTGCAGAATAGTGTGGTGGGGAGTACTGGATGTGCAACAACAGTCTTCTTAATGAAGTGCTGGAAAGGATTAAACGTACAGCACAGTGTGCTAAATGGAGTAGTGTGGAGTATTAAACATACAGCACAGTGTTTAGGTAGAGTGTTGCAGATTATCTTATCTTCAGCTCAGTGTGCAGAATAGTGAGGAGTATTCAACATTCAGCACTATGTATTGAGTGAAAGCTATGGGGTATAGATATGAACATAAGACAGTGTAGAGATGAGGAGTGTAGAATTTGCAGCACTATGGTGCAGTAATCTTACCGGATCACCCAGCAGTTTTCAGTAACCACCTGGCTGTTTTTGGGTGGTCACTGAAGAGTTCGGTCACCCAGATTCTGGGTTGAACACTGTGGTGTGATGTGGATTTTATACAGTGCCAAATGGAGTTAGCATGCAGGCTAGAATGCACAACAGTGGGTGCACACTAGAGCGGTGTTAGGTGCATGTAGTATAAATTGTACATCACAATGAAATTATGAGTATGCAGCACAGTGTGACATGGAGAGTATAGATGTACAGCAAACTGATAAGAGGAAGCAATGGTAAGATTAGTTGTAGGCTGAGGAAAGTGAAGAACGTTAGAATTGATTATATGTACAGGGGATGTTTGGAGGTGACACATGTCCCTTGGGGTCTAGGTGTGAATATTGGGCAGTGACCTATTGGTGCTGGAGTGGGGGAGGATTCTCACTCATGGAGTATACACTTTGAGACTAAATTGTTGGCAAATACCTATCTACTGCCAAAATAGGAAGTTGCAATTAAGTTTTATAGTACATTAGATTATCTATAATACCACCCATTGTGCCTCACTTTGATTTTGATTCACTTTTATTTGTTGTAAACTAACCTCAGTGACTTTGGAACAAGTTCTGTCTGTTTTGGCAGGACTTTTAGTTATAAAATGTTTAATGGCTCATTAGTTCTCTTTACAGTGTAAATACAAATTGTTTATTAAACAGTTCTGAATCATTTCAAGAAGGCTGATATATATAGCCCTGTCACTGTGAGCTTGCAAATCACATAATTAGAAAGTTCATAAATAAATCTCACTCTCCGGTATTAAAAGCAAACAAGGCCCAATGGAATCTTCAGTTAAAACATACTGAATACATTCCAAGTGCATGAAAGGAAAGGTGTTTGTTGTATTTCTTTTCATTAGGTCACCTCTGCCACCAGCAACTGCAAAGTGGAACCCCTCTCTCTATGTGGTAGTGTTGGGCTTTCTGCAGAGAGCAAACATTGCCAACTAAGTCAGACCTTTGCTTCTGCAGTCAGCAAAGCACCCCCCCCTTTACTGATTGAAGAGCTCTGGCTCAGGAGGCATGTCAGACCTCTGCAGAGACATTACTGCTTGCACATATTGAGTTTTGGTCCCACTTTTTAAAATAAACAAATTTTCCATTTTTTTTTTACATTTTCAGTTTTGATGCCTGTAATGCATTTAGCTTCTTTTCTTGAAAGTTTTATTGGTTTTAACTTTTTTCTGCAATTAAAATCATTAAATGTATTTTGCAAATTGTATGTATTGCTTGTTCTATTACCTGGATGTGTTATTTTTTTGGCTCACTATAGTCCCCTGTACAGCACTACTACAGCTAGGAAACACGTGCTTGACAATGTTAGGCAGTCAGGGTTCCATTGCTTCCTACATAGCTGTTCGGTTAACTTTGGGAGTAAATGTGTACACAGAGGAGAGATCAGACAGGACCAGAGCAGTGTGATCCTGCCGGAACAAATGGTAATGTTATGTGGGACAATGCAGCCCTGCTTCTGTATACCAAAAACAGAGGTTTGTTTTCAAAGTTTTCACTGAAATCGGGAATCCCTTTAGAACAAAGGATTTCAGGTTTTTTTGCTATCTTTATTTCATGCAAAATTGTGTCTATCAGCTCCTAAACCAACCTATAGATGTCATTCCCTAAAACCTTTGTAAAACATTACCTTTTCTAATTACCATAGTGGAGAGTTTTAATAAACCCTTTGAACAAGCAGAACTAGGAGTGCTTGTCCGGAATGCTGGGAGTCTTATTACTTTGCTTTCAGGTGTGACCAGCATACGTGATTAGGAACAAGAGGAAGCAATATGTTCTGGGTGCTTATAAACAAGAGAACGTTGGAATGAACACATTGTGATAACGCAGTGTTTCTCAACCTGGGTTCTTCCAGAATCTGCTAGGGGTTCCTTGAGCAATGAGCAATTGGTGCCTCTCAGGTCAGTTACCACTGACACTAAATTTTTTTGGCTATCTGGTAGGATGACATTCTTCCCAAAGGCTGGCAATGTTAGAGGCATTCACTGTACTGACCACCAAGCTAATGTACTGTAAACTGTGGATATAGTCATTATAGAAGGGAGTTCCCTGAAGACATGAAAGTTATTTTAATGCTTCTCTCATTTTAAAAAGTTTGAGAAACACTTTCCATAGAAAACACACTTCCACTTTTATGGCCTTAGGCTATATATTGTTGGAGGTAATGTGTACAGCAAACTCTCATACAACATTTACCTAGATTTCTGCAAGCTTGCTAAATCCTTTCTCAATTTTTTTTTAAAACAAGGATTACCCTTAAAATAATTTTCAGGTCTTGGGAAACCTTTGCTTTAATTATTAAAGAGTATATTAGCATAGTGATCAGTAGGAAGAATGCCTCTTACATTGCTGGCCAGTTGGAAGAATGTCACCCTTACAGGTAGCCAAAAAGATCATTGGTGCCAGTTAAACTGACCTGAAAGCCACCAAATACTCAAGGAAACCCCTAGCAACCTCTGGAGAAACCTTGGTTGGGCAACACCAAGGTTAAGTTGCAGCCAAGGAATGTTAGGGAGTCACTTTACCAAGCAACTAGCAGGTTTTAGTAAGCCTCAGCAGTAGCTAAATGAAATATAAGGTAACTTAACGTAACCTTATAACTGATCATCTCAATACCGTTCAGTGGCCACCGTGGATTGTATATGGTGAAACATAGATTTTATAATTCACTTTAATTAGGAGGCTGGCTGCACTATGGCCATACTTTGGGTGAGATGTGGCCACCCTTCCACCGAGCTCTCCCAATATGGACAACATTATTATATGCCGATGCTTCTATAGATGGCATGTAAAATTCCTCTCCATATAGAGTCTGTTTCTAAAATCCCAGTGTGCGTGTACATACATTCATGTCTCTATACCTCAAAATTGGTGAAAAAAATCATTTCCCTGGCATTCCTGATGTATGTATAGTCCACATCCTGAAAAAGCTAGGTAAATATTTTTAAAACACATTCCAAATGTATCTCTTGCAATTCCATGCTGGACGGAAGAGTTCTTTTGAGCAGGAGAGTTTGGTGACAGTCCAACTAACATTTGTATTTAACATTCTTATACTGAAACGGAAAAGTTCTTTAAAAGATTCAACAAAGCTGCTTGAGGCTAGCCAAAAGCTCTTCTGCAATCTGGAGCCCATGTGAACAAGGCTTTACACTTCACATTGTGGGCAAATAAAGTTTTGCCAAGGGAGGAGGTGCACCAAGAATTTAAAATACTTTGGACACATGTTTTTTCTTATTTCTTTTTGCAGGCCACAAGTCTCAGCGGGAAGAACTTGATGCCATACTCTTTATATTTGAGGTAAGTTACATTTATACCTAAATGTACAATATAAATGTTCTTTGAGGTTCTGCGTTGGTTATATTTTCATCTACCTCTGTAATGACGATATCTCATTTTGCAGAAGTGTTGCTTGGTAACATTGGAGCTGGTCCCTTAGGGAGGTCAGCAGCAGAATTAGGGCAATCTTTTTCCCAGTATGGTTGCCAGTTTTACTTGGGCCTAATTACAGGGGACTCTGTTAACTCATCTGGCAGTGTGCAGTTACCAAGGAAGTTTCTTCTGGTTCACTGGGTTTAGACTCTTTGAATCTATTTCTGCTAACGTACCAGGTAAAGATCTGTCATAAGGTTTTTTTTCTTTCTTTTCTTTCTAGAAAATTTTGCAGCTTCTTCCCGAGAAAATTCACCAACGATGGCAATATCACAGCATAAGTAAGTGTGCTATTTTTGGAATGTTTTGTTTTTTTAAAATTACAAATACATAATTACATGTATTTGTATGTTTTCTTTAGGTTTAGTCTACACAGACTGTTTCCCCAGCATTTAACCTGAGGCTTTTAAAGCCCATGTTTGAAGTCCCCATGCATTCCAATGGGCTAATCTACACCAGGATGTTTCCTCCAGGCACGTTTTTGAGCTTTATCTTAAACGTTGCTTGCGGACAGCTCCGCTCCCCTGATTACTCCCGCAGCCCTAGAGTAGCTGTACTATGTGCTACAGATACAGAACACATGCTCCGCTGATTGCTCTGCTACCTGATTGGCTGAGGAACGGGAAAACCTGATAGTGCTTGAGGTGTCATCAGGGTTTCCCTTTTCTCAGCCAATCACAGAGCACTAGAAATGAATGGGGACAAGTCTCCTCATTCAAGTCTAGTGCTGAATGGCTGAGAAACAGAAAACATAAGCCTATCACAAAGCACAAGAGGTGAATGGAGAGCCTTGTCCTCATTTAACCCCTACTGCCCAGGGATCCCTCACTGTCAGGAGGAGTCCCATAGCTGTGCTCATGTCATGTTTGCAGCCGTGGGAATCATCCTGTCATCCTGTTACACAAACGAACACATTTATTAAAATAATTTAACATTAATGCCTCGTCCAATTTTTTACACATATTTTAACCCTTTTAGGGAATGAATACGGGGTTTTATGTACCCCTGTACTCATTCCCTGAAAGGGTTACAAGTAAACCCTTTATAAACGCTTATGTAAAATCGTGGCAATTTGCGGTAAAACGTATCATAGGCTTTTATAAAAGTTTTTTAGCACTTGTAAAAGTGCATAAAAACGTATATAAACGTGGTAGGAACGTTTATATGCGTTTTTAAAACCATCCATGTAGACCCAGCCTTACAGTCAGAGGATTAACCCATTGGTTTTGTGTAGCTTTTTATTTATTTATTTTTGTAATTTTTTTTTATAAATAAGACTTTACATATCATATATATATACCTTGGTTGGAGCTGCCATTGCTAACTTCTTGCCAATGATTACCACAATTTACATTTTCATGCTTTACTTTTTGGACTTTAACGTAGCAAGAGCAGATGTGTATCAGGTGTTCTTGATCTGCACATATTTGCTATGAGTCAATGGCTCTCCCAAGAAGTTAAAATGGAACTTGTATTAGGATAACTAGGTTTGTTTATTTGTGAAGGGCTCTCTCCCCATCCAAAAACTGTATATTAAATTAATAAAAGGACTTGCAAAATACTTCTTACAAAACAATTTAGCTGTACTTTTTATACCCTGGAGTAACCTGCTTTTATAACCATCATTTGTCTGTTTCTCTACATCCACCCACCATCTGTCGCCAGCATAAACATTCATATCACCGAGCTTTATCACTGTGGCTGCCACTCCGTTTTTCAGTAAATGCTGTAATTTTTCTCAATATATCATAACCCTGAAGACCTGATCATAGATGATAAAGATTTACTTGAAACAGGAAACAGGCAATAGACTCTACTTCTCATTAAAAAATGAGTTTCCCTCCTTATACTTATGAGACAGTGTTTGGCCTCAATTCAGGTGTACCTCTGGGCAAAATATAAAAATGTATATGAAAAATACATGAACCATTTCTTCAGCATTTGTCTTTTTAAACAGAAAAATACTTGTTGCCAAAAATCCAGAGTGCTCCTAACTTCTTTTGCTTGAATACCCTTTATGGTAGAGATGGGAAACGGGGGAGTAAACAGATAGTTACTAACATGCTTGATTTCTGGGAGATAAACTAGGACAACTTTATGTGTATTTTGAGATCTATAGAATTTATATTTTGCTTTTTCATATTTGTCACAAGTTAGAAGAAAAGAGCTATAGTGCAGTGTGCAAGCTTATTGATAAGGCACATCAAGCACATATTCTGTTCAATACTTTGCTTAGATTGCATTTTTTTAAATTTAATTTTACCTGACTGCTATGAGAAGACACCATATTCAGTTTTTGATTTAATTAGATAATGTGGAGGTGTCAGCACTGACATTTTGGGCCAGTAACAGAAACAACTGACATCTGTTATATATATTGGCTTTATATGGTTATATTGAACCTTGTAGTAAAGGTACGATTGGGTTCAAGGTAAATAAAATTCTGCCGTCTTGCTGTGAATTTTACGCCTGTAGTATTTGAATGTCATAGTGTCACGTTTATGCTTACACAGGTTGTGATAGTCACTAGTACAATGGTACGTAGATAGAGATGCCATCTAGGAACAGGGAGACCCAGGTTCAAACCCAATGTATGGAAAGTTAAGGTGATCCTCTAAAATTTCCTTCTGGCATCTAGAAATTGCCCCAAGGATTTAGTGATCACCAATATAACATGGAGGGTGCCAAAGACCAGTTTAGGAGATCGGAGTGGTTCTGACCGAGACCTCCAACATGTATTGCTTGTAGTGTATAGTGTATGTATGTATTAAAAGATGTATTAAACAATTTTTCTTTCCCATTCATTATCTGACGGAGAACGTCTTAAAGCTCCATTCCATTCCAAAATGGAAGCAATCAGGTTAATTAGTGATTACAAAGTGTGCAGAAGTGAAGAGAGCTACATGCCACCAGTTTTACTGGAGCCATTTCCTCTTATCTCTGGATTTACCAAGGGGGGAGGCCAATAGGTGTGACCATGTGACACACAAAGTAGAAAGGACAACAGACACCAAACTACATTACCCAGCAGAATCCATAGTTAGCTTGTAGGAGGAGAAAACAAAGTTACAGAGAGATGAGCATGCTGCTTATATTTTCACTGGCCAAAGTATGGCAATATATGCTGGCAATCGAGACTCAGACAGAACATTAAGTGGCAGTAAAAAGTATTGTGGAGGAAAGCTCTAGATTAAAAAATAATTGCAACAAAAGCTACTTTTTAATCTTCTGGCAAAGCATTTCATTCTTGTATTGGCTAGGGTTCTTCTTCAAATTCCAGTGTTTTCAAAAACTGTTCATTGACTGTTTATAACTGTCCTCTATTTACACAACAATGAATTTGACACTCACTGAAACATTCCCTAGTGGAGGATCAATTACTGCCATCAAATTACTGAACCTTGAAGATTCTCCACCAGGGAATTTCCTAGTGAGTGTCAGATTCTCTTCTTTATAAATCAAGACTAAGGGGTGTTAAATGCATTTTTCTTGTTTAATTTCTTATTTTATGTACTTCTGTCTTTTTAGGTCTGATCCTAAAAAAATTGCTTCACACCGGAAACTCCTTAAAGGTCAGTAAAGTAGAACAAGGGTGGGTGGCGGTGCTTGTGGGTGTGTTTAGGATCTGTTTTGTATACTTAGATGTTTGCATAATATATCTTTGCACCATGCACATACCTGTATTAGGTCAGCAAAAAAAGGAAATGTTTTTTACAAAAGTTTTTCAGCCCTAATTATGTTTTTACCTCCTCTGGTAAAGTGGACCTTTCATGAAAATGTCAAATTAAAAGAAAATAGATGTCACCGTTGCATTCTGTAAATGTCAGGAGTCAGGTTTCCAGCTAGAACTAAAGTCCCACTTTTAACATGGGATATTCAGACCGGTGGTTATTGAAGAAAGGGACAGGCGATGTTCCTTCTGCAATAACTGTTCTTACCTGCTTGATAGCTGCCCAGATGTCAATTTTCCTGAGCTTTTCATGCACAGCTCAACATTGATTGCCAGTATCTTAAATATATTAGTTTCCATAGCTTTCCCTTTCCAGCTGTTTGTTCTTCTGTACATGTTGAAATCTGATTGGATGCTTTTGGGCAACACATTCAGCTGGTAAAGGAAATCGGTCAAAGGAAACATATTGTGTGAAGTTCCTGACTGAGCAAGAGGCTCAGTTTACCTCTTATCAACCAATCAGCTTCCCCCCTTTCCCACTGCTGGGGAAGGTTAGAAAATTCGTTGGAGATACTGATTGGTTGCTGGCAGGTAAACAAACTGACTTCATAAATCTCATAAAGTAGTTAAAAACAAAACAGTTCTAAATTATTAACAAATCTGGTAAATGATTACCCTGGTGAAGGTGCTTTCTACACAGTCATTAGGTTCCAGCAGACTTTATTGAACTCCATGTGCTTGGAGGTGTAAACATTAGGTACAGGGCTAAAGCTTGCTGCACAAGATTATTCACTTGCAAAAATATGTTTATTAGGCTTAATATCAACTATTCCTTATGTTTTGTAAAAGTGCAAGGAGGAACCTGAACGGTAAAAAAAATAGGCATTTGTAAAAAAAGTTCTAATAAGGCGTATTATCACACGCAGTCCATGTAAAGAGGTCTGAGCAACAAAATATTCTTATCTGTTTTGCACTTGATGTATTTTAGGCATAAGGTTAACTTGTAAAAGCCTCCTTTGTATGTAGAAATCCAAAAACCCTGAAGGTCTGCTAATCACTGCCTAAAGCTGCGTACACACGTGCAATTCTTGTCGTTGGAAAGGATCTTTCACGATCCTTTCCAACGACAAAGGACTACATTATACATGAACGAGTGCTGTACATACAGCACCGTTCTGCTCTATGGAGAGGGGAGGGGGAGAACGACGGAGCAGCACGCTCTCCCCCTTCCCTTGCATTAGGATCGCTGGTTGTTCATCGTTTGTGGATCCGCCAGGACGGATCCACGGAGGATGAACGACGCCCACTGTACACACGCCAGATTCTCGCCCGATATCTGGCCAATGCGGATTATCAGGTGAGAAAAATCTGACGTGTGTACACAGCTTTAGGGTGGATGTTATCAGACTCAAAGCCGTCGTTCATTCCAGGATCCACAAAAAGTTATGTAGGTAGGTGAAGGGGGTGCTAGAGAATTTGGGCCACTACACACAAGAGAAGAGGGCTATGGCATGAAAAAAGTGGGCTAAACTTTTTGTAAAGATGACAAATTTTTGGATTGTCATGTTTACCCCAGTAGTGCCTTGAATCAGTACAGCCTTTTTGTTCTGTTCATCAGCTGTTCTTCTTTTTATACCACAATACTTTTCTTGTAAGTTTATAGTTTGTTTTATTGTTCTTCTAAAATAACAGGTTTGCTATCATCACATTTTATAAAAACTCCACCCAAGAAACTGAAAATGGGGCTGTCATGTGGGTTAAATGGTTGTAATTGAGTTTCTGCTAAATAATTGGTGTTCATTTCTTCAGATCCGCCTTGAAGGATTGCGCTTGTTTCTCCTGTGGCTTCAAGCACTTCAGAGCAACTGCAGTTGGGAGCAGCTATGCATATTTGCTTGCCTGATTCCTGGATTCCCAGCTCCACCTTCAGATCGTGGCATATACACGCTGGATAGTCTTGTCAACCTTCCACTGAATGTACTAGAAAGTAAGAGATTGCTAGATTCTCTTCCATCCCAGAAATGTTGTGCTTCCCAATAATTGATAATTCATCACCTAATAGCTCAACAGGATCGCTGTAGCCAGTTTTATTACTGTGGTGGCTTACTTGCATAACAGATAAAATTTATTGGAAAATTGTTATCAGTCTTCCAGTTATACAGAACATTGTGAAGTATTGTTAGCAGAAAGTTGTGCCAGAAAAAATATGAACAGTTATGCCTTTTTTTTTTTTGTAAATATATATATTATACACTATTCATTTTAAGTGATACACTGAGGCACTTTAGATTTATAATCTTTATGGAAAGGAAAATAGCATAGCTAGAATGATGCTTGGAATTAAAATAAGATGGCATGTTTTGACTGCAAAAAAAACAAAGTATGGCCAAGTGCAACATTATATTATTCTCATTGGCATCTTGGCTGTGCTACAAGAATCAGTAATTAAAAGTTAATGTGAGATGTTGTTTTTCAATCTAAAGTCTGTTGGCTAGCTTTCTATTTCATTTAGGTTAAGGCCAGGGCACAGGGAGTGGTAAGGAATAAGCTGGGACAGAGGAGACTTTTATATTGTACCTAGAGCAGAGGAGGGAATGGTGTGGATGAGGCTGGGTCATAGGGGCATGTCTTGAAATTGGCTAGGGTATTGGAGAATGGTATAGGATGATTGGAAAGAGGTTAGGACTAAGGGCAGTTAGGATGAAACTGTTTAGATTTAGTTGATTTGGAGGAGTTAACCAGAGGAGACTGGTTAGGGTGATAATAGGGAGGAAGAAAATGGTTAGCATGAGTTTAGGACAGAGGAGACTGGTTAGGATAAGGTTTGCTTTGAGGGAATGGTTAGGATGAGTCTAGGACAGAGGAGACTGGTTAGGATAAGGCTAGTGTGAAGGGAATGGTTAGGATGAGTCTAAGATGGGGGAAATGGTTAGGATAAGGTTAGGGTTAAGGAAATGGTTAGGATGAGTCTAGGACAGAGGAGACTTGTTAGGATAAGGCTAGTGTGAAGGGAATGGTTAGGATGAGTCTAGGACCGGGGGTATGGTTAGGATGAGTCTAAGACAGAGGAGACTGGTTAGGATAAGGTTAGTGTGAAGGGAATGGTTAGGATGAGTCTAAGATAGGGGAAATGGTTAGGATGAGTCTAAGATAGGGGAAATGGTTAGGATAAGGCTAGTGTGAAGGGAATGGTTAGGATCAGTCTATGACAGAGGAGACTGGTTAGGATAAGG
>NC_092869.1:24013566-24091782 GCF_032062135.1 Pyxicephalus adspersus | reverse complement strand
GGATAAGGCTAGTGTGAAGGGAATGGTTAGGATGAGTCTAAGATAGGGGAAATGGTTAGGATGAGTCTAAGATAGGGGAAATGGTTAGGATAAGGTTAGTGTTAAGGGAATAGTTAGGATCAGTCTATGACAGAGGAGACTGGTTAGGATAAGGCTAGTGTGAAGGGAATGGTTAGGATAAGGCTAGTGTGAAGGGGATGGTTGGGATGAGTCTAGAACAGGGGGAATGGTTAGTATGGTTTGAGGATGGAAGGGACTGGTTTGATTTAGAGTAAAGTATTGGAGCATGGTAGGATGAGGTTAGCTTGGTGGGTCCGTGTCTATTGAAGAGCCAGGAATATGGGCATCAGGTTTGGCTTCATTATTCATCATTTCTCTCAAATATTTTAGACAAAATGATAAACTCTTAACATTTTCCTCAGATCAAGTTACAATTGAGGAAATTACACCACTGGTTCCTCCCCAGTCTGGAGACAAAGCACAGGATGATCTTACTAGTTATTTTCTTGAGGCCTTGCTAAAGTACATGGTGATTCAGGTATGAATTTTTTGTGTTATTATATCTGTCACAGATGTACTCCTTTTATCTTCATATAATGAAGCTTGTATGATGTGTTGTATGTTGTTACAGTGTAATTCATTGCTCTCGGAAACTAGGTGGAGGCGTGTTTTACTTTTCCAACCACAGAAATGTAATGGCTGTACTTGTATGGGTATAAAAAAACTAAGCTATATCAGCAGTTATCTAACATTACCTCTTTGTTACTAGATTACTTTGACAGTCCCTGGAGAACCCAATATTACCATTTAAAATGTAATTTTTTATTTAGGTCCGGAGTTTAGAATGGCGTTATAGAGATAAGGAGGAAGGTGGCTTTGCCTTCTTATTCTCAAACTTCAAGAAATACTACATGCCTTACATTTTCCCTGCAATGAGCAGAGAAAGCAGCCTATACAACCCAGTACTTGGTAAGTTCATAGTCCGTAACAGGAAAAACTGCAGTTTGATATAATTCTGAAAAATTACGCTTTACTTGTACTCTTATGAGGTCAGCCCTTCTCAGTGCTAGTCACTATGTAGGCTATATATTGTGGCAGATCCCTATTCTTTATATTCATCTGCAGCTACAGCCATCAGACCTGTAATGTTGTACATTTTTAACCTAATATAATGTTCATTTAAAAGGACTTCACATTATACATTACATTGTTCACATTATAGCATAATTTAAATTTATTTATTTATTTGAAATGTTGCAGAGATACCACAGATGAGACCAAAACCTCACTATGTGCTGGTACGGAGGGACACAGAGAGCAACGAGGCTCATTTCTGCACCAAAGAGCCCTTTCTCAATGCCCGGGTGATTGTCATTCGATGGCTGGTGTCCTTCTGGCTGGAACCCAAGCCACACAGTGGGACTCACATTCCGGGGACTGAAGGGGAGAATGTGCCAAAGAATATTCAGGTATTCCTATACATTTATTCCTACAACATTTATTGTTATAAGGTCAAATTTATCATAACATTTGTTTTTTCTAGTTAACTTCTTCATTTGTTTAACAAAATAAATATGGGAACCAGCAATGCTCACTTTTTTTTTTGAAGGTGCACATTCTCTACTGGGAAAATATATACTAGGAAAAAATCCCTTTCTTTATTGGTTGATGTATAAATGCCACAATCTGTGTTTGTGATTTGCAATGTTTACTACCTGTTTGTTGGCAAAAAAGACTTTTTTTATTATTAGTTATTAATACAGGTAGTCCCCGGGTTAAGGACATCCGACCTATGGAAGCCTCCTGAATACGAAACGGGGCTCCCTTGCTCATTCCTGTTCAGGACGTAGGCTTGAAGGGGGAGGGTTGGTTTGCATGACTTGCAGAAGAAATCTTTTGATAAACATAGCTGAGGTTGTGGGTGATCTTAAGGACTGAGCTCTTTTTGCAACCTCTTGTAAGTCTTTAATGACCAAGACAAACTTTGCATTTGTTTCGTTTTGCATATCAAAGCACAGCTTGCTCCAGAAGTAAATGAATGTCTAGGCTCCATAAAGTTTTTTCTTTTTTTTGCTTTGTTTGTGATTAACTCTCAGTGAGGATTTTATGCATTAACTGACACCACACTGCCTAATATTATGTTGAGACAAACATCTGTCCTAATTGCATTTATTAAAATAATGTACCTGTTCTGACTTATATACAAATTCAACTTAAGAACAAACCTACAGTCCCTATCTCGTATGTGACCCAGGGACTACGTCTATAACACAAATTTATTTTTATCATTTTTTTTCTCTCAAGAGAGCTGCTGCAAACCTGGCTGCCCAAGAAGAAAGGAATGAGAGTGGAGAAAGGACCACAGAGCCTGAACAATCTCATTCGAACACTAGCACCCTTACAGAACGTGAGCCTAGCGTCTCCAGCCTGTGCAGCATTGCTGAGGAGCACATAACAGACTATGAGATCATCCGCAGGTTCTTCTCCAGTAGGCGCAGCAACGTTGACTTTCTCATTGAGATCTTCCGTCAGGTAAGCACAGTTTCAAATGTGTATTACCAGTTTAATTTAAACAGAAACGGTGGTTTTGGTAGTTTTTCTTTTGTTAATAGTTTACCTGCATATATTCTGGATATGATATATCTCCTGTTAATGGTTGTAGGATTAGGTGCCTTGGGATGATTTGAGCATGGGGTGGAATATATACTGTACTGTACCTAAGGTTTTGCAGTAATAATTGTAAGGACAAACAATGGAGCTTTTAAAAGTCTAAGATTTTCCACACCATTAGGGGACACGTTTAGTTTTTAACATTTGGGTTATACTGCTGACTACAAAAGGATTGGCCACTGGCAAACAAAAAAACTGGGCCACCCATGAATAACCTACTTTTACTATCAGTATGCCTCAGTTTGCTAGTATTCTTTGAGGATGGATTTGTTTTCTACAGTTTTTTTGTAGTAAGGCTATTTTTTTTTTTTTTGCGAGCCTTAAAACTTTATATTTAAGTTGTGGTGCTTCATTATTTTGATATTCTGTGCTATGTTTAAGCAGAAATGAAGGGAAGTTGAGTTAAGCTGCAATATTAAAATAAATCTGCCTCAGTCTCATTAATTCTGTTTGGCATTGCCTTGCTATGTTATTGAATTGACACATATCCTCCATTAAGTTCTGTAAATAACAGGCTTATTTTGGCACCACTGAAAAGTGATTAAGCTAATGATGTTAAAAAAAACTAAGGGCTAATGTAGTGGAAATCTAATAATTGATAAATATGATAATCACAATTGTTCAACATCTCCCGACACTATTCAAAGTAGAAAAAACATGTATTTAGATATACTTTACCATAACCATCACTAGATTAAGGATAATATGAGGAAATGAGTGTCTAAACTGGTAATTGTGTTCAAGCACGCAAGTTTGTATGAAATGTCAGTGAATGAATTTTATAGCCCCACTGAACTCTCTACTTAATCTGCTTTGGAGAACACTTAGGTCAGACTAGGAAAGTGGTATTTTAGACCACTACTTCCACAGAAACAGCTGTCCCTTACGGCAGCCGTCACCAACCGGTGGTCCACGAAAAAATTTAAGTGGTCCCCGGCTCTGGCCGGTGCACCCCAAGCGGGATCAGAAGAAGGACCCCGCTGGGGGGATTTACCAGCCAGAGCCGCAGACCATGTCCCCTGTACTAATCCCGGGCTCAGGGAAGTGGGCAGGTTTTGTCTGGATGGGTAGACAGGTTCTGGCATTATGACATCACTAAAGGGAAGGAGAAAGCAGGAGAAGCTATATTGACAGGAGAAAGCTTCTATGTCCAATCTATGGCTGATTTATGAAGAAAACAAACTATAAGATTTGTATAATTTTAGTGTTGTATTCTGCAGTTTTAACAAAAAGTTCAGTTAGGCTTTAGTTTTGCTAGAGTGAAAATTTTTATGTTTTAGCATTTTATTTATTTTTCTAATCATTATACATTATTTTCTTTGCCTTTGTCCTACTACCTTGTTTTATAGCACACATAAAGGCAAGCGCTATCCAGAGCAGTCAAATTAGAAATGATATTTAATGTAGATCAGAAAATGATAGAAGACAATAGAGTTTTTTTGTAGTTGATCCTTGTCAGGCTGTTAAGCATGCAATACCTTACTATTTATACAATACCTTTTCTATTTTGAGCATTGTATTGATAACATAATATTTTTCTGACAGTCCTTCTTGCTGCCGATGTGTGAGGCAGCAGCCATGCGTAAGGTGCTAAAGGTATACGAGCAATGGATTAAGCAGAAAGAGAAGCCTTTCTTCATGCAAGAACTAGAGAGGCCTTCTGAAACAGATGATGGGATTGTAATATCTGTAGAGAGCCAAGAGGATTCCAAAGGAACCTGTGAAAAAGGAAAAGAGAGAGAAGAGGTAAGAGACTATATTGGGGTGTATAGAATATCTGCAGGAAAGTAGGATCTTCCCATTCATGGTATGTATTCCAAAATGACAAGTGACCTGCCAACTTTCGCTTTTTGCCTCTTGGAAAGTAGACACTTTAGACCTCTGCTATGTATCTTCAGTTCTAAACCATGCCGACACATGCCAGCGCATTATACCCTAGCTGATACTCCTTTTATTCGCTACCCAAACCCAAGTTGACTCCAATAGTAAAACATTTGTCCCTCAAATGATGAGAGCAGCACATTTGCACAGGTCTTCTGACATATATTTCTCATGACCAGCATTGCTTTTTCGAGAAATGTTGCTACAGTAGCTCTTGTGGGATTTTACCAGATGAACTAGCCTCCCCCTGTGCATCAGTCACCCTTGAAAAAACTTATTCAGATCTATTGTTATTCCAAAAAATATTTATCTAATAATCCATTGATCATAATGCTTTACAATAAAGCGATGGCCTCTTGGTAATATGTGTGCTTTGTCTGTCATATTTTTTGTATTACAAAGGTGGATACAATCATCTTTTTGTACTTGTGGAACCTGTAGGCATTATCAACACAGCTTTTTGTTTTATTAAAACATTAGAACCCCTCTAACTTTTTAAGACTCTATCTACAAGGAGTTTGTATGTTCTCCCTGTGTCTCTATGGGTTCCCTCCCACATCCCAAAAAACATGTAGTTATGTTAATCAGCTTTTCTGAGTATAAAAGTATTTAATGATATAAAGCCTTATAGGAACTTTTATTATTAATTAATACAAGGTCTCATAAATTTACCAGCTTTGCAATGTCCTCTGGGTCTATATTTTCTTCATCTGATGATTCACTTTCATTCTCTACTGACAAATATCCATCTGTCCCTTCTTGTTCATCCAAGCAGCTCTGAAACACAACATACAATGATCATGTAGTGATCACATATAGTATGGTAGCAGTAATCAGACACAGTTCTTTTCAGCGGTATAAATAACCCTAACAGATCAGAACAGGAATCCAAAGAAAGTAGACTGATAGGAGGTGGTTCCTAACCACATATGGGAACATTTCCAAACAGTCAGCGCACCTATGTGCTGCAAGAGCTGCTTGAGTGCAGATACATTGGTTGTATGTGTCCTATGGCCTAAACAGATAGGCTGCAAAGTCAGCTTGACATCTGGAAGTAAGAGCTAGAAAAACAGAGGTTGTCCCAATCTAAAAAGACCTGTGTGTATGAGCTATGTGAGCTATAAACTGTGTGTGAGAATGTGACTGATGGCACCAGTTCATGGTAGCGCCCTACCGAGGGTCATCAGTAGCAAAAATATTTAGGCACTGTCAGGTGGAACATCTATTCCTCGTAGTTCACCGCTGAACAAATTCCTAGCAAATTCCTACTGCTCCCTGGGGCCATGTGGTCAGTTACAAGGAGCAGCTACTGTGTTTAGGTTACACATTGCATAGGTACACATTGCAGCCAAATAAGCAGAAAACTCCATCGGAAATCTTAAGAGCACAATAGCATGTTACCTCTGTCCATTCCTCAATTCTTAGGGAAAGTCAGGAGACAAAAAGGTTTAGTTTCTAAGCCCATTATGTCCCATGGGATCTGGGACAGGTAGGTAGTATATTCTTCACAGGCACCTTGGATAGTCCATTGAGGACCCCCAAGGCTCCTGCAGGCATTCCACAGACACGTCCTGCAGCTTGCATAGCTCTAAAGGACCCCATAGCTGAGCATCTCCCATTGCAGTCTAATAGCTGCTGGCAGGTAACCCCTGGAGTGATGTAAAATGAATGAATAAACCTTTTATTTTATCATTACATTAGTAAAAGTGTCGCTTTTCATGCCCCCACCTCTACAAATATGCATAGATGATCTTTCAAAAGTTGCTAATCAAATAAAAAATGTTTGATATAAAGTTGTTTACTTTACAAATAATATATTTTTTCTTTTGTTGGTGAAAACTAATCAGTATGAAGTAAGTGACATTGACTGAAGGTGATATATCTGTTAAAAAAAAAAAAAAAATGTTACTCTTCGTAAGTTGGCCATGTCCCTGCCATGTCCAGATTTGAGGGACCTGCTGAATATCACTGGAGTATCTGCCTATCATTGTAATCTGTCTCTTGTTGATATCTGCATGTTGCTGGGATTTACTGTCCCAGCAACATGCACAGATAAGCAGACCAGTATCAGCCACTTGGATTGCACTGTATTTGGACAGAGATACTAATAAAACCTGAGAGGTTAAGGATCACTGGGAATTGTCATTTAAAACCATTGTTCTATTGGTTTGTACTGTGGACACAGACAGTGTGACTGATAGCCAGGTACAAGTGTAATTAAAACCTGTCATTTAAAAGGTCAGGACATCCAGGACACTCTGATGTCATACAGGTTACTTAAGGTGCGTACACACTTCCAATTTTTATCGTTCAAAACGAACGACGAACGATCGATTGGGCAAAAAATCGTTCGTAAAAAAGTAACCAACGACGCCGACGAACGAGGAAAGTCGTTGGAAACGAACGACCGGACCGGCGGATCGGATTGGACGACGATCGTTGAACATCGTTCGTGTGTACGGTCGTTCGTTGATCGTCCATGGTCTGAGCATGCGTAATGAACGAACGTTCGTTCACTTTCCTGTCATGCACATAGTTCCTCTATCGTTCAAACGATCGTATCTATTGTGTGTACAATATCTACGAACGATCGTGTTGTTATCTCTATGTGCAGGATCGGTGCTATACGATCGTTCGTAGATATCGTGCAGGATCGTTCGTCGTTCGTTTTCCAACGATAATAATTGGAAGTGTGTACGTAGCTTTAGCCTCAGCATTAGAGATATTAGCACAGAAAGATTATTTTATGCCTTCTCTCCTAGTTATTCATCTACACATGTTGCTCCACTCATTTCTCAAGGGGATATTCAGCTAATAAGGAGCCAAAATGGAAGATACATCCACATGAGGAAGACATAAAACAAGAATTTTCAGTATAATCACAATTCATTTTCAGTATATTATTATTTAAACTTTTAAAGCAACCAACCTCTTACCTCTAACGCTTTTGCTTCTCTTAATATTAGATCCTCACTTTCTGTAATCAAACGATGTCCTAGAATTTGATGTAACATTGATGTATCAAAACCACTGCAGTTAGTTTTAAGCCTCAGTAGTAATTACTTAGCTTGGTTTTGGGATTGACCTTTTACTCATCTGAATAGAGAATTTATATTATCTATTGTTGTTGCATGTTATTTTCATTGAGTAGCTTATTTTCAACTATTATCTTATTGTATATTTTTCTTTAGGATGGTTTGACAGTCCCTTCAGGACATGTGCGAACGTCCAGCTGGTCCAAGTGTCATCAGGAGTCCAGCAAGCTCTCAGAAGCAGATATCTTGGACAGTCAAGTGAAGGCTGGGACTCAGGCTGTCTATCAGGTTGGTATATAGATGTTTTTACTTAAATCTCAGAGGTTCATAGAATGTATGTTGCATATATATATATATAGATAGATCATTTGTTTTCTCCCTTTTTTTCTCTCATAGGTGTTTATTGTTAATGCTGCAAATATAATCTTGTTGGAGCCTGCAAATGACAATAAGATGATGTTAAATGAACATACGGACATGTGTAAAAGAGTGCTTAACATTTATCGCTACATGGTGGTCCAAGTCTCCATGGATAAAAAGACCTGGTAATTAGATTTTTTAAATTTATTTTAAATTCCATCATTCTAGCATTAAAGGAGACATAGAGAATAAAAGTAATGGGGAATACCACAAATAAAACTGATGATTAAAACAAATGAAAATTAAAAATAGGATTTTGGGCTTTAGGTATACTTACCGATAACATATAATCTGACCTAAAATCTATAGAAGGTCAGTCAATAATCAATTAATTTTTCCTGTTTTTTTTTCTTCATTCTGCCAGACCTTCTTACTTAAAAGCTTTCCTTTCAATTATTACATCATTTTATTTCTATATACATGTTGCTATACAGTTGTATGTAGTATTCATTCATAATTTCTCACTCTTTGTAATATTCAAATATTGCAAACCTGCGTTGTTCATGCCTTCTGGGTATTTAGTTATTTTTTGTAATTATTAGTAGGAATGTAAACTGGTACTGTTCACTGAGGTATGGAGTGTCAATTAGACATAACAGAAGCTTCCCCTACATTCTTGATTGGTTTTATTTTAACTTGCAGTTGGATGTGTTGGTTCTGCTTTTTTCTCAGCCATGCAACTCAGAAATATCAAAGAAAGGGTGGACTATTTCTCAGGGAAATTGTTTTGATTAAGTTTTTGAAGTTTTAGAACGTTTCACATAAAGTCATGTCTGACTTTGCCTTACCCAGGATGCAGCTGTTACTGGTCATGCTGAGGGTCACAGAGTCTGTTCTAAAGGTCCCACCACAGGTTCTCCAACAGTACCAAGGCAGAAAAAATCAGATCTTGGCTGGACGTCTGGCAGGACCCTTGTTTCAGGCACGTATTACTGGACAGAAAGAATATGAAGTCTCTAAGACTGGGCAAATTGTGTAATCCTAATTTATCTATTTGGAAGTTGTTTGAAAAAGTATACTTTGAAAATAAAGTGGACCTGTGCTAAAACAGTCCTACTGTGATGAAAAAGAAAAGTACAAGCACATTAGTTCTTACCTTTCCTGCACATATTTCTGTTTCAGACTTTTTCGTTTTCTTGCAACTTTGCACATCATTTGATCACATGATTTCTGCTAAAGAGGAAAATCTGCCAATCTGATCTTTCTCTTCTATCTTTAGCAGGGATTACGTGATCAAAAGTCTTGCCTAACAGTCTAGTAAAATGGCATGGACCCTGAAACAGCATTTTCTCCAGCAAATGTGTTTTAGCTCTTCTGGTAATCTCATCCAATGGGATAAAAACTTTGCTTTCTAGTTCTTGATTACTAGTATAATCTGGGAATTGTAATTTATGTCATACTTCTGCAGCAGGATATTCTTGCTATATTTCCCAACCAAGACAGTTTGGTGGTTTAATACTCATCTCAAACATCTACCAAAAGCCAAACCCTTCATATTGGATTAAATGCAAGGTCTGCCTGGATGCCAATCCCATTTGAAATCTGCAGTTTTCATAATTGTATTTGAATGAAGAGTCTTGTACATTGGTTTTGTTTTCCTTTCTTTAGGCATTGAAAAAAGATATATGCTTAGGAAAAACTAAAATTCACATTGTTAATGTTAGTATGTCCCCCCAAATCCTAAAACTCACCAAAGTTCTAGCCAAGAATGTCTACCACCTTGATCTGAATGAGCTGCCATTGGACAAGTTGAGCGAGCAAAAACAGAAGAAGCACAAGGGCAAAGGTTGAATATGTGCACACTACAGCATGACAGTTAAAAATGATGTGCATTAACAATACCAGCCAATTTTCATTAACAGTGTCAATTGCCATTAGTCTGATTAACCTTAAACACCTAAAATGGTTATCTGATAGGCTTAAAACTACCGTGCCACTTCTTTGTATATGTAATTATTTACTTTTGGTTTCAAAGTCTATACTGAAATATCACACATTAGGGGCACTTTTAATTACCTTGGCAAATAGCACTGTATAGTAATTTCTAGCAATATATCATATATTACCTTGTGGCAGGTATAATTTACTTTAAATCTGAACTCCAGGTAATTATAAAGGGTGCACATTACTCCAGATCTGCATTTGATAATTCACCGTTTAATATATATATATATATATATATATATATATATATATATATATATATATATATATATATATATATATATATAGTTTATGCAGACTGTGTAAGTTCCTGAATTTGACCAGGTATTTGCCTCTTACAATCCTCTGGCTCATCTGTAATGAAGTTAGGCTGCAGTGTTTAACCCAGATATTTTTTAAGCCAGGTGGGAAGAAATTGTAGGTGGCAGCACTTGTATTGTTACCCAAATTGTAGGTGGCAGCCCTTGTATTGTTACCCAACTTTTCAGTAACCATCCCAAAACAGCTGGGTAGTTACGGAAAAGTGCCTGGTTGTGCGGCCAACTAAAAGGGGCTGGGGATAACACTGTACTAAGAGACAGAGGGGCAACACATAGATCCAATCTATTGTACTGCAGTGCCCATTTCCTAACAAAGCGTGTTCTGATAAAAGAGAGAAGAGAAAAAGAATATAATATCTGCCTATTTAGCTGGTTGCCTGGAGTTCTACTTAAAGAGAAAAATAAATCACTTTGGTATGTATTATTATACTTGATTTTATTAATGCTTACTTTACTGTGCTCACCTTGTTTTTAAAATTAATGCCCTCTAGGAGGCAGCCATGAATTCCAGAAGGGATCTGTGGACAAGTCTTTTTCTCGAGGGTGGAGTAGAGAGCAACCTGGGCAGGCACCCATGCGCCAGCGCAGTGCCACCACCACAGGATCACCTGGCACTGAGAAAGCCAGGAGCATTGTGCGCCAGAAAACCATTGGTATGCAACTTGCACAACTTGTTTCATGACTCCATTGCCCATATCAATCCATACCCTCCTTGGGTGCCTGAGTCATTATTTTATGCTGAAATTCTAGTTTACATATTAAAAACTCTTGCTATAATGTATAAGTGCAGTGGACAAGTGTTAGCCTGTGTGTTCAAGAACTGATGTATAATAATAATATAATTCTTGTGTAAACATGGGGAGTTGAACATTACGGCACATACCTAATAAATGAACAGGTTTATTTATATAGCTGTATGTATTTTGGGTAGCTTTGCTTTGGCCAATGCTTTCCATGCTCTACAGACAGATTAGAATAGATAGTTGCTGTGTGCAATGCAGCTTTGTTCATACGCCCCACTTCATGTAATAGAGACTACAAGAAAATTGAGGTGTGCTGTGTTTCTACTTGATTATTGTCCAACAAAGTGTCCTGAGCATTTGGTCATAGTGGTGTGTTTGTCACACTTATATGTCTTGCTATGTGTTAGCCCAGCATACCTCATAATTCTCATACAAAAGTTCAAGCAACTGTCAAAGAAAGAACATTCTTTGTATTTATCTGTGTGCACTGCTTACTAGGCACTGAGTTCAGAGTGGCTCCTAGGAAATTAATTGACGCAATCCTATGGGATAAAAATATTAAACAAGCAGCAGGGCAAAATATTTGTCTCTCTAGTCCTTCTGTTCTATTTGTTTAAGAACTTGCACAGCTTCATCCCTCAGTGTAGTATTTGGGGCATAAGGGCCTTGTCTTCAGACCTAATTGTTGGTATAGCAATATGAGGGAGTTGTATAGATGAGCGTGCACATAGCAACAGCAAGTCAGACAGGACGACAGCAGAGACAGTGCAGGAGATGAGCACTAGGATGCAGCAAGTGATGAACAAAAAAAGTATTGTATTAAAAAAAAAATACATTCAAATAAGCATTCAGCACCTTTTTAAACAACAGTCATGAGCAAAATAAAGTATACAGTATTCTAATTCTGAGGTTTTATGTATCAGGACAGAAATCATCAGATCACACAAAAAATGGCCTTTGTTTTTTACAACAGTGGGCTCCTAGATAGACATTGTATTTTCATGCAAAATTAGCAAGAAAGTTGAAATTTGCAGCCTCACCTATTTCCTGTCTTTTAATGTTTTAATATAGAGCTAAGTGTAGTTAGATGTAGTTGAGTACTGGGTATGATGTGCATCATAGTGTCACACACATACATATTTATGTTATTCTGTAAATGATTTGCCTATTGATTTTGAATAATTTGTAAAAATTGCATTAATCTTAGGTATAACAGATACAAATCCCTAGCGTTTACCTCCCAGAACCTTATTCTACCTCAGGGACCACATTTGCTTATTTGTATGTGTGTGTGTTATGCTTCGTTGTGATACTATTGTTTGTAGTATGTGTATTCTGTTTTCATGTTGTTTGCCCTTGCTTAGCAGTTGATTCTGATCTGTAACATCACCTCCATATTACTGTGCCTCTTGTATGGAGCACACACTCTCCATAATGTCACTTTCTGCCTGCTTCTTGTGGTTTTGCTGCACTCTCATCAGTCACTTCTCTTCCCTCTCCGGTCCCTTTTCTCCCCGATCTTTCCTGTCTTTCTGTCTTCTTTTTTAAAGCCATGAGGAGCCGATCCATTGGGGACAGTGCCCTGCCATCCGCCTCTATCCGCAGCGCTAAAAGTGCACCTGTCCTGATCCATCCTTCCAAACCCCTTCTGCCTGATATTGTTCTCACTCTGCTTTCCGATGAGCTGTCAGGTAGTGGCACCTCTGTCTGTGCTCATACCCACTGTCTGCAGCCCCTGTAACTACATTGAATACAGATGACTTTTAGGCTGGAATGTCTAACATCTTGCTACTGTGCACGTTACCTAATTACTCATTCTAATAGCTTCAGCTCAGAGATCCTCAGTTGGACAAAATATTTCCGGTAGCTAGGCTTTAGTTGTGGTTCAGATGTCTCTAAGCAGTTCTTACACTCTTTTTGAGGTTTCTATATAAAAGCATGTTCCTAACCAACATGTGACCCCTATTATCAACCAGATCATAGAAAATAATGTCCTACTTCCATCCATCTTACCTGCCTTTTACTCTGAATGTACTACCTAAATTCCCATAGCTTTGCTGTGAAAATGGAAAATGGTGCAATCTAAAGAGAAAAGGAAAATAAGTTCCTGTGTAGTAATAAAGAGGTAAAACTTGGCCACAGCCACTTGTTTACCAGTAAAATACAGTTTTCTAGAATAATAGCTGTTACATATTTCTTAACATTATTCTTCCACAAATTTAGCTGTTTCATATGATGAAAAACACCTGAAATGAACTGGTAGATCTGGATATATATAGAAGGACAAAAATTGGCTAGTTTCAGGCTCCACTTTCTCACGAAAGTGAAGTATAATAAAAAGTTTTCATATTGAAAAGTTTTGTAAGAAGGATAACTATTCACTTTACTTAACAAATGTATTTTACAGTCTTATTACATTGTTTTAGGGGCCCTTTTTATTAAAAGTATGCAAAATATTGATAACAAAACTTAAAATAATTAGATAACGTGTTAAATAACCCCTTTGGTTATCAATGGAGTAATAATAGGAGTAAGAAAATCCTAGTACTTTAATATTAACTTTATGTAAAGATAGACATCTGAACTGCAGCTTAAGCATCTCCTAGCAGTTATATTGGATTGCAATGTTTTTTTTTAATGGGGGGGTTAACAATGCTTGGGAATGTCTAACCTAATAGCTTTCTGCACTGTTCTTAATATTGTGTCGACACTAATAATCAGTGCTTGTGAATTGCTTATTGCTTGGTTGTTTTTTTGTGTTAATTGTAACATTTTATTCCAGCATTTACAAACTGTGTTCTAGTCACTTTATCACATTTCTGTTAATGCATACTGATTTCCATTGGTATCTCCTACCATAAAATGTGTAGTCTAATCTTTTCGTCAAGTTTTTTTTTCTGACTTCATAATAATTAGGGATTTATAACTAACTTTTATAACCGGAAGGAATCCTAGTAATAGAGTTAGATTTTTTGAACCATCTCCGGAGAGCATTAAGCCAATAGTGAAGCACAGGGCACAAAGACATGAAATTATTGTCTAATGTTACTGAAAACAACTAGATAAAGTGACTGGATGTAGCATTGTAACGTGACAAACTGAAAACAGGGCTTTCTACTTTTAGACTAAATTGTGAAGCTTCCTGGAAACTTTTGTATCCTTCATAGTTCATTCATGGCAGTCAGTGTATGTGGCTTTTATTTGCTTTTTTTCAGTATTTGACCAAATTAATGGGTTGTGTAGTCTTATCCCAAAGCCTAACACAGTGGAATGGCTATTACATATCCAAGAGAAAGCCCTTGGGATTCCTTTGGAATGTGTTTTGAGGTCAAAATATTCTGTGACCCCTGGTTATGTAGTGTATAATTAGCTGTAATTATTAACAAGTTAAGACTTAACTGCTAATCTGTTTTGGTAAAGCCTGAAGGAAGTTTAGTGTTTCTGGAACAGTATACCCTTTACAGCCAAAATAAATATATGGGTAGGAAAACGTTGGGAACGTTGGGGAACGTTGGGGTAGGAAAACGCGGTCTAAAAAGCTTTCATGCTTCCAACTAGCTGGAGCTGTGATCTACTTATAAAGCCTTTTGTTATATATGTTTTACCTTAATCTCTGCTTTCACAGAAAGGCTTAAATTATTTCTCTTGGAGTTGGAAATGTCTTCTACCTCTTGGTAGGAGGGTGTAGAGTCTGTGCTTCACTATAGGCTTATTATATAAACTAACCCCTTTGTATATTTTTTAGGCTTAATGTTCTGTTTCCCATAGACATAATTTAGGTTCCTTATATTACAGAATTTAAATTTTCATTGTGCTAATTATTAGCAATGTAACACCTTTTTGGGTTGTAAACTTCTCTGCAATAGTACTTAGTGAAGTTTACTTTATTGTACTTTTAGTTTACTTTATTGTACCCTAGAGGTTAAATGATTTTATCCCAAACTATCTTTTTTTAGATTGGATAGTGTGTATGGGGCATAGTAGCCCTGAACATGATCTCAGTGTGTGATCAGACAGGTTAGAAAATTTTGCCTTGTCTTGCATTACTAGGGTCCCAAGTTTCAAACAATCTACATTGATTTTTGCATGTCTTCCCTGTGATTGCAGTTATTTCTTCCAGCCACTCAGGTTCCGCTCTCCTCTGTCCCCAAAACATAATAGTAGGTTTATTGGCTTCCCCTAAATTTATACTAGGTTAACATTAGACTATTACTATGGTAGGAACATTAGATTGTGTGCTATTCTGTGGGACATGTCTATGGATGCTATAAAGTGCTGGTATATAAATACATTTTTAGCACTGGAATTTGGATTAATTTCTTTTGGAGTTATACAATTATAAACATTTATTTTTAGACTATTTCTATGTTTTTGATTTTGAGGCACTACACAGACATAATAAGAACAACCCGCATGCAGTCAAAACAAAAATCAAAGCTAAATTGGAATTACAGGGGAGCATTATTACTGAACCCAATGTACTATAAAAATTAGTTTGTAAAACAGGTTTATGGACACCAGTTTCAGTTGTAAGCTAACGACAGGCTGTATGCATCAGCTTTGGCTCTCTTTGCCTTCCTATGCATGCTTTCTATTTTACAGAAACTTCTGTACTAAAGCCTACCTAACACCTTTTCCCCTTTCTGGTGACTCCCAAAGCAAATAAACACCCCTGCCTTGATTTTTTTAATGTCCTGTGTAAAAAGAAGTTTAAACACATTTGTTTATAGTATTCACTCACTGTTGGATCACCTAGTTTTGATTTAGACCTCTTTCTACACATGGGCAACATGTTAAGCTAATGCAAATATGTAAATAAGGAAAAAAAAAAAACATTTTTTTCTAGCTTTAAAGGTCAACTCCAGCAAAGTGTAATGGTATAGTTTTGGGAAAGCACCAGTAGGCTGAATGACCTACTTCTGTTATATGCTTCAGTTTCAAAGATCTCCTACAGTGTTTTTTTTCCTCTCCCAGAAGTGTTTTAAAGATGTCACTTTGTTACAGGTAGAACCATTAGGATTCCTAACAAATCTTAGGAAACCTCATGGCACCTTCATTTTATTTTATGACTTTGGCAGTTTGTCAGAACTGTAAAGGTAAACTTACCTCCGGAGTTACATAAAAAACATGTAAACTAGCTTAGCAATATAAACACAGTAAAATACTGTTTTAGCTGGAGTTGCCTTTATTAAATGTAAGAAAACTGTATCCTAATAGTTTTTCTGATTCTTTGTTTTCCTCTTGATTGACAGAAATGGAGGAGGCCCCAGTGCTTTCCCGTGCACAACGGGTAAGACATTATTCCCAGAGTGAAGAGACCCCTACAGAGACGTTTGGAGCCATTCATGAAGAAACTACAACTCTGCCTCGCAGTAGCAGCACCTCTGACATCGCGGGGTCCTTTGCAGCTGAGAGACTGAAAGGTGCAGTGCCTGTTGCAGACCGTCCCTCCCCTCAGACTTTGGATCCCTTTTGTGCTAACCCACACTGTCAGGAAGCACCCTTAACACAGGCCGATGGCAGTATATATGATCACCTCTGCCAGTTGGCTGGCTCAGCTGGATTGACAGATGCAGACATTGAGCAAGGATGGTATGAGGAATTAGAAGGGACAGATCTTTTGCCACACTTAAGGGCTTATTTAAAAAAAGAGGAATGGGTAGAAAGAAAAAAGTTGACATCCACATATGTGGATCAGAAAAAAGAGCATTCTACAGAATCAGAATTCTGTATTAAAGGGGAGGTCCATGTAGGCTTTTCAGAGGAACTTCCCTACATGGATTCCATTGTTCAACAGACTGAGAGTAGTCCAGGCTTAGAAGAACACATTCCTAAAAGAGCAGGAGGGTTAAAGGTTGGTGGTAGGAGTAGGGATGTCCATGTAAGAATTCTGGCTGATGGGGAAATCATTAACAGTGATAAAACTGGCATGGAGCAAGGGGACCGGAAAAGAGCTCTTTGTAGACAGCAAGCTGCCGAGGAAGATGAAGCTCTTGAATTGCCATCTTCTCAATCTCACCACAGTGAACAAGGGGCCAACATAAAGCATCTGTGTGAGTCAGTGACGCATAAGGCCAAAGCGATGCGCCGGAAACGCAACAGTGTTCAGGTGTCCTTCCGCCCAGGCACTGAAGCGGTGCTCTTTTGCAATTCCATGGAAAACAAAGATGCCCCTTGGAAGGCCAGGCTACGGAAATTAAGTGGTTTAAGTTCAAACTCTTCCATTGTGGTAGATCCAGGCAAGCCAACAGCATTTGCAGCCATGGGAGCAGTAAGATTAGCATCTGGAATTAGCCAGACAGGTAGTGACCAAACTGATGTAACCTATCCTCCCTCTCAAGTGCAGAAGGAAGCTGGCCGCACAAGGGCGAGGTCTAGCAGTCAAGAGAGAGCCCCCTCTCATGCTTCTTTAGGAGGCGTATATAAAACTGTTGTCCATGCTCTCTCGAAACCTAAGGCCAGCGTGTCCCTGCAGAAGCAGCACAGGACGGCAGCCGAGGCTCCACTGAGGGACCTGTACGGTCATGTTATGGGCTATTTTGGAAGGAAGGCAGCAGGTGAGATCCTTCAGCCCTGGGATGCTTTCCCAGAGCACTTTCAGAGGCGCAACACCCGTTTGGCTTTGTATTGCAGATGAAAAAACCCAGCTGCCAGCAATCAGGAGCTTCTTTTGGGATGACTTGCTGCTTTTTCCTCACCCAATGCCCCGTTTACACCCTCTCTGGGATCTTTGCATGTTGGCTTCCTTGTGGCTGTTACAACCTTTTCATAAAAGTGTTGCTCCTACCTTTTTTCTGCTTTCTTGTACTAACCCCCTCCCTGTGAGGTGAGTGCTGCTGTTCCATATCTAATGTGTTCTGTTTCTTGATTGCTAGGGATCACTTATGTTCAATGTTTTGTCCTCCAGTCATTTGTTTTGTCAGCAGTAACTTATGAAATACAGAATGAATGGGAAGCACTTCATTCGTGTTGCCAGGACTCATATGACTCATATTCACATTGTTTAAACGTTTGTTTTCTTTGTCTTTTTTTTCTTCTTTATTTGTGACATGTTTTATTCTTGTAGCTCATGCTTTCACTTGTATGAAACTGGCTAACATAAGGATACAGACATGGCACCAGGTTGTAAAGTTCAAATTGTAGCGTACATGCCCTTTATACGCATTCAGTAAAAGATCAAATAAATAGAACAATTACATTTTCACAAAATCTAGAACCACCATTGCTAGCAGATTCTGGGGGCCAAATAGTCAGTGATTGTAAAGAATTAAGTACTCCACGTCCATTTAAAAAAATTTCAATTATTCAGGAAAGAACCTGCCTTCAATAAAGGATCATCTCTGCATTGGAAATTGAGTTTATTTTTTAACCACTTGATGATACTTTGTACATATTAGTTAGGTTAAAAACACTACTGCTGTTTATGCAAACTTTTCATATATAACAACACTGTTATATATATATATATATATATATATATATATATATATATATCTCTAAGCGGTGTTACCTTGCTGGCTGAGATGGCTGGCAGGCGTGTATAAATCACTTTTAGTTACTTTTACATCCATGCTTTTTGTCTATCCAGAACACCAGTACTGATGTTGGAAAGGAATAGTTTCGCCATATCATCACAGATGCATTTAGTACTGTTGAAGTCAGCACTCTGTGTAGGTCGCTGAAGTTCCTGCATACCAGATTATGGCTTTATGGAGCTGGCTTAGTTCGGACCACAATCCTTTTGTAATATAAAAGGCCAATCCTTAAACTTTTGTAAAGTTTGAAAGTGCACAGTTGTCAAATATAACTTTGTATTCTATATCATACACACATTAACTAAATAAGTTAGAAGGGATTTAAAATACTTTTGATAATTTAGTGTAGCTGTTTGTCTAGAGTTTAGGTTTAAATACGCAAAATAAGCTTTTTTCCAGTAAATAATTCAATTGATTTTCCCGATACTGTCTAGTAATAATAATAATACCAGAATTTATAAAATGCCAACATATTACGCAGCACTGTACATTAAATAGGGGTGACACAGGAGGAGGATAGGACCCTGCCCAAAAGAGCTTGGATACTATAACAATAGATGTATTTGATTTGTAATTTCATATTGTTGAGGATTACATAAACAACAACAGTACTTAGTATCCTAAAGCCATTTCATCATATAGATCACAGGCATGTGTTAGAACTTACATTGGGGCCAGTATGTTGTGTGGTTTCCATTGATTGACATAGCACTTGTTTCAAGTGTGTGTTCTGGCATTTGTGTTCCTGTTGTATCAGAGTTTGTGTGTCTATGTGGGAATGCTGGTATCTGGGAATCAGTAATCTGACATATTTTAAGTAATCACTGCCCAAAATCTGCTTTCCTGATAAAATGGTCCCAAGAAAGTTTGTGCCATGCTGTATATGTTGACAGGATACATAAATCTTTTGTGTCAGGGTGGAGATTTAAACAAATATCTCTCATGACCTTGAATGTTAAAAAGATTTTGCAGTTGCAATAGGAGCTTAGTCACAAGAAATTCAGTTTTATATCTAAAAAAAAAAGATAATTTCAACGATGCAATTGAATGTTTCTCAGGTCGCTTAGTCTCTGACAGTCCCCAAGCTTTGATGTCATCCCCTGCAGGCCCTCTTATGGATCACAAGACAACCCAGCTGCTGGACAGCCAATGGGTAATGTCCATGTCATGCAAGCAGTCATATGGACACCCTAAAAAAGATCCCACCTCTTGTAAATATAAAAAGAGATTGTAGCATCACATGGACAAAGGTTTATGTGGGTAAATAGGTCTTTTTATGGCAACGTTTAAGTGAAGGTCGGGGTGGGGGGGGGGTCTTTAGTATTTGCCCAGGTACATGCATTTATTTAAACATATTTATCCAGCCTGCCTTAAATATTTAGTTTTAAAACATTGTATACGTATAGTAAAACATTTGTCTTATGACCTAAAGGAACTAAAGTCTTGGTGGGTGGAGAGAATTTGGCATTATGCACAACATACCTTTTAATTATGGCACACACTTTTTTTTTTTGGAGATGATAGGTTCAGGATTGTGTCACTGCTACATCTTCTTTTTGACAAAAGGGACTTTGTATGATTTTTGTCCAAAACTTCTACCTCTGGGTGACTTTAATATTACTGTTCTATAGTACCTATAGATATACTTGCACATCACTTGCAACACAGTGCACCTTATTTGGAACTATAGAATTATGTTGCACCACAGTGCACCTGGTTTACGACTATAGAATTATGTGCCCTGACAGTTCCACCTAGTTTGGCTCTATAGGATTTCCTGTCAACACAATACAGCAGTATATGCTAAAGATCTTGAAACTTGTAGTCTTGAAAATTCTTTTGCATAGTTATGCACCATTGAGTACCTGCATTAAAAGGACATGAAAGCCTGATGCAGAGACATTTATGGTAATAGCAACTTGCAGACAAATATAATTTCTTAAACCAATAAGTAGAAAAAATGCAAGGAAAAATATACAATTGGGTTTTAGTATTAGGTGAATTCTAGTCAAAAATATTAAGTATCTTTTCTGTTACATATAAATGGAGTGGTGAGAGTCTAGAACGTGTCTTTCTCTAACTCTCATATTTAATAAAAGTCAATGGGAAATCTTACGTGGAAAGGTATACCCTCATTACTAACGTACCCTCATATACTAACGTGGAAAGGTATACTCTCATTTCTTGCACCTGTGCAAGCGAAGGAGGATAGTAGAGGACAGGTCTTTCCAGGTCCAGTTCTAAAGAGCTAGGATTTGCACACATTTTTAGTGTTTTCTTCCTACAGACAGCAGTAACAGTAGTAAGTGTGACTCAATGAGTCACGCATGCCTTTATTTGATAATCATGGCCTGTATGTGGCCCCTAGGGACTGGAATTGGACATGCTTGATTTGCATGACATCCAAGATTAGTTTTAGGGCTTCTGGGTGTCAACAAAATGTTGCTTTTACACTTCAAAAGCATCTGTAAACTACATAAAATGCACATTTTATCTAATTGGAAGACTGTTTAAATGAATGGTTTGGCAAAAGGGTCTGAATGTACTGATAAGCTATAATATTTATAATTGTGTAAATGGGATTAGATACAATTTTGAGCAAAGTTGCCCATATTAGGAGTTGGCAAACAATTAGACTTGACTTTCTTGGAAATATGTCACCCTCTTTTTTTTTTTTTTGATAGTGTCTTCTGCTAGATTCCCTAATCAACAACAGAAAGCGCTAAGCCTGTTGCTCTTTAAAGAATATTTCTTCCTTGCAAATGGGAAATCTACCCTTTCTCTACCCTGCCAGCTATGCTTCAAGGAATGACAATGCTTTAGAATTTTGCCCAGATTTGACTAACTGCCTAATAATGAAACCACAGAATTTAAGTTCTGCACTTACTAATCCCAAACACAGCTACAACAGTGATGAAACCCCTTCCTTAACAGCATGCGTAACCTCTGTATAGTCTATTCCCTAGGTGTGTCCCTGTAGGTCCTTGCATTTTTATTTACCAGGCCATAATTACAGCATACACTGAATTACTTACTGTTTTTATTTCTTTTGTAGCTAACAAGGAAGATTTGACTTCACAGTTAAATGCCATTAACAGCGAGATCAACTCAAGCTCCAATATCCCAGATCTAATGGATGAATTTATCCAAGAGAGGTTGAGGTCAGGCACTGGTCCAGTAAGTAGCGGGTGAATTTTTTGTAATTCAGTCTATTTTGTAATATTGTGGCAATCAGAAAGCTGTTTAGGGCATCCATGTATCTGTACAATTTACAGTTTTATTATTTGCTGTAGAAAAATAGGACAAAATATATTATATGTTGTTTGTATGAATTTGTAGAGGTGAAATACTAAGAATCTGCATTAATGTCTGGTGTTAAAAAACATATCCCCAAAACATACTGGTAGGTAGTTGACTTCCAACCAAACCTAACCTGACCTAACATGTCTTCTGTTCACGTAGGCCATTTGGGCATCTTTCCCACAGTATACACAGCTCATGATCTGCTTTCTCTACAGGAATTATCTTTTTTTTTTCCCCATTCCCCCTACTGAGATGATTATTCACCCAACTCACAGAGGATTATTTAAGGCTGACCTTTTTGTTAGTATATATGATCTTTATAGTGAATTGTGCACATTGATGCTAAGTGATCCCTTTACAAGAAGGCTTCTTTTATAAATGAATGACTGACTGCCTTGAGATATGATACAACAAGCTGATTATGGCCTGTTAAAATTTTTTTCTAAACAATAACGTTGGCTTTTAATCTAGCTGAAGTTATTCTACATCAGCCATTAAGGTTTCATTGAACCCTAGGGTACTTTCAGAGCTTTCTCAAGCTGTGCTTGATTACCTTCCCATTTGATGGGACCCTCATAAGTTCAGGGCCAATGCCACTTGGCAGAGACAGCGGGACTTCACCAGTAATAGTTTTGGCTGTAAAAAAAAGGGACTTTCTTCCCACAGATCTCCAATAAATTAAATTTATTGGGGATTCCGTTCGGTTAAAAAGCTGGAGAAGTCCAGAATTGTGTATGATTTAACATATGTAAGTCCTGAAAAGGGGTTGGAAATTTTTTATAAAAGGGACATCTCTTTTCACTTAGTAGAGACTGGGAAAAATATTGTAAAATAATTGATACTAGGAGGGTAGCAAAGATGCAAACGGGGAGCGAAGAGGGATGGAGTGTAAAACTAAGTATAGAAGGAAAAAAGGTATGGGGGAAATCAGGGGTATTGGTTTAAGTGTTTGCTTGGGAAAAAGTGTCTGTTCAGGAGAAATCCAAGCCGATAAGGCAGCTCTAATAGTGTATTCACTATTACACTGCAAGTTTAGTTGCTGAGTTTAGCTTTAAAAATACCTTATCTTGGCGATATTGTATCATATTCAACACTTTAAAATGTTTCTAAACAGGTTTTCAGTTCATAAGTTGTTATGTTTATTTTGTTGCTTTGGTTTATACAATTGAAAACTTAAAATATATTAATTTCCTGTAGATTGATATGGAAAGAGAAGGTTGATGTACCAGTCTTGAATTGGAAACTGTTTTGATCTTTTATGATCTTAAACAACGTCTGTTGTCATTTTTACTGACCATCAATTCCCCACCATTAGTGAGAGTTTAGTTTGAGGTTCTATTAAATATTAGTATTGTGTTCTCCCCTTTGGAGGTTTAATATGAATTAGGCAAAAGCATGCTATTTAGTTATCTGTCATCTAGCAATTCACCTTTCAATTTTCCTTTTTTCCTTCCAGACACTAACACGCAGGGGTAGCAGCCCTGGTAGTCTAGAAGTTCCAAAGGATTTACCAGACACGCTAAATAAACATTGTCAGATGCGTCCCGTAGATGATCCTGGTGTTCCATCAGAGTGGACTTCCCCAGCTAGTGCCGCCAGTAGTGACCTGCTTAGCTCAGATAGCCACTCCGACTCGTTCAATGCTTTCCAGTATGATGGGAGGAAATTTGAAGGTGAGAAGTTTTATTTCAATACCTATTTGTATGTGGTTACTTCTATATCCAATAGATAGTAAATGTTTTCCATTACATATAAAGCAGATGGATTAAATTAAAAAAAATTTGGTTCAAACCGCACCAATTTGTTATAATTTTTTTGTTTCAGTAAAAATAAAAGGATGTTAAAATATACCAAGACCAGCAAATAATTCAGAGATTATGTTTCTGGGAATTTCTAAAATTGTGCCCTATGATTGTGCCCAGTGAACATGTCGTATTGACTTTATAGTTTTCTTCTATTCTGTTATATTTAGAACTTTGTGACCTGACCACTGAAAGCTATAGCTCTCATGCTTCAAGAGTTTTCAAGAAGAGGGCTATTTACAGGATCTAATATATTTTTCTTGCCTTTTAGCAGGCTTTCCATTTGGGAATGAATCATCAGTCCCTACCACTGTGGAGACCGATGCTGGGTCTGTGCAGCTTAGTGTAGAAGAGCAGGAGGTGGTCAGTCTTACTGCACTTCACATTGACTCTGAAAATTGCAGCCTGAATCAACAGGTCCTATGTGCTGAAATGTTGGTCCCAGCAGGTACGCTCACATTGCTTTAGGTTAATGTATTTCTTTTCTGTATATTGTAAATTGAAATTCTGTATTAAAGTAAATTTTGATGTTATATCTATACTTATTTTTGGTTAACCAGACTGCTTGGGACATAGTACTTTCCACAAGTTATGTATACAGTTTCTGTATGTATGTCTGCATGCCAAGTTTGTGAAAATGTTTCTTAGATCAGTTGTACTTCTACAAATGCATCTCAATCTCAAAGAATGTTTTTTCGCTTAAATTGGCTCTTCGCTTAGGTTCATGTAATCTGCCATAGATGGCCTGGGTTTACAAATACAACTTGCCTGGTTTATGATATGATCCTCTGTCTCTAAGGCTACGTATACATGTCAGATGATTCTCGCCTCAGTGCTCATGTCCGACAAGAATATGACGTGTACAGCGGCCGCCCAACATCATTTATGGATCTGTCCTGGTGGATCCATGAAAGACGGACGAATGACCACATAACAAGTAAAGGGGAAAGAGCACAGTGGGGTACTGCTCGCCTTTTCCCCCCTTTTCCATGGAGCAGTACTGTGCTGTATTTACAGCGCTCGTTAATGCATCTTTCAGTCTTTTGGCGTTGGAAGAGAAAGATCCTTTCCAAAGCAGCCTAAATCAAATGGATATTAGGGGCCACAAAAACGAAAATAAAAAAATAAACATACACAGATCATTATTATACAGTACATTTGTGACATACACACTTACCTATCAATGCATTTCAGTAAAGCCTCTTTACCTCCTTTGTTTCAGCGTCATACTGTCTTAAGTATGGGGAAACTTACTTGTCCTCTGCTTATAACAGAGTGTCCCACAGTAAGGAGCATTCCTGCCCTAAAACCCAGCCAGTGTTATTATTGTATACATCAAGGAAAGTCCCTATTGTTTAGTTCAGCGTTAAGTTGCACTGGCTTATAAGGTAGTAGGAACAACATTTAGTTGGGCCTTTCCTTTTTCTCATCAATTAAGCTGAATCTCTTTAATTTGTTATCTATCATTTTATTCTATTGAATTGAAAGATCAGCCCTGGCTGGTTTGCCAAGGTAACCAGTGAATGCTTGTTACTTTGCTTTCTCTAAGCTATTGGCTTGTATTGACCGTATCTCAATGTAGCATGATTTAAAATAGATAATATAGTTCCTATCAGGTTTGTTGGGGCAAAAAGATAAACTGTGGATACAGTCATAATGAATTGAAATTTTAAGTCTCAGCTCTTGAAGACTAAGTGTGGTTGGAAGTGTTCATTTGGCAGTAGATGATGTACAAATGAGTTGTACATGCTTGCAGAGTAAGACATACATCTCCTGGGGGGCCAAAACTGAGCTTTTACTGCAGTGGGTTAATTCCATTTTAAAGTATACTACTTTTTCTGAGTTTCGGGTAGAGTTGAAGGAAGATTTTTACTGCTGTTTCATATTGAAAGACTCCCCCCTCTATAATGCTGACCATGGTCACTAATTAAGTTAGAGGAAATCCAAAAGTTTAAAACTATTCCCCAGAACAAAAAGGCAAGGGGATATTCCATGTTAAGGACCCATTTTCCTGGGAGTAACTAATTGAGAAACTCCCTAATCTTTGGTAGACTTCTTTATCTTTGGTATTACCTTACTGTTGTGTCTCTGGGACAGACAGCAAAAACAAACTGACTTGGGTTTTAACTCCTTCCTACTCTATCCAACACTAAAAAAAGGTTTTGCTATACGTCTTGAGTATGATATAGCTGCATTTCATTTTTACTAGCTTTTGTTTAAATTGGTCATAACTGGATAAATCCACGTGTATATGCAGTAATTACTGCCAGAGTCAATTCTTTAATTGCACTACACTTATTAATTTTTAGCTACGTAATACACAGTCAAAAAAAAAACTCCTGCTTTATCTAATTTCATTAGCCAACCTCTTGAGTTATTTTTGATGCAGGCTCTGAAAATGCCTCCCCTGCGGTGTCTGCCCACGGATCACGTTCCCAGACGCCATCTCCAGCTGCTCTGACGACCGAGCAGACAGAATTACATGAAAAGCTGCAACATTCGGTCCTACAAACACCGGATGACATAGGTAAATGGAGACACATGTTTATTTTTAAAGCACAAATGTTTGGGGTGTTTTTTTTAATAAATGTATTGACCAAAACTTCAGAACATTTATGAAATAATGGCGTTTGTCTTTATTACACAGTATTTATATAGCACCGACATATTACGCAGTGCTTTTCAAAGTCCATAGTCATGTCACTAGCTGTGCCTCAAAGGGGCTCACAATCTAATGTCCCTACCATAGTCATTCGTCTTTATGACAGTCTAAGGTTCATTTTTAGGTAGAAGCCAATTTTCCTATCAGCATGTTTTTTTGGAATGTGGGATAAACCAGTTGAAACTCACACGAACACGTGGAGGACCTGCATGCTCCATGCAGATAGTGTCCTGCCCGATATTCAAACCTAGGACCTATTGGCCAGAGTGCTAACCACTGAGCCACCATGAAATTATAGTCTAAAGTCAATTTTTTTTTATCTTAAATAGAATATGTATTATTTCGAACCATTCCTCTTCACCCCAAACTACAAAAAGAGTTTTGGCTTTAGATACACTTGTGGTTTTATTATGTGTCACGATCATGACTTTGTGACTTAACACAGTTACAAAAAAAACTTCCAAAAATATTTAAACATCACAACAAAACGTATGTTATGTTATTTACAACAGTACCAAGTTTTCACTTTTCCTGTCATTCTCACAGTTCTGTTTTCTTGCATATACCTAATGCTTTTTTCTTTTTTAAGCAGAGCACTGTGACTTTTCCCAGGAAAGCTGCAGTGTGATGGCAGGTGGCACACTTACTGGCTGGCATGCAGATGTGTCCACTGTTATGTGGAGGAGAATGCTTGGAATTCTGGGGGACGTCAATAACATCAGCAACCCTGAGATCCATGCCCAGGTGTTTGATTACCTGTGTGAACTCTGGCAGAACCTAGCTAAGGTATGCTGTCATCTAAGAACAATTTTATCATCTTGAAGTGATCCTATTTCCATTTTAAACTTTAAAAAGTATAAATTCTGCCTAGAAACAGACACCCAAAACACCCAATGTTCCGTTTATTAGAATGCCCCCTCTAGAATTTAATTTCATTTTGTTACAGATGCCTAACTTTTCTTAATTCAATAGCTAAGCCCTGTAGAGTGCCTTTCCGGCTCCCTGTCCAGTGAGGGTACCTTAGCGCCATTAAGAACAGATAAAGTGGGTAGTAGTATGTTTTTAGGGCTTCACTAGTGGGGCTTCCCAAGTAAAAAAAATGAAACAGACAGAGACCCGTACTTCCATTTACAAAAGGTTATAGCAGGAATTTTGTGGTGGTTGTACAGTAATAAAATTAGGTACAGATTTACTTGTATTTTGCTAGCTGTAACGATGGCTCATAGGTAATTTTTTTGTTTTGTTTTGTTTTTTTTATCCTTTGTAATGGCATGCTATGCCTTTTTTATTATTTGTACACTAGATGGCACTATTGTTCCTTGCTGGCAAAGCAGAAGCTCTAGCATCAAGTATATACTGTGATTTATTGCTACAGCATGTGAAGTCTGTGTACAGCAGGGGTGCAATTCACATTTGTGTTTCATATATTTATTATACATGGTCTACTTAGTTCTAATTGTCAGTGGAACTACTAAAATGGAGCAAAATGTTTCATTTCAGTCATTTGACAGGAGTCAATAAAGAAACTGTGAAAGGGGCAGGGCTGTAACTGGTAGCATAAAAACTGACACACAAACATTACAGATTATGATATGCCCTAGTTATTTATTTTTAATATTGCAAGTTGCATTACCTATCTCTTCTTAGTTCAGAGTGAAACATTTGTTATGTCATTTTCCAGATTCGGGACAATTTGGGAATCTCGTTGGATAATCAGTCTTCTCCTTCCCCACCTGTACTTATCCCTCCCCTGAGGATTCTTACCCCCTGGCTTTTCAAGGTAAGTTAAGTACATTCCTTGCAATGATCATTGTAAAAGCTGGATGACTTAATACATTATAAGTAATGATTTGTGATTGTAAGCTTTTTACAAAGCCCTGTACACATTTGTATTGGGCAGATGTTTTGATTTAAAAGTACAACATACATATGTTGGGTTTATGGAGTATATTAGAGAAACCAGGGACTACATAATTTTGTAGCTGTTTTTGGAATTGTATTTATTTCAAAGATCCTGGAGGGAAATTTCCAACATAAATAAAAAGGCAAACTCATAACTATGCAAGAGTGTGTTATTTATCCATGCAATCTATGCCATTACTTTGTAACAAAAAATCACACTAAGATGTGAAGCTTGGAACTGGAGAAAGTAGCATAATGTATGTTATCCTTCATCAATTTACTCAATATTTAGGCAGAGCAAACAAAGCAACCAATGTAAGTTTTGCTAGGAATTAAATAAACATCTATTTTCAGTTCTTCAATCTTTTACAGATGGACACTGAATATTTATTCTTTTTTCTCCCATATAACTTGCCACCAGGCTGCTCTGTGCCTCTCAGAGAAGCTTCTGTAGGAGTTTTTGTTAATCATTCAACTGCTGCAGCAGGCCTTGCTATCCGTGATATGGGCTGTGGAGTACAGGAGACAAGCAAGCATTGGAACAGTTAGTTATAGTCTAGGCACAGGAGGGTGCACATGAGTGACAACCCTAACTTGACAGCAGCAGCAAGTGAAAACCATTGTTTTTGTTACAAGATTTAGGCACCATCAGTAGGTGCTTTATAGGGGAGTTAGGAAAAAGGCAGAAAAACATTACACTTATCTTGGTCAGTGGTCGCCAACCTTTCGGACCTCACTGGCCACTAAATTCATAATTTTAAATCCCGCCGAACATTAATATGAATTTTTTAAAAAAGATAAATACATTTGTAAAAAAATGATTTTCCTAATAGTGCCTGATAAGGATTGTGGAGGCTCTGATTAAATGATCAAGTTAAGATTGGTTAAGTGAAGTATTACGATTGTTGCTATTATCATTAGTTGTATTATCTTTGGTATTACTAAAGTAATGCAAAATATTTGTTTTCTTTTTCTCACTCATTATGGGTTTATTTCATTCTAATCTAAGACCAAACAAGAAATGATAGTTATCAAAGTCAAACTATTTGATGCCATTAAATATAACAGTTGAAGAAAATACACAGTTAAGGTCATACTTACCTAAAAGAGCATCTGGGAAATAAACAAACAAAATAAAACAATTGGATGAGAATCGGTATTCTCGGAGCGGGGTGACTGTTGTATTGGTGGAAACAATACTAACGCGTACGGCTCGGCAACCGTTGTCTAATACAACTTATGATTACACTGACGTCACGCTGCGCCTCCCTTGTTTTTCCTTCTCTAGTACAGTTTGTGAATGTAGTGCAATATAAAGGTAAAAAATTGTCATTCAGAATATAGGCGTTTATTACAAAATTATTTATTTTATTATTTTATTAATAAAACATAAAAATTGCAAATAATGTCTACATTTTTCTGCGGACCACCAAAATTTTCTCGTGGACCACCAGTTGGCAACAGCTGATCTAGGTGACCTATCACTAATGCTCTATTTTTTGAGTTTCCAGATTTTTTAAACCGCTGTATGCTTGAGAAGGATTTGAAAATGATCCAAAACATAGCTGTCAGGAAGACTTCATCTGGTACCATGTTAATAAAGAAAAAACCTAAATATGCTGATGCTAACGTATGAAAAAATCAAGGACAAAAAAACTGTTGTCTCCAGTTTAAAACTGTGATAAATTAAACTCTGATATGCTGACATATGCTTGTTGCTTTAATTAATTCTCGCACTTTTTAATAAAACGTTAATTTCAAGATTGTGTCCCAGAAAAACAAGCATGAATTTATAAGTGAGTAAAAGAGTGAGAAGATCAGTATTGAATCTTCAGCTGCATGTGAAATGAATTGGTAGATTCATTGATGTAGGCAGTTCAAGTTATTTTCTAATCTTGATTTGCTTGTTGAAGTAAAACTAACTTTATGTAGTAGCCCTTCTTATTGTTCGGTGAATGTGGCCGGTTATTTTTGAGACTTCATAGCATTGTGTGAATTCTTGTCATATGTTGTGTTTCAGGCCACAATGCTGCCAGAAAAATACAAACAAGGGAAGCTACATGCCTACAAACTGATTTGTAAAATTATGAAGAGAAGACAGGACGTGTCTCCAAACCGGGACTTCTTAACGCACTTTTATAATATTATGCACTGTGGTTTACTCCATACTGACCAGGTACTCACATAATTCTACCTAATATAGCATGTTTGCAGTGATTGCTTGTTGGCAATTGCAGTTTCCTAACTCATTTTATTTGCCTTCAGTTGCTCGTTTATTTGATTTTGTGTCCTGAAGTAATAGTTGACATTGCTTTGCTTTTTTTCCCCTCACAGGATATTGTTAATACAATTATCAAGCACTGTTCACCTCAGTTTTTTAGTTTGGGGCTCCCTGGAGCCACACTCCTAATTATGGACTTCATTGTAGCAGCAGGGAGAGTGGCTGCCTCACCTTCACTAAATGTAAGATCAATTGTCATCATCTCTGGGGGAAATGCATTCTAGTTTTAAATGGGGAAGCTTTTATTTGGAATTCACTGCGATTTCAGTATTTACTTCCTACAGGATACTGAGTTTTTATATTGCAAAAAGTGCTATGTGTTACGTGAAGCATCTTCGTTCCATTGTTTTTGAATATAAAAACCTTGCAGTTTCCTCTGTATTTGTTTTGTTTAGGAAATTAAAAGGTAATCATGTACTGGCTTATATTCAAAAACTGTCCTACAATAAAAACTTGTTGTCCAAAGCAACCAATTTGAGCCTTTGATCAAATTTCTTCCCTTGACTGTGGAAATGAGAGCTTGAAGCTGGTTTCTGTTAGCAACATGTTTTTTTACATTTTAAATATATTTACATAGATAACAAAGAATACCAAATGGAACATAAAAACATGATGGAAGCACAATAAAAACAGTTGTTTGGTTAGTGATTAAAGGGAACCAGCATCTCTCTCGCTCTTAGCAATTTTGCTGGGATTGATCAGTTAAAAATAATGTAAGGACTGAAATATCTAACACTCCCGGATGGAATGATGGAGGGAAGTGAACACTGTTGTGGCAATGGGCTACATAATATTTGCTATGGGAGAGGATTGACCAGTCTAACCTCAGATCTGCCTATTCAGCAGAAATCACATTACTGAATCATTACCAGCTAATACAATCCCATTAAAGGGCTGATAAGCTGCAGTAATAATTTTCTTTGGTTTTGGGTTTAGATACAGCTTAACATATGTCAATAAATATTTCATAGTGTAAATGACTATTTTCCTTAGTAATTATTTTTTTTTTTGTTGTATAACAGGCACCACGTGTTGAAGCTCAGGTGCTTTTAGGATCTTTGGTCTGTTTTCCCAACCTCTACCAGGAGCTGCCAGCCCTACACCCTGGTGGCTCCGAAATTGTAATGTCACAGTTCACAGATGTCAAGGTGATACTTCATTTTTTTTTAGAAAATAATTACATTTTGCCTTATTACTCTTCTCCTTTCTTAGATTTTTTTTTTCTTATTTCTTTTTTCTTATTTTTTTTATTTCAGGAGCTTACCATCAAGACTGTGTTAGGCTCAGCTCGAGAAGAACCATCTGGGCCTGCCAGGTACACAAATCAGAATAGTTTCTATATATAAAAAAATCAATAAATGGGCTGTGGAGGCAAGTGAAAATTTCAGAGCCTTTGAGGTCTACATAGGAGAAAAGTTACAATCACTGTTGTGAAGTGCTTCCAGCCTTGTTTCAGATGGCAAAAGTTTGTTGTGCTCTGTACACTTTTCATGAGGGCACAACACCATCTTGCAGTCTAGATTTATCTATTTCAAATGGCAATTTAAACAAAAAACTTGATTTATACTTAAGTATAGATGTAACAAAAAAAAAAAAACTTTAAATTAGGAGACATTATATTCTGTATTTTAAAATTGTAATAAATTAATTAAATAAAAATTAGCTAATGCCTTTTGGTATAAATTTACAATTGTAGTTCATTAGGCAGAATAGGGTTGATTTACTTTAGGGAGTAAAGCATGTTTGCTTTGCAAAGGGATTTTTTGCTCCACTTAGTAAAAGAAGGTGAATTTTTTTTTTTTTTGCACATTATCGGATATTTTTTTGCAAAGTAAATTTTTACATGTAGTATTCACTAAATAAGTGAATTTTCATGAATTTATATTTACAATGAACCATCTTGTACGTATTCCAGTATCATGAATTTTGCATTATTATTATTATGACCACAGGTATTCTACTCCATATAAATATACATAGATATGCCTATAGGAAGACTTTATATCAGGGGTCCTCAAACTACCGCCCGCGGGACGAATACGGCCCGCTGAGGTTCTCCATCCGGCCCGCCGGCCGCCCAGGCTGCTTCTCCTGCTTGAGCTCTGGCTGCCTGCCATCTGCACTCCAGGGAACCCGGTCACGTGACACCACTGTTGACGGGGTAACGCTGGAGCTGTCGGGCTGAAGCCATCAGGCAGAGAAGGTATGAGCGAGGCAGAGACTCACTGCTGCCTTCATTCCCTGCTCACTGCAGCACAAATGTACATGATCAATGTACATTTGTAAATTGTATAAACATACTATGCACATTGATCATGTACACATGTGCTGCAGTGTGATCCAGCCGAGGTATGAAGGCAGCAGTGAGTGACAGGTAGCAGACACTGACAAAGTTTTTTTAGCAGCCCTTTTTTTACTTAATAAAAAGTGTGAGGTAGTGTTGGGTGTAGGGTAGGGTGTGTAAAAAGAAGCAAATTAATGAATTGCTTGAGATTATTCATTTGCATGGAAAATGCAAGATAAATTTGCATTTTCAATACACACAGTGAATATTCAAATTTATCTGTGCATTTTCCATGCAAAGGAATAATCTCAAGCAATTTTAAAGCCAAAGTAAACGCCACTTTTTTATTTAATGATCGGCAAGTGTGCTGTGCATATAGTGTTGTTCTTTCATGTTTTTTATACAATAAATATGTTTTGTGCAGTGTGCATAAGAATGTTCTCCTGTTTTTTTTCAAACTATAGTACGGCCCCCCGACAGTCTGAGGGACCGTGAACCGGCCCCCTGTTTAAAAAGTTTGAGGACCCCTGCTTTATATTATTGCCCTATGTGTGCATTACAAAGTCCATGATGATATTAAATGCTGATACTCCTGGCTATCATGGGGTAACAGGAAATTTCAAGTCGCACCTGAGAGATGGAAATATGTTTTTTGATTTGTATATATTCCATTGCATCCAAGTGCATATCTGGAAAAAAGTGAATTACATTTTTACAATACATGCACATTTACCTAAGTGTTATTCCTTTACAAAACTCCAAATACAGACCTACTGATCCTGTTGGAAATCCATTAAATTCCTTCTTTCCATACAAAACAGTTCATCTGCTGCAAAGAAACACAAAGCAGTACTTTGACTACTACAGAACAGTCCAACCACATGGTATAGAGAAGAGGATGTGTTTTGTTGTCCAACAAGGGAGAACTGAGCTCTTCTGTACAGTGTTGTCATTTTTGTTTCTCTATTACAGATGTGTGGCTTTGTGCAGTTTAGGAATCTGGATGTGTGAAGAGCTTGTTAACCAGACATACCATCCGCAGATTAAAGAAGCCCTTAATGTCATCTGTGTCTCTCTCAAAGTAAGTGACATCAAATGATAATAAAATACATTTACATTTTTGCAATAAACATTACCCAGTTTGAGCTCCCTTTACAGCTGGTGCTGTCATTTTTATTCTGAAATTGAAGTTACATTTAGTCACCTACTTTAACACCTATTACATTTTTTACCCTATATCATAGGCTTCATACACATCCGATGATTCTCGTCTGATTCGTTTCTGAGCTAGTATTGTACGAGAATCTGAGGTGTATACAGCAGCCATCCAACGTCGTTCATGGATCCGTCCTGGCGGATCCACAAATAATGTACGACCGTATTGCAAGTGAAGGGGAGAAATAGCAGCGGGGTGCCACTCGCACTGCTCTCCCCTCTCCATGGAGCAGAATGGCGTTCGTTCATGCACTTTCAGTCTTTTGTTGTTAGAAAGGTTCGTGAAAGATCCGTTCCAACATCAAAATAATCAACGTGTGTATGCCTTACTCTCCAGGTAATTGCTTAGCTCTCTGTACAAATACACGTGAAGTACTATTTTCACCTAAATGACTACAAGACAATACCCCAACCGATAAAACAACTAACGTTTAAGTTTCTAAAACTGCAACATAGTTGGCAATAAGTGATACTAAGAGATGTAAATGTCCTTACTGACATCTCTTGATGGCTTCTGCTTTCTCTGGAGCCATTATATAAAAAGAGGCTGTACCAGAATATGTAGCCCATCTCTGTCTCTTTTCTATTCTTTATCCTATAATCTTTTTTTTTTTTCTGTGAATTAATTCAAATAAATGCGCATGTAACAGGGTTGACATGTATAGTGATTTTTTTTTTTTTATATTTGATCATTCCTACTACTGGAAATGTTTTTTTGTGGTATTTTAGGTCTTAAGCTAAATGGCAATATTTGTGTTTCAGTTTCCTAACAAAGTGGTTGCACAAGTAGCATGCAGTGTCCTGAATGTGCTTCTTAACTATGTCACACAACTGCAAATATTTCATCCAGACTACCCACTTAAAATCATAGAGGTAAGTGCCCTTCACTCCTACTTGTTTGTATTTATTACATATGCTGCAAGGAGGAGATTACTTCTGTGACAGATTGTTAAGTAAAATTATACTTATATCTTTCTGCAGATTCTTTTAGCCACTGTGACGCACCTTTTGCCATCTGCAGAAACCTCATCTTATGAACAAGATAAACGGGTCAGTATTAAAGGGCTGATGACTGTGCATTCTGTGTTTGTAAATATTACATAACTGGCTAACTATACGTACGCTTAAAGTTTGTGTCCACCAGAAACTTTTATTATTAGATTTAGAGTGGTGAAACATGAAAAAAAGTCCATCATACACATCCTTGGATAGCAGTAAAAAAAAAAAACCAACAGCTGTTCTAATCCTTTCCCACTATATGCAGAACTAGATAAAAAGTGTTTGACTTGAGAACATAATTTAATAACCCCGAAGAAGTGATTCATGTTCCCGTACTGAGTTACAGGATTCAGTCTTGGGCTTTGGAGAGTTGACTGCAAGTCTGAGTCATGTGACCTTAATGGTCAGCCAATCATGGAGACTTTCTAAAAAGTATATTACTGTAACAGTCTTTACTCACTACATTGTTCTGCTTTTGTATGTTTAGTTGACTATGGGTGTAAACACTTTATTTTAAATGATTAGCAATACAACACATAACCCACAAATCCTTAACCCATTAAAATGACATTGATACAAAAGTTTGGACAGAGTGTGTTTAACATTCTTGTTATGGTAATTAGTGAAGGATTTATGGTTTTTTTTGCAAAAAATTATGTTTTATATTGCAAATCTCTATAAAAAAATATAGTTTTCAGTCCACAATCAGCTATCTGGAGCCTTCCTTTAGTTAAGTTTTTTTTTTTTTTTTTGATAGTTCTAGCTGCAGGCAGGTATCCTTGACTTTAGATGAGTTGTAGTGATTTAAACTTTACAAAGGTGACTCCCAAATCTTTTAATAATTATCTGCTTCTTTGTCCCTTCACAATCGTTCTAGCTGTGGAGAAAGGAAATTGGTGTGGCAAGCAGTGATTCTATAATAACTTGCAAAAAAACAATACGTATGTTTTTAACCATTTTACCTGCCAGCTACTAGTTAAGTTAATTCTTTTGAGCCATTCTGGTGGTATAATTGATTGTGAAAATCACATATTAGAAATCAGACCTACGTTCCTAAGTCTCAGTTTTAGTTGAACTTTAAACACCTGAAAAGTGTGCAAAAAAAACGCCTTTCTTACCACCACCGTGGTATCAGAAAACCCATTCAATAAACATGGCCTCCAGGTTATAGGTAGGTCATGTAACCCCTAAACTATGCCATTGAAGATTTATAGGTACACAGACGAGTCCGAAATAAATCCTCTTAGTACAGTTTATCTGATTGCATAGTATAACGACCATATTTATTTCCTAGGAGCCCAGCAAATATCCTTACAAATTATCTTTACCCAGACAAAAAAAATAGAAGCAGCAGTTCAAAAACAGAAAGGAAAATGGCATTGCCTAATAATGTTTTGGAACACAATTAAAACAAAAAAACAGACATACGTTCATTAAATTAAGGTACAGCGCTATCAGTTTAAACTTGTGCTGATAAGGCTGTGCATTCAATCAATAAATGTGTGTGTTCTGAATTGGGTTCATATAATAGTGATGTGTATGCATTCACTGAATGCCAATGATCATTGGGGCAATATATTATATTGCTGTGAATGAACCTAATAAATGCATGCACTCAGTGGGTGTTCGTTTGTATCTACATAATAGTGCTGTAGATGCACTCAGTGAACATAAGTTAGATTTCTTTAAGGTTTTTATAAGGCAAAATTGTGCACATGCTCAATGATTGTGCAGTCAGAATTGTAATAAATGTGATTTTATATATATATATATATATATATATATATATATATAGTTCACTGCATGCACTCAATGACAATGAGTTGTTTATTGAAGTTTGTATCTATTTTTATTTTTATATTCCTATTGCAGTTGGTGGTGTCCTTGCTTCTTTCACTCCTAGATTGGATGATGGCACTGCCCTTATCAGTATTACTAAAGCCAGTACGACATGCTAGCACTGAAAATCAAGGAAGGGAAAATTCTGTGTTGAATTGTGTGTATAAGGTAAAGTGTCATTTTTTTATTTACTTTAATTTTTTTATCCATTATTGAGTGCTTAGGAGCCTAAAAGCAAAAATATATTGCTCCCCTCTCCTTTATTCCCTCAGCAGCAAATGCACTTGTAGTTGTGTTAAGCACATACACCTTATCGTTATCTTGTTACCAGTGCATGTGTAAATTTCATATTTCCCTATATTCAGTCACACGGTACCAACCCCAGTTGCATTGTCCTACAAATTTGAGCACCTCCTTGTAAAATAATAAACACATTTAGCCATTAAAGTCACCTTCTGTATGCCAGAAAATGCTGATTTTGGCAAACCAGATTAGTAACAATTACTTTTTTGTAATTGTGGTCACCTTGTATTCCAGCCCCAGAGGCCCTGTTGCATACTTGCCATCTTGCCATGGCCCAACACAGTGTTTTCATGTTGTCAGTAAAATCCCCTTAGACTTGTATGAGCATCTCTTTCATCAGAAGCTGGCCTCAAGTAACTCTATAGGGATTACCTGCTCAGGTGTGACTAGAGAATAGCAGGTATTACTGCGGAACCACAGGATGGAGGTAAGTATGCTTCTGGGGCAGGGGATGCTGGGGTCAGAAAGTTCACCTTGTCCATTGACACATGTCCTTAGACATCTTCGATTTGGTATTTCTCCAACACCTTGACTCCATCACATTGTGTTAAAAAAGATAATTATATCTATCTGTAAAACCTCGGTAAGGTTTATTGAAAAACCAGAAGCTATATTATGTAATGCCAGAGATACAGATTGCCCTGTGTTGCCTGATTACCTAAAATTACAGCTCTGAAAATTAAAAACATAAACTTTGTCACCTCAGATAATAGGACAAATATTAAAGGACATTGCTGTATCCATGTGTTGTACTGCTACCTAAACTCTTTATGAGAGTGCTATATCATTTAGTGTAGTTTGAAATAAGACGATTTCAAACCATTGCTAATACCACTGAAACTTTATCTTTCAAATAAATCTTTAGAGACAAAGCATGACATCCACAATTCTTGATCTGGTGGCATGATCCTCTACTCCATGTTCTTTTACTATTCCTAATAGCAAATAAAAACAAATACTAAGGTACAGATTGTCCTAAATATATTAGGATCACAGAGAAAAAGTTAAAAGGAAAGGCATTGTGTCAGTGAGGTGACTATTAAAATAGTCATAACAACTAATACACCATTTTATGATCTGAGGTTTAGTAAACATGACATTTTTCTACTTCTGCACTGCTATAGTTTAGGTGGTTTTTGTATTCCACAATACAAGAAGCACATCAGAACTGCATTTTTTTTTAGTATATCTAGTAGTAGTTAGTCACATTCAACGTAACTTGTTCCAGTAATGTTGAAGTTGCGCAGCCTTCAAAGTTGCTTCTTCAGTTCTACCAGCAATTATATCCACACAGCACAAACACACTCACCATGGAGTATGATACTGCAGATATTGATTATCCCAGATCAAAAAGTGTGACATTTGTTGAACCACCTTGTTTATTAATCAGAGATGGTTTTTCTAATTTGTTATTGATGGCTGCTTTCATACCGATTGTCCTCCCTGTCCAAAATATGCACATAATTGTCCTGAAATGAATGTACCTTTGCCTTTTAATGAAGGAAAACTACTGAATATTGTCCTTTGCCTTCCTATGTTGCACCATTTGTATGTAGAGAGGTTGTTTTGTCTTCTTGATGTCTGTACATTACTGTACACAACACTGCACTGCATGTACCGAGTTACTTCACTTGTGTTTTAGTGTTGGGTCTTTTGGAAATGCAAGCTTCTGTCTCAGCTTAAAAGAACAGGAAATGTGATCATTTCAAAATAATTGCAAATTCCTTAGCTTTGCAGTAAATGTAGTAAAACATAACAGAGTTTATTTTTATTACTTTAGTTGTGATTCATTTGGTATATTTGTCTTGTACAGGTCTTGCATGACTGTGTATATGGCTCCCAGCATTTTAGCAACCCTCGGTACTTTCCCATGAGCCTTTCAGATCTGGCATCTGAAGACTACGACCCCTTTCTACAGCTGGAATGTTTGAAAGAGCCTGAACCACTCCACTCTCCAGATTCTGAGCGCTCCACCAAGCTGCAGCCTGTCACTGAAGGTACTTTAGCTGTTGTGCATTGGAGATTGTACTTTTTAAATGGCAGGCTATTTACTGCATGCTAATAAAATAACTGTGATAACTCAAAGAATGCCAATATTGACTATGGATCTCAATAGAGAAACTGGTATGCATTACTAACACCTGCTACACCCTGACTCCTGAGACATTCTAAGCATATTACAATTATTTCCATAATCTTGCAATCCATAAACTAATTAAAGTTAATCAAAGCTATATTCAAATGTATGGAATCATATAAACTCCATAACAGGACCGCTATACCAGTATAGATTTTTTTTAATTGTATGATTATGAAAATTTGTGTATTGTGCAATTGTTTACTTCTATTTACAAAAGTCCCTTGTATTATAGTTATGATTTACTTTGCCATATTGCAATCTTTTCGTTGCCCATATATGTGTGTTAAGGTGTGCTTTATTAAGGGTTTTTTTTCTAAGGTGTACTTTTTTAAATACATGCACAAAAGACTTGTGTGATATCTTACCTTCCAAAGCTTGTGTGTTTCTTTCTATTTGCTGCTTTTCTTTACACAGCCTCATACATAGCACAGCCAGGAGGATGGTATACCTTTTTTCTGTTACAATTTCAGAATACATTGTTAACAATATTCTGCCACAAGTGTGCTGACAGTGTGAAAAAAAATAATGTCTCTATCATCTATTGAGGTACACAGGAATCTGATACGTTTCCATTATGCTGCAACCTTCAGAAGAACTGGACACTAGCAAAAGAACTTACAGGCCGACCCTGAATGACATCTACTACCAAGATTGCTTGCTTGTTTTTCCTTGTATCCTAAAAGGATGCATGATTCTCATTCAGCTTAACTGAAAATCTTTCACATTGTGGCCAAACCTATCTTTTGTTTTTTAAGCAAGATTCCCATCGTCCAAAAAGGAGAGGAAATGGTCTCAGTCTGTTTATAATCATAGGTGAAGATATTTCCCCCATGTTACCTGTACATGCCCCAAAGACTGGCCCTTCTTCCTGAGGCTGGGTCCACCCTATAGCATTTTTAATATATCAAAGGTAATCTTGATTCCTGTGTTGCCCTCCACAATAGATAGACTTTTTTTTGTAAGACCTTTGCTGAAACTTTTCTTTTCTAGTCTTTCTAGTCATTTATTAGGGAACACAGGTCTCTCCCCTAAGTGTTCAAGATTATGCTACTTCTGGCTACAAAGTGAGGTTGTCATGGGCTTGCCTTCGTGTTTAGTATTACCAAGGTCCACTTCTCATAAAAGTGGCAGCATAACCTATAGACTTTCGGTACTTGTGCTCAATGGATTCCAAAAAATAATTTTACAAATTCTCTTTTGAAGAACAGAAAAGCACTGCAATTAATTATGGTAAATAGTTTTACTTGTTGTTCTTTTTGCAGTTTTAGTGACATTTGTTCTTTCAAGAAACACTAAGCTAGGTCATTTAGTTTGTTATATATTTAAAGCTTTTTTCAATATAGATTGACAGTTACCCCAGTTGTAGTACATGAAGCATTTCTTTTTAAGTGTAACTAGTGTGAACAATGTTCAGTGTGTAATCTGTTTTTCCCCTCACTGTGATGCCTACAAAAATATTGAGTGCCAAAATAAACTTTTATATCCATAATTCAGGTTTTTCACACCAAAAAATAGAGGAGGGCGTCACGCCAAGTCCCCTAATGGTAAAAACAGCAATTCTATTAGCAATCATGGCACCAGTTGAAGGTTTGACAGCAGGATGTCATACACAAATCATTTCATTTCTTGGATCAGCAAATAAATTGAATCCTCCATATGGGTCTCAATTCATCCATGGGATTTAGACTTGTTTAGACTGCAGCCTCATTTCCTGGATTTAAAAGCATCTTTTAAAAAGAGCACAAAAGTTATTAGATGCCAAGTTTTTGCTTTTAGACCTACTTTTTTCTGTTTCTGAATTACAAGATGTTCCTACCATGATAATTAAATATAACATTGGGATGCATGTTTTTTTGAGCTGTAAATGACTGGAAAACCTCCATTAATCAGCTATAGATTTCCTGGCTTACTTGCTTTCTGACATATTCCATATTGTGCACTGATCATCCCTCGTCACGTGTATTCCCTGCTTCTTTACTTCTCCTTCCTGCACAGAGACCTGTTATAGGTTATCTATAGTTAATGGCCAAGTCCTTGTTTTTAGTACTTTTCTTTGCTTTATTTACCAAGTTATTAATATTTGATACAGCCTTATGTCTCATAACACCACCTGATTCTCCGGTATTAGATTTTAATTAAAAGTTTTTGAATGCCCACGTTGGGAATGTGTTTAGATAGTTTGATATAACAGAGGTCAGACTTATTTATTGTTACTTTGTTTTAGCTTTTCATGTAATCCTAATAATGCGACATGTGCTGTATGCCAGTCATGTTGCACTACCTCAGGTTAAAAAAGTCTAAAACAATATATATTTAAAGTTTTAATGTGAACTCAAAACACATGCAAAAATGTCCTTTAGGGGTTCAGTCTGTATCCTTTTAAAAGTTTTGTTGTCCCCTATAGGAGAATTGCATATGATGTGCATGTATTTTCTTTTCAGCTTTGATGTGTAAAAACTTGCTCTTGTCTCTAAAACTGTTTAGCTTTAGATTAGTACTTTATTCAGGTTTCTACAGTCAAGATGTTCCATAATGGTGCTGTTCTCACCTATTTCTTAAAGTTCATGAATTTAAGACTTGAATTCAGTCCAGTTAGGCAGAGGCCACTGCCAAGAATGACTTAACAGTGTCACATTCCAAACCCACCAAACTGGAAAATGCAGAAACAACCTGGTAGACACCCTTGAACACTGGGTTCCATAATGGTGCTGTTCTAAACTATTTCTTAAAAGTTATTGAACTTAAGACTTCAATTCAGTCCAGTTATTGGTAGTTAGCTCTTGTATCAAATCATTTTTGAAGTTGAAGTTCCTTCCAATAGCTCAGTTCTATTTAGAAGGAACTGATACTTTGTCCAACCCTCAGTTTGACTATGGTTTTCCATACTATAGGGATATTTGTTAAGTCCCTGTCCAATGATCCCCCAGCTCAGCGGTCGCCAACCTGTAGTTCATGAGAAAATGTTGGTGTTTCGCAGAAAAATGTGGATATTATTTGCAATTTTTATGTTTTATTATTAAAAACAAAAATAATATTGTAATAAATTCTTATATTCTGAATGACAATTTTCACCTTTATATTGCACTAAATTCACGAACTGTACTAAAGACAGAAAAACATAGGAGTCGCTTCAGTATTGTTTGAGCATTACAACAGTCACAGTATAGTAATACTTTACTTAACCGTGAGCTGATCAATGAATCAGAGCATCCACAGTCCTTGTCAGGCACCATTAGGAAGATCATTATTTTATTATCATTATTTTACAAATGTATTTATCTTTTTCAAAAAATTCATAATAATGGTCCGCAGGATTTAAAGTTTAATGAATTAGTGGTCCATGACGCCCGAAAGGTTGGCTGCCCCAGCTAAATCACATGCCTTTGGAACACTTAAGTCTAAGGAATAATGGTTTTATTTCTTGTATGTCTCTGCTTTCCATATGCATGTGTTGGATTCCATAGTTAGGGCACTGGGCTGGGAATCTTACATCTAAGTGCCTCTTATCTCGTTTCAGTGGGCTGCACCTCTTTGGTTTGCCCTGGATGACATAATTGTAAATGCCACTAGAAAACATAGAAACTAGAAAGTATGCATCTTTCTTCATCAGTAGAAAAGAAAATTAGAGAAATTTCATAAATTCCTACGCCTTTCTTCTCCTCTCTCCCTACCCAATGTCTTTGTTGGCTGCTGGGTTTACATGTTTGGTCACACCTGTGGCCATGCATTGTGTAGGACTTTGACCTCTACTTATTTGGTCTAAATTTGCAGATTAGGTAGTTCCTTCTGGGATATTTTTTTTTTTTGGGCCTGTTAAATTTTTTTTCCATGTCCCTCCTCTTTCTCTTTATTTGTCTGCTTTTGCATACCCCAAAGTTACACGACTTCCTGTGTTCTTCGATGGATGATGGGAAAAATAGAATTTTGGTAAATTCATGCAATGAAGTTATTTTCTTTGCGTCCAATGAGGGATACAAATCCTTCTCCCCTGTGTTATGATCTTGCTTTTGCTGTTGTTTGCGGTAGGAGGGGGTACATGGGCTGTCCTAAAGTTTTGTTTGTTTGCCAGTGTCTAGTTCTCTTGCAAGTAGCAGTATAACCTGTAGATGTAAGACTTCCTACGTGCCTCAATAGGCTTTAAAAAAAAGGTATTTTACTGTAAGTTTTTTTTATGGAAAACAATGGCTTTTCTGTCTTACCATATCTTATTTTTTTATTTAGAAGTTTAAATTTTCTTTTATTTTCATAAAGTGTGTTCCTATGTGGAATCTTCTTGCTACAGTGTTTGTTTAATTTTTTTTTTTTTTTTTTTTTAATTTTCTTTCTTGTAGTGTCTTTATTTTGTAGTTTGCATTCCCAGTTTACTGTGTGTTTCTTTTAGTTGTGATTTAGATAGTTGTGACTGTGATTTCCTAGTTTTTGTTTTCCTTTAAATGAATTAATTATAAAGAGATCCTTTCTCTTCTCTATTTTCTTCTCTTCTCTCTTTTCTTTTCCTTTCTTTTTCATCTCTTTACTCATCTCTCTTTTCTTCTTTTCTCTCTTCTCTTCATTCTTCTTTTCTCTCTTTTCTTTTCCTTTCTTCTCTTCTCTCCAACTTACCTAGTTTGTATCTTGCTTTTTATAGGTTCCTCTATTTTGAAATGAAATGTGTTGTAAATGTGATTTTCTCTATCTGTATTTACCTTGCTGTGTAGTTTATGATAGAATTTTGTTAGCTTCGATTTTACACCGAAATATGTTCACAAAATAAATCTTGGAAATATGCACCATATCTTTTTAACCACAAGGGGGCTTTGTGTCAAGCTAAAAATTGTTTCTTCAAACTAAAAATAAATTAGTTTTTATGAAACTCTGATGACCGTAGAGTGTGATCTGCTATTGCTAAATCGTTTTTAACAGTGCAAGCTTCTCAGCAGTCACTAAACTATTATAAATGCTTATCCACTGAAGTCTAAAAAGTGTGACTTCCTGTGCTCTTTACTTGTTCCTGACCAGTATGGCCCTAATACAGGTAATCCCCGAGTTACATACGAGATAGGGACTGTATGTTTGTTCTTAAGTTGAATTTGTATGTAACTCAGAACAGGTACATTATTTTAATAAATGCAATTAGGACGGATGTTTGTCTCAAAATATTATTAGGCAGCGTGGTGTTACTCACAAACAAAGCAAAAAAAATCTTTATGGAGCCTAGACATTTGTTTATTTCTGGAGCAAGCTGTGCTTTGATGCAAAAAGTAACAACTGCAGAGTTTGTCTTGGTGATTTTAGAGTTACAAGAGGTTACAGAAGAGCTCATTCCCAGCTGTGTTTAGCAAAAGATTTCTTCTGCAGATCATGCGAACCGCCCCCCTTGACCCTATGAAGCCTCCTTCGGGCACAGGAACAAGTAGGGAAGCCCCATTCGTATCTAGGTGCCGTCTGTATGTCAGATGTCCTTAACTCGGGGACTACCTGTAATTACATCATCAGAATGACACCACCTTCCACCACACACAAAATAAATAAAGCTAATGTTTGCCACCTATATTGTTTTTCCTAACCCTTACCATTCTCAGTTAGTAGATTAACATTCCCCTGCACCTCTGCGTTATATCCAGTGCTAAGATACATTTACCCATTTTTCCCTTTAAAGCTACTAACCCATACAGTGAGCTCACTACTTGCTGTCACTGACCACTCAGGTACTTACTAATGTTCAGGAACCAATCAGTGGTCAGATATTAAATAGTAATGAAACATAATATCTACTAAAGCCAGGGGATAAAGTGTTCTACTGTTTAATACTGTAATTGGCTGATACACAAACTGTTTAAAAAAAAAAAGTTGGATAACTAAGCAAAAACAGTCTTTTTTTTTTTTTTTTATATTTTTCAGAATCCTTAAAACTTCCTGCACGTTTTTTGATTGTTTAACATATAAAGAATATATTGATTAACATTTCTTGGTGTGTATTTTAGTTTTGGGTAAGAATTTTAATGATTTGGGAGCATACTTCAAGAAAAAGGTGCTTCTTTATACTGAGATGAGTTTAACTCTCACACAGTTGTACCCTCTAAGCCTCTATTTATGAATGTCCTTTTCATGCCATGTTTAAAAGATGAAGCTTAGATTATTATTGGCTAATTCTATATTGAGTCCTTATCAAGCAGTAATTGGCTGGATTGGCCTTCCTAGCCTTCTCTTTCTATGGCTCCTAACTAAAAAACTAGGTTAAAAGTAATTATTAAAAATATATGTGCTTATAAGTTGCCATATTTTTTAGGTGACACGTGTGATGTTCTGTACTCTTGTATTAATTATCCCATTTAGCTGCCTTCAGCTCATGATGTAAATGTGGTGCAATTCATTACTCTTAAAGAATTATAATAAATTGCTTTTTATACAAATAAAGGTGTATAGTTTCTTTTGCAGAAGAGGTCATAATTATAGCTGATGCAGAAATCTCCCCCCCACTCAAATGATGATCGCCCTATTAGTGCAATGTACTCATCCATAGGCCACTGCAGATCCTTTCTGCCATAATTACATTTTCACCTCTTGCTATTACAAGAGGCTAACATTTGGGCCTCTTGTCACAATCGGTTTCATATTTTCTTTTTTTTTCTTTGGCTGTAAGGACAGCGGGCGTTCTGTGGCTGTGCCGCTTCTCTGTGTGCCATAATGGGCTGTAATTACTGAGTTTGCAACACAATGCATGGGTGTTTGTTTAAAGCTGAATAGGCTGTTCTGAATAGGCCCTCCTATTAAGTAAATAGAAGTTGCACAAAGCCATATTATCAGAGATATCCGAGGGATTGCATTCTCCACACGTGTCTTTGCAAATACAGATTTTTGTATCCATGCTGTCAGTAGGTTGTCATTTTGTACATGTCACCCATTCTTCTCTGTCTGCATGAGGTTTTTTTTTTTGTTTTTTGTTTTTTTGGCAGACTGTCGGGGAGGAAACAAAATGGTTTTTACATTTAAGACTTTGCTGCCTACAAAGCTGTCGTTTGTCATTTTATGACTGCACTACTTTTAAAGAGTGTAACAGGGCATACATATCCCAACCTGTGTTCACCTGCCACACTTCCAGCTTAAGAATTGCAACTAATTTCTAAACGTACCACGTTTAGACTTTATAGGTCTGCTCTTGGAGGTTGTAATAGGCATTTGAAGCCGTTGCCAGCACTTTCAAAGATTTGTGTGATTAAGTACTAATCATTCAGTTTTTTGTGAAGCAACAGGGAACACAAAAATCACCGCACTTGTTGAACTAGTACAGTCGTGAAAATTAGGTGCACCCATTTGGAAAGGCAACATTAGATCTTCATTCAAACAATACTTTACATAGTAAGTCAAGGTAAAAAGACATAAGTCCATCAAGTTCAACCACTAGGGAAATTAACATATCCCAGATATAAAACCCTATAAGGCATAGTTGATCCAAAGGAGCGCAAGAAAAACCCTGGTACAATTTGCTCCAACAAGGGAAAAATTCTTTCCTGATTCCATTAAGGCAATCGGATGTTCCCTGGATCAACAGTCTCTGTTATCATTCATTTAAAGCCTTAATACCCAGTTATATTCTGTGCTTCTAGAAAAACATCCAGCTTTTTTTTAAAGCAATCTATAGTAGTTGCTGAAACTACTTCCTGAGGGAGCCAATTCCACATTTTCACAGATCTTACAGTGAAGAATCCCTTTCAATTAAAAATGTATTAAATTGTAGTCAGGGGTTTTAGGGTTTAAGGTGCCAATGATTAGAAATTCTTTTAGGGCAAGGTCATATGTATAATAATAATAATTTCAATGGGGTGTACTTTTTAAAAGGATAGTGGATTATTGATGACTCTGATAATCCAATAATTAGCAAGTTGTGTTCAAGGAGGCCACCATAAGGCCACTGAATGGAACTCCCACACGTCAGCATGGAAGTTACGTCTGGCAGGTAAGGAGTGGGCATCTAGCAGTAGATTTTCCTTGAGCCTGCTCAGGTATAGTTGCACGAATCTGATGAGGAAATACAGGTGTGCAATGAGGACCAGTCTCTATATTTCACTCAGTCTGTCCACTTAAAGTAAATTTCCATATCTGCCTTTTTGCTAGTCTTACAAACTAGTCTATTTTGTGGGTGTTCTGTCTTTGTAGTGTCTTGTCAGGTTTGCCTGTAGGATCTCGGAATCACATGCTCTTTTTTAATTATCTGTTTTTATTTTTGTGTCATTTTTACATTCACTCAGTCTAATAGCCGTTCTTTTGCATAAAAGTCACATATACCACAGTCTTAATTAAAGTAGAAGAGAAGTAATTGCATGCATACGTCTAAAGCTTTTCTAATATTGTCAGTGCCTGGGGCCAGAGCTCCTAAATACAGATGAATTGTGAGCCTTCACCGAGTGTATTGTTTAATTATCAGATGCCAAGTTAGAGTGGTGTATTAGTGGAAAGGATGAGTTTGATATTCTGCCCTTAATTAGAAGATGATCAGATTTGCCTTCCCCTGGTGACCTATAGTTAAACTCTGAGGCCCAAAGGGACCATTTTTCTTTGTTGTGTTAAGATGTGATATAAAGGAGAGCATTCAGCTAAAGCTCAGCTGTAACTGCATTGTTCTATGGCAGGTCATTTCCACTAATCATGTAATTCCCAAATCAAGGCCACTGCTATTGTTTAATACCTAGCTGCCTGTGTTAATAAATGGTAGGAAAAATTGATACAGGAAGGTACAACTTTTTTGATGATAAAATTCATTTTGTGAACTTCCTATCATTACATATCCAGTGATTACTGATTTGGTTAAAAAATACTTATCGTCTATCAAGAAGCATACTGGCCTATCTTGAATTTTTTATGGTTTTCTCCATATAAAGTCAAGTAAAAATACTCTCAATAGGCTCAATCTCAATAGATATAATTGTGTACTATAGAAAAAGTATTTATATGTTAATCTGTTATTCTCCCCTCTAGCAGTTTTTAAGTCTTTTTCAAGACATAGCATTATCCACAACCTTATTTGTTAAGGCCATTTTTTTGATCTCGGCATGGTTATGTCACATAGATCAATAGCACACAAAAGACTTTAGATATTCAAGGTTTAAAAAAGAGATTCCACCAACATGCTTCGTAAGAAGGTTCTAATGGTTGGCACATAATCTCAGGCTCAGAGGTTACCACTCTGGCCCTTGCAGCACTGGGTTCCAGGTTTGAATTTCGGCCAGGACACTGTCTGCATGGAGTTTGCAGGTTCTCCCTGTGTTTGCATGGGTTTCCTCTGGGTACTCCAGTTTCCCCCCATATTCCAAAAACATTCAGTTAGGTTCTGGTAATTGGATTCCCCCCTAAGAAACTGACCTTTAGACTGTATTAAAGACATATGACTATGGTAGGGGCATTAGATTGTGAGACTTTTTGGGGGACAGCTAGTGACATGACTATTATTACTAGGTAATAATAATACGAATTTGAAGTGTAGAAAACTGTAGCTGTGTACTTAATTTTTCTTCATGATAAATTTGCAGTTTTGTTATTCCATGAGATTGAACACTGTGTGAATTTATGTGCCATTTTGTTTAAGTATATCAAGTATATCATCACTCTATGAATGAAAATGTAATATTTAGTTGCCAAAAATAAATTTTTTGAAATGTACTAAATTTTTCACATTACAAGCTTAGGCAAACATACCAGGTTAGGCAACCACCACCTCACCTGACCAGAACTACATCTGCAAGTGTTGTTGCAAGTTGCAACAACATTGCAAGTTGTTTCCTTACATACAATGGGTGTGCAGGCTGCTTGGAGTCTAGACAGTAATAATTAGGTTTATGGAAATACATATTTTTATTCTATTGTGTTAAGTTTTGAAAAGTTTGCCTCCTATATTATTTTAACTTGCAATTTTTACTGTTTGTTAAATTATTTCCCTAATTATGACCTTGAAATCTATTTATATTATTTGTATCCACTTTTTAATTATTTCTTTGTTTCTTAGCATTCCCAACTTTACACATTGATGTTTAGCAACCGGCAGAAGCCTTTTTATTTTGTAGTATTTTTATTGCTTTTTTTCTGTTTTATTACTATGACATTTTCCGATACATCACACCTATTGCTACAGGATAATTTTATGTTGTTTTGTATGTAGGTAACATTTGTATATATTTTTTTTTCTAGTGAAAATCCCCAAGCAGCAAGGCCTGATCCCAGTAGCTGCACGGACGGTTATCACGCATCTGGTGAATCATTTAGGACATTATCCTATGAGTGGAGACCCCTCCATGCTCACTAGTCAGATTTGTGAGAATCATGACAATCCTTACAGTGACAGTTCTGACCTCTCCCCACAGCTCTTCCATAGCCCCAACCTCCAGTTCTTTTCTTTGAACAGCACCACGTTGGTGTCCTGCTTGCAAATACCAGCAGAAGAGAAACTACCTCCTGGTGAGGACCTGTCTTCTGCCAGCTCAACAGTGCGTATTATTATGAGGGACCTTTCAGGTAAATACAGTTGGGAATCTTCCATCCTTTATGGACCTACACTAGAATGTTCTGGACAAATGTCTCAGTGGTCTTCCCTTCTACCTGCTTTTCCTGCATCTTCTGTTAGCCTAGAGGAAGAACATCCGAATGGCCAACGGGAATCTGAGGAGTTTTCCTCATTCCAGTCAAGAAGGAGAGGCAGGGAATCTCTGCCTTTATGGGACAGTTTGTCAGATGAGGAAGATGCACTTGACTGCCTTTTGCAGTACCTGGGAGCCACAGGCCCCGAGTGCCTTCAAAGAGCAGGAGTTCCTTTGAATGTTCCTTCCCCTCCACCTGCCTGCTTCTCTGAGAAACTGGAGAATGAAGTCAGTAATGCCATTTTAAAACAAAATGCAGAAGAGAAAGAATTTGTGCAGAAGCATTGCAGCAATCTGCACATGAGAGCTATGCCACAAGAGGAGCCAGCCAACCAAAAGCCTGAGTCCGCCTTCTACTACTCACGACTGTTGCTTAGTATCCTTGGCATGAACTCATGGGAGAAGAGGTAAAGCCTGTTTTGGTTTTATGGTGATATTTGTAGTATGCACACTTACGTTTACATTTTTAAGTCCTTGGTCTTGAGCAATAATTACAATACCAAAGTTTTCTTTTAGAGGAGTTTCTACTAAAACCCAAAAAAGAAATGTAATTCTGCAATATGATAGCAAATGCCACCAGGTGCATGCTCTTGACTTTTGTTTCCATTGTCTGCCTCATGTGCATAGAAAACCTTGTAAAAACACCTGGCATTTATGGGTATAAAGGGAAGGAATGATGTAGGTGTCACTGCATTGCATAAAACTTTGAACATCATTTAAGAAGCTTCTGAGATCATTCAGAAATTGACAGTTGTAAGTGACCAAATATGACTTGCATTTGGCCTGCTTTAAGCTGCTTTTGTACTTCATTGATTTAATCAATGGAGAAGCACTTATAATGTGATCAAAAGCCTGCCAGTTCCAGCCCTGGGAAAACTCGGTAACTAAGCTTCCATATGCCAGACCTGAGCCCTGTCATATAGGGAAAGAATCACTGGTTATAGGAATAATCAATGCAGCCTACTCGGGGGGAATTAAGTTTCACAGAGGACTGGCAAAATTAGGCATGTGTGTACTGGAGGGGCAAACTTTAGAATAAATGACATACGGTCTATTAATTTTATGTTAGGCTATATCTTCAAACAAAGCATCAAAATACCGGTAGTAACTTAAAGCTTGCTCACTCCCTATTAGGAATTTCCAGGGACACAAATAAAAACATTGCCCATTTTAGCCGACAGTGAAAGGATTAGAACTTCTGTTTTTATCCTACTTTTACATCCATGCCTATACACCTCATTTTTTTGTACTTCTAAATAGGAGACAAAGGAATTTTTCCAAATGGGGTTACAGATCGAATTACAAACCTAGCATAAATATACGTCTACATTAGTTACAGTTACAGTAAAATCTATATAAACTTTCTGCACCAAATTTATTTTATGGGGACTTTTTATGTACTTAAAAAAATATTTTAAATCCATAAATTTGAAATATCAACATTTGTTTAATTTAAACTAATTTGACATAAAAACTTACTCATAAAAATTTTGGAACTTAACAATACATCTTATTCAAAGAATTAATTATAAAATTTTCAGTTTACAAATTTTTTTTAGATCTTAGTGTTTTGTTTCTTTGATGCGTTTCACCATTCGGCTTCCACAAAAGGACTTTGAATAAATCATCAATTTGCAAAGTGGAATAATTATAATTAAATTGCAATAACTGATAAAACAATTATCATTTCACCTGTGTTTAAACTTGTCTGAGTCCAATTAAGAAAAATTCAATATATTTTACGACCAGCACAATTGTGCGATAACACAAAAGAAGACCCATACATATGCCTAAAACCACATTTCCTGGATCACTTTGATCATTTTAAAAATAATCATTGATACCCTTGTGAAAGTGACCGGAAAAATATAACTACCGGGTTCCATAGTATGGTCTGTTTGACTACCTTGTAATAAGTCAAAACTTGTCAGTAGACAACTGAGTGTGGTGTGAATGGTTACAATTTACTATGATTGTATTACTTTGAATCTAATTCAACTTTAGGAGAAATTTTCACCTTCTTAAGAAAAATGAGAAGTTGCTGAGGGAGCTGAGAAATCTGGATTCTAGGCAATGGTAAGAGCAGTGCAGTCAAGTCAGCTGCATATTTGTTCATGCTTGGTCTTCTCAAGGTTTATGCTGGTCAATGACTCTCTATATACATAAACATATATATATATATATATATATATATATATATATATTTTTTTTTTTTAATGTTTTGCAGTACCATATCTTGCCTTCTCCTGAGGTCTTTGAAGGAAGACTCAGATGAGATTTAAGTGGGCAGAGGTTGGAATGGAAAAATGGTGTAGGGTCACTAAAATTAGTAAAATGTCCATTTCTTCCTTTCTCTATTCTCTCTAGTGCAGTTAATTTTGTATTTTACATATTTAGGCATTGTAATTATCTAAGTAATTGTGTAAAATAGGAGATTAAAGGAACAAAAGGCTTCTGTATGACAATAATCATAGTACCCCTAGAACATTATCTCATCCCATTGTGTTTTGTAGTTTTAAGTGTTTTTTAAAGTACACCTGCTGTCACTTTAGACAGCAATAAATGAAACATTCTTATTGCCCCCACAGCCCCATGAACTTTTTGAGACCATGGTTGCAAATATCCGAGTGCATGAACAAGCACATCATTTAGTAGAATGTGTAATTACCTTGCACCTTATCTTCAACTCATTGGTCAGTTTTTTCATCAGATTGTTGGGACGACTAGATTATTATCATGCCGTTTACTGCTTAATACTCTGTGATGAAAATTGGTAATGCTGTGTTCTCTTAGTTTGCTCATGAATAATTTACATCCTATTTTTTGTTCCTTTTTGTCTGTCAGCCGAGAAACACACAAAATAGCAGTTTTCTATATTGCTGATGGTCAGGAAGACAAACAGTCTATACTCTCCAACACTGGAGGCAGCCAGGAGTATGAGGACTTTGTTTCTGGACTTGGATGGGAGGTAATAATACCTATTTATATCTTTCCATAAAAGAACACAGACACACAATTATAGAGAAACTCCACCAGAAAACTTTCATTTCTTTTTTTGTTAGTTGATGGCAGTTTGGTAGTCTGTAAGCTACCAAGGGCAGGGCCTTCTGCCTATCGTTTTTAGGTTTTGCTGTAGTGGTTCTAGTTAAGCATGTAACTGTATTTGTCGGTGTTCATTGTGCTTTGTACAACAATCAGAAAATAATAGTGTTATATATAAAATTGGCCATTTTATTAGGTTCTAGCTCTTGTTGGTGACATTTTAATTTATTATATAATATGAAGGATATCAAAGTAAAAGTTGGAGCTAACAAATAGGATAATAAAAAAGAGGTAACAAACACCTGTGCTTTGGTGAACAACAGGTTGCCAGATCTTGAAGCTCCTTTTTTTATCATATTTCAGGCATCTATAATGACCTGACATGTAATGCTTGCTGTTGCCACAGACTGCTCTTCATTGGTGTAATTATTTTTTTCAGGTAAATTTGGCTAACCACTGTGGCTTCCTAGGAGGACTTCAGAGGAATAAAAGCACCGGTATGAGCACACCATATTATGCCACCTCTATAGTAGAAGTTATGTTTCATGTCTCTACAAGGATGCTTTCTGATTCTGATGACTGCTTAACAAAAAAGGTGAGAAGCTTTCTGGTATTTTCTTGTCAGACACATAGCACTGTAACAGTTAGTCAAATGTATAATCCCCTATTTTATACTGGGAAAACAGGTTAGTTATAATAAGTCAATAAAGTAAACATGTGATTACCTTGAGAAACTCTAAATACATTAAAGTTATTCCATCCCATGTGTTACAGTAATGCAAAGGTAAGACTGGTTTCAGTACAGAGACAAGCAGACATTGTTGTACCTTTGTTTAGATTTGTGTGCAGGCATGATCCAAATGCCCTCAGGCCTGCCAGCTGCTGGGACCCTATTCACAGACAGTCACACTATTCAACTGCTTGTGTTATAACCAAAGCTGGCTTATCAGAAAAAAAATCAAATAACAATAAAACGCAGCTTTCCAACCTCTTCTCCTACTATGACGCTCAACCGGTTGTGTCTGCTGTTGACACATACACACAACCTCTAATTACCAAATGTAAAAATGCCTCTAAACTAACCTCTGGGTAATGTAAAGCTTATAACCTAAATATAATATGTGCTTATTTTTTACTGGAATTTTATTACTATCCAGTCCTGAAACTTTTCAAGGCAATATTCATACATTTTTCATTTGCTATAGTATCATAAAGCTCACCCCTTTATGAGAAACCCAGCCACCTTTTTGTGATGTAAAAAAGGTGAAAACATTAAGAATTCTAAAACAATTTATTTAGGCACTAAATTATTTTTATAAACATATATGTGATATGTATATGTATAAATATAATATAGATCATATATTTTCCAGGTTCTTGTTCTGTTATATAAAATACATTTTACCTATTTATATACTCTGATTATTGTTCAGCTTGATATGTGTGACATCAGTACAGAAATGTGTGGTGTATAAATGCAAAATCACTTTTTTAATACACTTGTGTTTGCCTGCCTTATACACTTAGTACAATTCTTAGCATGTTCTTTATGGTTAATGTGATAAACGCTAGTAAATGACTTAATAACCAGGAGATTCATCAATGTGAAGTGCTAATAACAAGGATATAAAATGAACCAATCTTCCTCCATAAGTATTTGTTTTTGATGAGAGTAATAAATTTCACTTCATTGCTAACAAGTCAGATCCTGTGATGTGTGTCCTTGTTAGGGCTGCACACTCTGAGCCATGTTCGCCTCCCCCCAGCTCCATCACTCATGCATCTTCCAAAGTGTTAATCCAGTCAGTGGGAACAATAATGAGCACAGGCTGGAGAGCAGGGGATGCAGGAAGAAGGAGCTGCTTGACCTCAGCATGAAGTTTAATGCCTCTAATTAAATTACAACGGTGAAGTGTGGGGATCTGGCCATGCCTCAAGCTCTTCTGGTGTGTTATGGATCCTCCTGTGTCTTCCAAATACAAATCCTTTTCATCATCATTAGCGTAAAGAGAAATATGAGTTCAAGAAAAAGCCATCTGTTAGATCAATTTTCTTATCTATAAAGAAGGCCTTTAGTGTGTCATTACATAGCCTTCTTTATTGAGGGAAAAACAGCACTGTTATACTTTCAAGTTAAGGCTTTGTCTTTAGGGTTTGAGTTTAAAGAAGTAAAGAAGAGCTCTGGTGAAATATATAAGGCATTGGTACACATGCTTAGTTAGTAAGCTATTGAAAAATTAATTTCTGTATTTTTCTAATTGCATGTAAAGTGGATCTATGCTCAAAGATTTGCTATCCAGGGATTATATTCGAAGATTGTTACCTTTAGCAGTCCCCTACGAAATCTACCTTTTACCTTTTTCCTGCCAGTGCTCTCCCGGACTTGTGACTGTACCTAGGCACTGGTTTTATAAAATCTAACCGCTATTTCTGCAGTATGAAATATTCTAAGATACTGCTGCCTGTGGCACGAGATCAGGATTCAGATTTGGTGATGTAACTACTGTACTGTTTATTAATCTTCTGTGGACCTTCTGTAGAGAAAGCTCTACCTGATAATCTGTAGGAGTCTCCCGATTTTGGCTTCATTCAGTTTATAGATTGATGTTTCCTCAACCTCCCCGGCTTCTTATTAAATATTACTCCACCACCAATAGGGTGACAAAGCCCTGCTTCTCTACCAGGATGGAAGCACAATAATTCAGTAATAGGGAGAGACTGTAGGCAGCCTACTGGAAATACTGCTGACTGTCTTCCGTCCTTAACTTTTTGAGATCACGGCTTTCACAGTTTAGGTCTATTTTAAATTAAACTAAAAAAACTTTGCATTTTCCGAAGGTTTTTAATCTGAATCTGTGCCATACAATCGGAACGGCAGGTCCACCTAATTTCTTTGTTCCAGTACTGCGTTTTCAAGCCAACTTGTATTTACAAAAGTAGTTTTTCAGTATCGGTGACCATGATGCAAGGTCCTTTTTCAGGCACCTCCTAGAGTGACAATGTTTTATCCCTGCCTACCAACTGTGTCACCCTACCCCCCCCCCCCCCCCCACCCTTCTCACAATGGGCCTGATTTATTAAAGCTCTCCAAGGCTGGGGAAGGATTCACTTTCATCAGTGAACCTGGGTGATCCAGCAAACCTAGAATGAATCTGCTTCTGGATTGAAGACAATTGCTAACAAATAGCAAAAGACTTTTAGGAAATCCATTCCAGGTTTACTGGATCACCCAGCCTTGAAGAGCTTTAATAAACATGCCCAGTGAGTATGAAAAGCTGCAGATAAAGCCCACCTTATTTTCTGCCTGGAAGATGTCCAGGATCCCCTAGCCATTTCCTCCCCAGCCCACCCCGTTAATCTCTGGATTTAAAATCATGGAGGTGTTGGTCGAGTGCGTCATTCTTTGGATTTTAAGTCACAGGCTTTGTTGATCACAAATCACATTTGTATCCAGTATTGTTCTTCCCAATTTCTTAATCAGGATGTTTTATAATACACCTAAAATTCAAGTATAAGTCCAACATGTCAGCACGTGGCTGGTTGGTATGGTCAGAATAATGCTACACAATACAATTATTTATTGTGCATAATGTGACCACAGGTTACTTTAAGCAAACTGCAAGCCATTCAGTTTTTCTTTTTTTTGCTGTTTTCTCAGTAAAGTGAAAGTAAATGCCATGTAAGTAAATGTTCTTACATTTCTTCATTTGAATTATCCCCACAACCTTTCTGTTAAAGTCGGCTTTGCTTGTGATAGTGTCTGGGGAGCAAACATTCATGAACAACAGTGCTGGCAGCCAGTTCCATCTTCCATTAGAGTTATTGGATGACAATTGCATTCAGTCTTGCCTGCAGGTTCCATTTCACATTTCTCTTAGGTTCACTTAGTATAAGGTCTTGACAGTACAAGACGTATCACAGGAACCCAAATGAGAAGATGATGCTGCACAGCAGGACGGAGTATTGGAGATAAAGTCATTCGCAGGGACATTTCAAGAGAAAGAAATCTGATTGAAATTGTGTTAACATTGGCATGTAGCGATAAATGGGAAATGGAATGAGCCAGTTATCTTAATTTTAAATTGTAATGCTACTTTGCTCTACAATGAGGTTGCAATCCGGGAAGAAAATAGGACTTTTCTAATTTATTTGTTATGATTGAAAATTGCCAGATTGGAACATAAAGTTTCTCTAGCATCAGCATTTTCTGATGTTCTGTGTATGATCTAAAGTGCAAGGTTTAAGGTGTGTGTGATTTCTAACAATAAACTTTATTTGCTTTCTTTTGACCTAAATATGTTATTTGACAGCATTTTGGTATATCAAAAAAGTACCGTACCTGTTGATCTTGCTAGAAATCCTGTGAGCTTCTAGCATCCTGTGGTCAGATGACAGTACAGAGCCTTTGCGGCATTAAAATTCTTTTTGTCATCAGCCTTGTCCAGGTTATGTCTGTGAACTACAAAATACAAAGTGTTGTGTATGTCTAATACACTTTCTGCCTAGCATGACAATGCTTCCCCTCCATAGGTACAGTACATTAGGTGTATTAACCCTAAAAAGTGGTTTACTGGCGGAAATAGCAAATGAAGGGATAGAAGCCTGAAAATGGAAAACGATTGCAGACACAACACCTACATTTTTGTTTTGCGTCATATATAATATTAAAGAGCACTTTGAATGCATAAGCCCGGAATATGTATATTGTCTGAACATTGTAGTTGCAATATATCAATTCCAACGTATATCTTTAATTGGTTACACAGTTCAACAAAAAAAATTTTTTTTTACTTGCCAAGGTTTTTTAAATAGATTTAATTTATTTTAGGTTCGCTGAATCCAGAAATTACATCAGTTTCATTGAATTGGCTCTAGTTCTTGTGATACAGGAATCAGAATAGACGATTTTGCCAACAACAAATGTTAACACAGCATCATATTATCAATCTTTATTTACACCGATGTTTTGGATTTTATATATTAAATGTAGCATTTTTTTCATGAAACTTTTATTTGCCTTCTTTTTATTCATACATTTTCTTTTTGTACAGAAATGAGTTCTTCAAGAAGAAGTTGTTTAAATTACCCTAATGTATTTTGCTACATTTGTGGTGAATATTCTCAGCAAAAACAGAGAAGAAACATGACAGAATTTGTGAAGCAAGCATATCTTGCATATTTTGGTATTAAACTGGGGGACCAAGATAAGTATTGAACTCCCCATATGGTATGCAAAACTTGTGTAGAGTGTCTACATCCATGGAAAAATGGAAAACTGAAAAGTTTGAAATTTAGTGTACCTATGGTATGGGGAGAGCTCAAAAATCATCATAATGATTGTTATGTTTGTGCTGTGAATGTAAAAGGTTTCAATCGTTACAAGAAAAACAAGTGGGAGTACCCTGATTTGGAATCAGCAAGTCGACCTGTGCCGCATGGTGCTGATGTTCCCATACCAGTGTTAGTACACTCCCTGATATTCCTGTATCCGACATGGAGGATATACAGGGTTTGGAGTGTAATCCAAGAGTTAGCAGTGGAAGTGAATATGAAGGAAGTGTTTCATCAAACCAGCAGTTCTCCCAAGAAGAGCGCAATGATTTAATATAAAGTCTGTCAAAACAATCATCTAAACTTTTAGCATCCAGGCTAGAAGAAAAGAAATGTCTAAGACCGGAAGTTAAAATAACAGTTTATAGGACAAGAGAGGTGACACTCCTACCATATTTCAGTGAAGATGGAGACTTTGTGTACTATTGTAACATCCCTGGACTACTAGTCCATATGGGAGTACCAAAATACTGAGCAGAAGACTGGCAGCTTTTCATAGACAGTTCCACCTAAGTTTGAAATCTGTTTTACTGCATAATGGCAACTGCTATGCATCAATTCCAACTCAACAAAACCTAAAGAAGAATATGAAAATATCAAAATGGTCTTACAAAAGCTTTGCTATCATGAACACCAATGGTCCATATGTGTTGATTTAAAAATGAACAGCAAAGTGGATACACAAAGTACCCATATTTCATCTGCTTGTGGGATAGTGGAGCAAAGCAGGATACTCGAAAAAAGGTGCAGCAAACATCATTAACGAGCCAGTGGTTGACAAAGAAAAAAAAATTTCCCTCCATTACACATAATGTTGGGATTAATGAAGCAGTTTGTTAGAGCTCTGAACAAGGATGGTGATTGCTTCAAATATATTTGTAGAGTCTTCCCTGCATTAAATACTGAAAAAGTAAAAGCAGGAATCTTTTATGGACCCTAGATTCAGAAACTGATAAATGATTCAAATTTTACAAGTTACATTACTGATACTGAAGCTTCTGCCTGGCACACCTATGTTATGGTTGTCAAGAACTTGCTAACCATAAAGCACAATATTATAAAGAACTGGTACAAAACTTGCTCTTAAACTTTTGGGTGCTACTGTGAGCATAAAGGTACACTATCTCCATAGCCATTTGCAAAAATTTCCAGAAAACCTTGGCGATTTCAGTGAGAAACAATGGGAGAGGTTCCATTAAGATATAAAGGTGATGGAGGAAAGGTATAAGGGCAGATGGGATAGACACATGATGGCAGACTACTGCTGGAGCCTTCAACATGATTGTCCTGATCATCAGCATAATAGGAAATCATACAAACTGAGTTTTACAATAGCTTCTTTGTGATTAGTTCTGTAAATATACTGAGTATAGAATAAATTGACATTAAGTATTTCAAAAACTTAATCTTGTATACGTAGGCATATCTAGTTTAATTTTTCTTAATTTTCATGTTTCATTAGTTTTCTATGAGGTTATTATTGAGGTCATTATTTCACAAACTAGAGCCAATCTAGCAAAATCAATACCATATTTGTAATCTGTGCATCAAACATAACATAAAATGACTTTAATCTGTTTGGCAAGAAAATGTTTGTTGACCAGTGTTATATATTAGCAAACACAAAGTTACCTCAGCCAGCTGGACATTGAATAAATAGTTAACTCGAACTAAATGAACTTAATGGGCCTGATTTATTAAAGCTCTCCAAGGCTACAGAGGATACACTTTCATCAGTGACACTTGGTGATCCAGCAATCTTGAATTTAGTTAGACTGTTCTCTTGGTCACCACTCTTTTTAGAATACAATGTAGTATCGTATCAGATAATAGTAAGGGGAACCACTAGTAATCTTACATATGTTTATTTCCAGTTGTACTTCAGTGGGTCAAAAACAGGGAAAAACCAAGCCATTGTGAAAGGTGTTTGGAGGAAACTCTAAATAAATACATGCTGCTGCCTAAATTTTGTAAAATATATAGGTTTGTTAGATCTAATACAGCTTTAGGTAAAAATGTAGTAGGCAAAATTGAATACATCATGAGTTTTTCAATATGAGTTTCAGGACAATATTGTAAAATTGCTACAGAAATTTTCTTACCTTCCACTTAAAGTGTTGAGATTAAGATATGTAGAGTATTTGTTAAGCAGCAATAAAAAAAAAGTTCTTCTGTAGGAGTCCAAAGGCTTTTTTTTTCCTATGGAGACAAGTGCTTTGATAAAATCTTTCTTCTTTCTCAATGAACACCTTTTAAAAATGTGATTAATCTGCCTTTCTTTTTCTTCTAGCTAGTTATATTTTTATTGCAGGATTGTCAATCTGTTTCCCTTAATCTGTCTCTGCAGAACCAGCTTGTATATAATCAAGTTATAAAAGTTCCTTATTGTGTTCAGCATGCTCCATTTTTCACCTTTACACATTATTGTCTGCTTTGCTGTTATTGAGCTTAACACAGCAAAGTGGATTACATTTTCCTTGTCAAATTAAATTTCATAACGGTTGGCTTTCGTTTTTATTTCCACTTGCTCACATTTTAATGTCTGTTTTATATTCCTTTTTCCTCTAAAGCTTCGCCACCTTGGCAATGACGAGGTACATATTGTGTGGTCAGAGCACAGCCGGGAATATCGCCGTGGCATTATACCCACTGAATTTGGAGATGTTTTACTAGTTATTTATCCTATGAAGAATCACATGTTCAGCATCCAAATTATGAAGAAGCCAGATGTAAGTCGCAACTCATTTTAGTTAGGTTTTTTTAAGTAATAGAGTATATATATAAAAGTTTATATTTATATTTTAAAGTATTTTCCATCCTAGTTGTCCACAGAATCTGAACTCGTTGGAAGATTATCCATTTAGTTCTTTCTGTCATGACAGCCCAATAATACACCTTGACAACAGGTCTAACACTTCCCCTCACTATCCCAAACTGATAATAAAAATATGTTTTGCAGGTTTTACATATACTGTATATATATACTGGAATATAGACCAAAGTACTTGTTCTTACCTGAAAAAACAGGAAACTGCTTTGATTTAAAAATCCGGGGGCACAGAAAATAGTGGCCATCACTGCTAACAAACAAAACTGCAATCAATAGAATACCAATTGTTGGAAGTTTGGTGCATTTTTGTTTTCTGTCAATACAGATTCCCCTGGGACCTATCACTATATAGAATTCGGCTAAAATATACTTACACCTGAGAAAGCTTTAAGGCGAAACGCGTTGGTATTTGAGACATCTTAGCCTAATTCTGTTTAGTGATAGTTCCCAAACCCATGAATCATTACTGGGTCCTGGATTAATATTATCTGTGTATTGTCAAAACTGGACTTTACTTGTCTTCTATTGTTTTATTGATACTTCAATAATATACTTGCTTTAAACTGCCAAAAAAACATTCTCTCTATTTTTTTGTTTATAATTGTATATTGACATATAGGAGTTGGCCATAATTCATAGAATTCCAAAGGAAGGGATCTTTCCAATCTCATAATACTGATAGTTTCTCTATAGGAATTATTGTGTAGGGTTAGCTTGCACTTGTTTCTCCTTTACTTTCTACAGTTTTGCCAATAAATATACTTTTAGAATACATCTGCAGAAGAAAAGGCTTTTGGATAAATGGCATTTTTCATGGCAGACCAGTCATCAAATGCACCACCCACTGGATTTGAAATCATCACAGTTTTTTTAACAAAAAACACAGCTATGGCCTGCAATTCAGTTCTGACATGTTGGTATCTGGCTGATTTATATGGTCAGAAAATGTTATTGTTACTTATCTGACGTGGGTTTTCTTTTCTACAAATTCTTTTGATACTCAGAAGCTGCTGGGTTGAATACTACTCACATGCCAGTGTTTGTGGACCACACAGCACTGACAGCAGTTGCATCCTTTGTATTGTGATTTGGAAAAGATAAATGGATTCTTTATAACATTGGTCTTCTCCACAGATCCCATTTTTTGGACCACTTTTCGATGGAGCCATTGTGAATGGCAAAATCCTTCCAGGCCTGGTCCGAGCGACAGCCATTAACGCCAGCCGAGCTCTTAAATCTCTCATCCCGCTCTATCAAAGCTTGTATCCTTTTGCCTGGAATTTATGAGCTACAAAAATGTGTGAATCAATTTTCAGAATAACTTTTAAAGGTTGATTTGATTATTGATTCCTTAGATATTATCTATTTTCTTATAGGAAGCTACATTTTAAGTCATTTAATTCATGGATCAGAGTTTTCTCTAATATAGAGGGCCGCATTAAAAAAATAGGTCACAATGACAGCTTATTTTTTGAAAAATGATGATTTAATGAAGCATAAATCCTTTGAAGCTGAACTACATGCAAACTACATGCATTTACTTATTGTAAATAGGATTTTTATTTCTGTCTATTCTGCACATCCAGTCCTGGGTTTTATACAGTATAGCCATCATTAGCAATCAGGAGACCTGCTGCAATTAAGGTACATTTATAGGTGTTAGGCTGCATAAACACACACAATTTTCGTTGCTGGAAACAATGTTTTATGATCGTTTCTAGCGATAAAAAACTGACAAATGAACGAACGAGTGCTGTACACACAGCGCATTCTGTTCTACAGAGAGGTGAGGAGGGAGAACATGTAAGCAGCACCCCGCTGAGCTCTTCTTACTTCACTTGTATCGCGGATGTATGTCATCTGTCTTTCTTGGATCCGTTCTGACGGATCCATGAACAACATCAGGCGACCTGACATGTTCACATGTCAGATTCTGTCCCAGGATGAGTCCAACTACTTATATCGGGCGAGAACCATGTGACATGTACACAGTCCTATTCATTCCCCTTCATGTGACTGGATATTAAAAAAAGACACAGCAGACTGATGAGCTTATCTTTCTGACCCTGTTTTTATTCATTATGTTGACATGTTTCCTGTTAGCACACGAGCATACAAATTATTGGTGCATTGTGTTGCTCTTTCCCTTTTGTCTGGATTTTACTGTAAAAGCAACCACATGAAGCTGATACCAATAGTATTTAATATTTTATTATTATTCAGTATTTAAAACTGTATTTGTATTTAAAAGTGTCTGATTACCAGCTGGTAGCAGGCACTAGTGTAGGTGCCTACACTTGTCCACATTCCCTTTCACCACTTCAGCCTTCCTAAACAACCTGTGCAGACTTTCTTACTAAGTATACCTATACCATAATGCTGAGCAATTTTACTTCTTGTAACAGCTCTGGGGCAACCTTGGCAATTGGCCAGTTATGCCCCAAGGCTCATTTGCAGGAAGAGCACAACTTCCACCTATACTATAGAGCTGAGGTAGACAAACTCCGGCCTTAGGCCGGATACGGCCTAGTCAGTATTTCAGTCCAGCCTAATGCCCCCCTAGTTATTTGTTATTGGAGCCGGCCTATTAGAATTATCGCAAGTTCCCGCAATTTCATACATATCATCGAGTTCAACCACAGTAACCCCAAATACTATGCCTAAAGAGCAGAAGCAATGCACAGCTACCAGTCTCCGGAAGGTTGACCTTGAACGTCGTGTCGTCAGCCCCAAATGGACTGGCGGCAACAAAGCCCTGCCCTGTGTTTAGTGTGCAACGACACCAACAGCACTTTCAAGCGTTCGAATCTCAAGGGGCATTTCAATGCCAAGCACATGCACACGTACAGAGACTACACCGCGAATAAGCGGATGACTGAGGCTTCTAGCTTGCAGTCATGGTCTTAAAAATCCTTTTTTTGAACACCGTGTTTCTTAGGCCCTAATGTGCCTTCTTGACCTCCTGAAATGGCCTGGTGGTCCAAAAAGTTTGCTGACCCCTGCTTTAGAGCATACGGTTTGTAGGGGGCAGAAGCAGCAGATTAGAATAGCAAGGGACAATGTACATGATAGAAGTAGTCTTAAATACAAGGTTGCTTTAAAATGTTATCTTTGCATTGAAAAGTTTACAGTGAACCATCAGAACATTGAACAAGGTTTCATTAAAGCCGGAAGTACTGTACCATTTTTAAACCAGCGATTTGAGTCCTGACGTATAATACCTTAAAATGGAAAAAATATAATAGAGCTCGTTTAAATAATTGCACCTAAAAAACTACATTGGCAAAAAGTGAATACCATTTCTAAAGCTGAACAGAACAAAACACCCAGAGCCCTCCTAATAAATAGAGATTCAAATAATAAGTCCGTGAGCGAAAAAAAAAAAATAGATAATTGTCCTGGAAGGAGATCGCCCTCCTTGTGTGCCTCCCCATTCTTTCAAAACAAATGGATCCCAGTTTTTTAAGTAGATATTTAAGTAGCCAGTGTTAGGGAAAAAACTTTGCCAACCCCCTCGAAGGCCTTGTTTCTAGTGGTGTAAGAGTTTTAACAAATGTGTATTTGTGCTCCTGAGTGAAATAGGCCATTTATTGATCGCAAGTTGCTTCTTGGATCAATCAGACAGAATTACAGCAATCTGTCTCTATCACTGCCCGTGGCTCTGGCTCTGAGGTCCCTCGCCCTCCCCTAGTTTGTCCTTATCCTCCAGCGAGTTTGCCAGCTTTTCCAAACCTCTAAGCTGCTACATTTTGTCTCCGGTGCCCACTTTTAACAGCTGCCTCCTGCAATTACAATGAGAAGGTACAACAGGCAGCGATCTGAAGAACAATTGCTCCTTTCTGAACTAGTCGGAGATGCTTTGGTGTCAGCCAGTAGTGTATTACTTACCTGTTGATAGCTGGGTTATTTTTCCCCTGTGATAATTTCTTTAAAAGCCTCAGAGTTCAGCAGAAACTCAGACTGCATTGTTGTCCTTAACCTTTCAATGGCATTATGGCTGCTACTGTAACGCTTAGAACTACTGTAACAGGCCTTGCGGGACCACGGCTGAGCTGTGTGTTTGCCAGTGGGATTTATTAACTGTTCCCTTTCCAGATTGGTTACAGTTTGTGACTTTAACCATTGATTTACTGCTCTAACAAAAACAATAATACCATGGAGTGTTTTGTAACTCATAACTCATAGCAACTTCTCTAAATAAGTCATAAGGCTTGTTATTCTTGTTTACTACATTTTGCAAATCTATATATGAGGCAGCCTCTGCTGGATTCTTACCTCTAAACCATTCTTTATGATAAATACAGTCCTTTCTATTTTATTCGAGATACTTGCTACCTCTCCAGAATCTGGAACAGCCATCTCATCTCCCTGTCAACTTGTGCAGAGTCAAAACTTCTGCATAGCAAAGCAATACGTGTAAAATGTAATGTGTACTGCACACCGGATATATGTTACTGACAGATGCCAATCACAGATTAAAACTGAAATTTTTGTGAATGTGCCACTAGAACCTTAAAAGAGTTACATAGACTTGCAGATTCTCTGATTTAAAAAAAAAAAAAAAAAAGGATTTCTGGTTCTTACTCAGTGTACACAATTTATTGAAATTGGACCTAATCTTAAAAAATAAAAAGGTTTGCTGTCTTATAGGGAACATAAAAAATTCTTATTGTGTCCAACCAGTACAATGAAATTGTACGCAGTTCCTCTGATTGAGTGATAGCATTTCAATCTCTCAGATGATCCCCTAGGTTGCCACCCTTTCTGATGTGCTTCCAGTGGAGCCTGTAAGTGACTATGTAGACACCTATTTTGCTGACAAGTTCTGCCATTGTAAACCAAGTCCATAAATGTGCAATGCTATGCAGATGCCACTGAAGCATGTGCAAGTAGATGAAAAGTGGCTGAAAGAAGTTACAGGTTAGCAGAACAAAAAATAGGGAAGAAAACTGTATTCATAGAAGAAACCCATGGCACATTTGTTTTCCATATCAATGTTGTTAAAGTAAATGGTCAAATTAAATGTTGTTATAAAAACAAATTTGACCTAATAATAAATATGTCTGTATTTTAGGAAACTCTGATATGTAAGAAAACCTTGCCAAGCTTTGTATTCATTGTTTAATGATCTTTTAGTTGCAGCCTTTATTCAGCAACTAATCTGTTACCATCATGCACCTCTGTGAGGTCAATAAGATATGCAGTGTGTTTGGTTAAACTTGTATTTCCCATACGCCCAATGCCAAAGTCTTGCATAATGGTGAAGAGTAAATTCTCTAGTGGGACAAAACATTGTGATTTGATAAGGCTTTGGAGTCTGTACACATCTGCTGCTAACAATAGCAGAGAGGGCTCCTCACGAATTTTAAGCGTCCAATGCCATTTGAACATTGCCATGCCTATGACAAAGGCATGCGCAGAAAGCAGGGTGTGAACTTGGAGCTTCCTTCTCATAAGCCCAAGAGGCCTGCCATCAGTGTTGGCATATGTTACAGCCTGATAGCAGCGCTTGGCTTGGTCGTCTTAATGGGGGCCTAAATCTGGGCCTTTGTTCTTATAGACACCAATCAGGGCCAGCAGGAGCTTCTCACAGTGGGAAGTGCTGACCGCCAGCATTCACAATAGCTGTATTGTCCTGTTGCAAATTTCTCAAAACAGTTTGACAGCTTCTGGAAGAAGAGGTTATAGGGGAGTGAGAGGAATCTGCCTCCCAACACCATCTGCAGGTTATAACCAGAAACTCTGCACACGCTGACAAAAATGAGGGGAAAAATGAGATTTGTGATAATTATAGAGGCTTGGATTGGCACTGAAAAGCTGTGCTCTTGCTGTGTCACACATTAACCTTTCATTTGTAGCAGAGAAGAGCTGTAAGAGGCTTATTTGGCAAAGACTTAAATTTTCCTTGATTCTGCTTGACTGCATTTTTTTTTTGTCTTTTTAATACCCAGTTTAGCATAGAAACCCATGAGCACCCAGTGAAAACATTAGGAAAGTTAGTTTTTTTCCCCTATCGCACCCATTTCTGCAAGAACAATGTGCAACATGTTTTTGTAATCCCACATTTCATGGTCTATCAGAATGTGTTAAACACTATGGAATATGTTTATTAAAGCAAAGAGCAATGGCCTGCCAACTCAAAATCCTAACCAGCTCATGACCTTTATCAATCATCAGCTAAAAATAAATTCTGATATGATTGAATTTGCCAATAACAGTCTTAATTAGTAATTATGAAGGGATCTTGTTTAAAGTGGAAGTAAACCCAAAACATTAAAATCACACTTACATTCAATCCTGCAAATCAACCTGTCCATCGGGAGGTTTCTTCCATCGGGTCCCCGGATTGGGGTCATCGGGTTTACTTTAAACGAAAGGATTGTCTACCCTTTTATGTAGGGTGAAAATTCTGAGTAAAAGATTTGTGAAGCAGCATGAATAATGACATTACATAGAATAGCCTTAGTCAACCTTTACATAGAAAATACAAGTTTTTATGTACCATAATTTGTAATGTATTAATATTTAGAATTAAGTTTGTATGAAAGTTTAGCTCTCTGAATTAAAGTTTGTATTTTGTTCTACTGATTTATCGTTTGGGAATATGCACAATGTTTACAAATCAGGCTTGGACATCTCTTTATTTAATTGTAGACATAAATATAGTGAAAGCCATTTGTAGCTCTGGTTGCTGCATATATTTAAATCTAGATTATTGTTCTAGAATCTAAGCCAGCTGACCCCCAGGGGCACAGTGTGCATTAGTTTAAACTAATATGAAGCTTATCGGGAAGATAGAGACAGTGTCTTTGGCTGTCATTTGTCACAGTTCACTTTAAGTAATACAATCAAACTTTATGTGCGTTCATAATAATTACAAGATTCAATTGAGCCAGGATGTGATTGCCCTGCACATAGATGCAGATAAGCCTTGAGTAATTTACTTCTCATGGTGTAGGCAGCTGAACGTGTCTATGTCTACATGCTGGGGAGCTTAACAGTGGATTACCACTGGTGCTAGCTTTTTAGACAGATTGCCTGTCTGCTGCTCTCCATCGACTGCTTGTTTTGCCCATGTCTGCCGAGCTTGCTAAACAATTACCTAGGTCAGGGTTACTGGTTGACTATCTTATATACCGTAGTAGGCTTTAGGAATATAGATGGGGGTCCAATCTAACCAAGGTCTGCTTGGCATATTGCTAAAACCTGCCAGCTAAAGTGAAAATTAAGTATTGTTACAAGATTCTTAATGGCTAAATAAACCACAAATGGGCAGTTTCCTAGAATACAGTCCCCTGCTTACTGCAAATAGGGTCCGTTTATGTTCACCAGTTTGCACCCTTTCTGCCGCCCAATTTTATTATTATTATATTTGCCTTCAAACTTTAGGTTGGAATTAGACACATCCACATTCTACATCTCACATGTATTTACCAGAAGGCAAAACAAGGTAGTTCTCATTGATCTTCTTTTCTTAAAATATTGAAGTACAGCTTTCACTTTGAACTGCTAAGGTTCTATGCCAGGAAATGTTTTACATTTTTTTTGGAATAGACTACTGTCCAGCCTTGGGGTGCCTGAAAAAAGACCCACATATCTTCTACCCTCTTGTAAAAATTTAAAAGCTTTCTTGATTACATTTTTCTTTTTTGTATACAATTTTTTTTTACAATTTTGGCTCCTAGGGAGGTATTCAAAAAAAATAAAGCTTAGCTATAGACAGACTTACAGTTCCACTCCATTAATTTAGCACCTTTTAATAAAACCATGGCACAGTCAAGGCAGATGCCTCAAAGCAGAATCTGCCAGTTTAGCCGGAGGCACCTGTTTTGGATTAGAGTCATCTGGTTATCTACCAGGTTTAAAAAGCAAGACATGCCATGAGTCCTGCAATTACTGGCCAGGGCCGCTTTTTTTTTTACCAAAGAAAATATAAATTTGCACTTTTCCATTTAACCGTATACCTTGTTAAAAATAACCAAGATTTGTATTTTTGACTATACATTTTCTCCTTTCCCCAGATTGATATAGGTGAAGCATGTCCAAAAGGGTGGTGTTCAGCATACCCTTCATGTGCAGCCTTTATACATAGGCTGCTGATACTTGCACTATATATGAATAGTATTTATTAGTGAGTTTCTGGCACCATTTGTTTTCTGTACACAAAGAATTCTTTGAATATAGATCACCTATGGAAACCAAGAAACACTGAACAATGTTAATGGTGAACGAGTAATTAATAGGTTGATTTTTGGGGGCTCGTCTTATACTTTAAAGCTGAAGTCAACCAAAATTCAATATCAAAAATACAAATTATCTTTGGAGGAGACATTGAGAAATACAATGGTTACTGATGCTTATCTACTTTTTAAATCTCTCTGGCTGCAAACTTTGGGTCACAGACCTGAAAGCATAATCGCTAGAAATTTATGTTGACCTTAGACTAGGACACATTCATGGATTTGGGGTCAGCAGGAGGATCCACTGAGTGCAGGATTGACCAGAGGAAAGACTTCAGGAGTATGAATTCTCTTGGAGTAGCATTCAGCATGCTTTCTTCTATTAGCCCAGTGTTCTCCTCTGAAATTTTTTAAGCCGGATGGAAGCTGTAGGTGGGTGGCAGCCCCTGTATTGTGACCTAACTTTTAGTAACCACCCAAAAACAGCTGGTTACTGAAAAGAGTGGTGCACCAAGCTAAAAGGTGCTGGGGACATAACTGTAGCTTCTTTGAAGCCACTTCTCTCTCTAGACTGCATAGTAAAGGCTACAATAATTTTTTGGGTTAGGTTTCCAAATAGTAAAAATTAGAACTTATGGTAGGGTGACAACATAAGAGCACAGTTGGAGTTATTGGTGATGCTGGAGAGACAGGAAGTAGCTAGAATCATCACCACTTGGGTTCAAAGCCTAGCAATGAGCTTATACGCCTTCAAGTACCCCAGTGTTCTCCCCAGCCCCTTTTAGCCATGCCCACCACCTGGCACTTTTCAGTAACCACCTGGCTGTTTTTGGGTGGTTACTGATAAGTTGGGTCACAACACGGGCTGCCGTCCGCCTAAATTTTCTTCCCATCTAGCTTAAAAAAATTGAAGCCTGTACCCTATCCAATCAGGAAAACAAACTCAAGATTGGTAGTGGTGCCAGCACTCTCGATGTAAACTGGTACCTGCATGCCATAGGTGAGACCCATTGATTTGTCAGTGCCGCAGTAAGTGTTACTATTAGATATAGATTGTAATTTTTATAGTGAGCTTTGGGCATTGTGTTAAATGTAACACTGGCTCTGACTGTATAAATTCATGAACCAAAAAAAAAAAACTCATTTATTTATTAATAATTTACAGATATGGATATTATTTCGTATAGTGTATTTCTAGTTTTATATGATCATGTGGAAGGTTAACAGTCCCTCAGACCTCACAGTAAATCTTCCTTTTTTGTATAGTATTTGTGCTAATGCAAAGTGCTGCTTTATGCTCCTTCTAGTGTGAACAAGAGGGATCAATTGAAGCGCCTCATTCTCAGCATGCCTAGAGTGATAAGTTAACACACCAGTGGGGTTTTCTAAAGCCCACCTAGATGCCACACTTCTAATGTGCTAACAAGCTCATTCTGTCCCTCTAGCCTCCTTTTTTGGTCCTTCCTTTCTTCCTCGGAGGAATAGCTTAGACTTTGAGTGAACTAAACATAATGAAAAGCACCACAGGAGACAGAAGAGAACAGTGTTTTTTTTTATTTTTCAGCCAAATAGAAAATTAGTTTTGGTAATACATAAAGGGCAGTTTTTCATGTGCAAGGGAGACTTGCTGTGAATCTGAAGATTCTATTAACTGCACCGAGATCAGCAGCTGGGAGAGACTTCTGTAGCCTCTTCCTATTTTATACAGGCACACAACTCCCATCACAAGATTACATGAAAGTCATCAACAAAATAGAATTTTGTCTACACAGATAAAACTTAAAAGTAAATAAAAGTTGTGGGTGTGTTTTACTACACAGCTGCCTATTAACTTACATCTCCCGCATATGTCTGGGAGGGTCCATATCAAAGTGTTGGGTAAGGTGTCGGTACTTCTGCACTGCACTAGGGTTTCAAAATGAGCATTACAAAGAAAGTAGAATTTAAATTTATAATAAAGCCAGTGCATGGGACCGCAGGGTTAGTGGGAGAGATCAAGCAATGCTGGGACAGGGTTCTCTGGATCCCAAGGCATAAATATTCAGCAGTGTTATGTCAATTTCAGACTTTTCAGATCCTAGGATAGATAAGCCTATGAATCTATAATTGTCATTTATAAGTGTTTGTATTTCTATTTTGTTTCTGGTAATCTGGTTCAACTCAGTATATTGTAAAGAATTGCTATAAATTAACATCTTGGAACAAGTATGCACAAATCAACTTTCCCAAATCACAGTTTGGTTCCCTCGTCACTACCAGAATGCCGTTTGGTTCAGTACTTAGGGTGTATTGAATGGTTTTGCATGAAGGTCATGGTTTTATAGAGTTCTTTGTTCATTTATAATAGAAAAACAAATGTGCTCAGGCTGTGAATCATAATTGGGGGAACTGTAATAGAGCCCTTTATGATCCACTATCTGCATGTTAAGTGTTTTCTTAACCCAAGTATAAAGCTTTGAGGAGAGGATGCGGTACTTGGATTCAATAATCCAGCAACACGTGGAGCCAACCACATTTGAAGACTATGCTGCGCAAGTTTTCTGTCCAGCTCCACACCATAATTACCACCTAGTGAATGCACGTAAGTTGTTTTTTTATTATTATTATTATGTATACAGATGTGTCTGTATTTGTGTGATTTATGTGTCTATTCTTTTGTCATAAGAGGCTTATAAGTTGATATTTTAAAGGACATAAGTGTAAGACATGTATTTTTTTACTATTCAAATCATAGTAGGCTTTTTATTAATACATATATATACTACATGCATCACACATGTCCTCTCATTTTAATGTTATAATCTGTTACCTGATCAACTTTTACAGTGCACCCCCTGTGGACGTTTTAGATTTAAAAAAAAAGTGTCACTGTAGATAAAAAGTATACATATTTTTCTAGAAATTCTGGAGCTGATAGTCTCATCACAGGAAAGTAATCAAGGTCTTGTGTTCTTACCACTATATTTAATGTCACTTTTTTAATGTTATATTTGTTGTTCCATTTAAATTGTGGAATGTTTATTGCTATTGCCCAGTTTAACTATATGAAAGATTGGTTGAACATGTTTATCACTGTTCTGCAATGTCTCTATGCATGGCATGAGCCCCTTTATTACCAAAGAGCCTTTCCCAAGCAAGTTAAATAGTTGCAGATAAACTTAATATTCGTATAGTTTATATAGAAAAGTCAGTAAATATTTTTGTCTCAGGAACAAACATACTTGCCCCAGAATAACAAATGCGATAACTTTGTTTTCAGTGTTCTATAAACCCATAACCCTCATCCAATAGGGTGAGTCACTGTACATTTTTGTTCTGAAGGTTCACAATATGTTCTATCATCTGGCAGGAAAATCTAGCATTCAATTGTATTTTCTACTTGGTGTCTAAAAATATTACTTATAAATATACCATCACAGGTGGTCTTGGATTGATTGTTGAGGATGCCAAGCTCAGCAGACCATGTTGCTTTTTGATGATTGCTTTTCTGCTTTTTTATTTTTTCTAATAACTCCAGGATGCCAAGTTAACTGTATTACATTTATTTTATTATATACAAGACTTGCTGGTGTGTGTGTGTATGTGCTCAGATTTATAGCAGTATGTTTAAAAAGGTGAAAAGGCTGAAATGCCATTTATTTCCATACACACAAATGCATTGGGAACACTGCACATTCTATTCCGAATCAAAACATGAAGAACATTGTATCAAATTTGTGGTATTCCTTTTATATGAAGTGAAGGAAATTGAATATTAGGCTGTTCAAAATAACAGCAGTGTGAAGTTCAATTGGTAAGGTCATTCATTTTGTAAAAAAAGTGTCAATTGCAACCCTTATTTAGGATAGCAAATGTTGTACGTGCTGATTACAGTGCGTTTCTCCCTGAGTAAAATGAATTGTTCCAGACATTGTTCAGTAGAACAACGTACTTTGATTAAAAAGTTGACTGGAGAGGTTAAAACATATAGCTAAAATGATTCCAATTGCTTTAAAATGGCTACCAAAACCTGAAAGTTGTGGAAGAAAATGGAAAACTACCATTCGGATGGATAGAAGAATAGCCCAAATGGCAAAGACCAGTGATCAGCTCCAGGAAGATCAAAGAAGATGTGGAGGTACTTGTGAGAACTAGAACAATTGGAAGACGCCTGTGAAGCCAAGCCAGTGAACCCAGGATGGCTTTATTGGGTCCCCCCAGGAGGTTGATTTTTGACTCCCTCGGCTTATAAAAAGTGGGTTGAATGATGTAAGGTGTCATCCACCCAAAAGACATAACTAGTTCTAGTTTGCATCTCTGGTCAGCAGTAGGGTGAGTATTTTTCTATGCTGAGTGTGATCAATTTCTGCGAACATGAAGGACAGAAACCACAAAAATATAGAACTATTACCCTCCAAAAAAGCATCGGTCTACTCCAGAAATTCTTGGTAACAAAAAAAAATATCACACGCAAACAGCTACATTAAGTGCACAGCTACCCCTGAGGAAGCCCACAAAGGGCAAAACGCGTCGGATAACAAGGCTGCATGCAAAACACCCATACCTATTCATGTTCTTCGTACATATGGTTTGCTTTATGCTATACGGAAATGATAATACCAGTAAATAGATGATCCATGTCTAGTGTATAGCTACCGGACCTCAAGAAACAAGGCCATACTAAAATATACTGTACAAGCAAGCAAATATTGTTTACCTTATGAATATGTAAAAAATATAAGATGATTTTTGCCAAAAAAAACCCTGCCTGTCTTTCATGTTCACATATAAATACTGCATTTCAGGGTTGGCAAATATCCCACTTAAGGGAACTTAAGTGGGATATTTACTACTTATGTCCGTAGAATCTCTTTCCATTTTCCAATTAGGTGATCAATGTCTGACTTTAGCTAGAATAGTGGTCTTTAGCCTTGCCTTTATTTGAATGATCAACCAATCCAAAATTGATAGGATTGGCTGACTCCTTGGCTAGTATTTCGAGGATACTATAACAGGGAGATCTGTTTGGCATAATACCTGAGTCTGTCCATGTTGTTTCAGGGATTTGGGTTGTTTCCACCCATCACTTTGTTTTCCAGCTCCCTCAGCTTCTACTTCATTGTTCAGTAAAAGATTGAGGGAGGGATAAGACCTGTAAGTGTTACTGAACAGCAACAGAGAAAAATTAAGTCTCCTGTGCTGACAAAAAGGGTTAAGCTTTGTGACCGTGTAAATCTCAATGTTGGATCAAGAAAAATAAAAAAGCCTTTGGTAAAACAGCTGCCATATTTGTATTTCATCTTCTTTCTTAGTTGTTTACCTGGAGATTAGTTAAAGTGAATATTTGCTACCATATCATAGATTGTATTACTGAGCCAATTTATCTTCCACTCAATGAACCAATTTCAGATTGTATGGATGCTCTTCAATAACACCAGTGACACAAACAAAGATTTAAAGCACATTTATAGACAGCAGTTATTGCTGAATTAATGGCTGTCAGCAATCAATACATCGGAGAGGAAGAACCTTCATTTAAGAGATTGTTACAAATGTTTTCAATCAGACCAGTGTTTTTTTCTTTTCCAGGCGATTGTTATTACATACTGCCAGTGTGACTTGTAATGATTTTTTTCTCTTTTCATTTCAAAATGCTTATTTTATGTGAAATGGGAAAACAGATACAAATGATTTGCATTTTCTTGTTAATTTCCTATCCAATCAGCTCTCTCTGATCATAATATTTAAATTTTCTTTATTTCCTCTCTTTAGATCATTAAATCTTTGTTCTGTTTATGAAAGGTAAGACATGATTGGTTCTCATCTTTCTTCATCTTCCGTTTGTTTTGTTTTTAAAACAGTGCTAAATCTCTCCAATCACTTACTTTTTTCTTTGCTAATAAATCACTGCATGTAAAGAGTACTTTTCACTTATCTATAGAACTTTGTACTGTGCATAATGGTAAGAAGTGGCAGCTAGAGGTGTGAACTCATATTTCAAGTTTCCACAAGCTTCCTCAGAAAAGACCAATAATTTATAAACTTTGGTCAGTCTAAGCGTTCGCTGTATTCTTCTTTCAGGTATGTTGCTGTTAATTTTTTGAATGGGCCAGCACATTTTTTGTGCTTCTACATACAGTCTTTTATTCATGCTTTACCTTTGTTCTTGGTGCACATAATCTCCTATGCATTGCACTCCTGTTTAACCAAGTCAGCAGGCTAGTATCTAGCTACCACCAAACTTCCCATTCTACAAACTAAATCAGTATTCTTTTAGTGCTTGACTGCAGTCACCAAAGAGGGAGGCTAAGGATCTGTGTAGCAAAAAAGCAAGTACACATGGCCTTATAATGGAAAACTGGTGGAGCTGTAGTACTATTGGGGAAATCATGAAATGGTGCAAAAGAACTTAGGGGCTAATTGAAGAAGGAATGCTCTGCTGAAAGTTTAGGACAGAAAGAGAATAGTAATGACGACTATGAGAGAAGGGGAGGAGATGGGGCAGACAGTGCAAAGAGTGGAACTGGTGGGAGGAAGCTGAGCAGATAAAAATTCAGAAACAGATGATCAGTTTGGTAAAGGACAACAAGTGCAGGTGATAATGAAGAACAGGGGGTGACTGATTAAGCAAGGAATGCACTTGTGTGCATGTGTAAAAGCCCTATTTTCACTCCAGTTATGCTGCTAGTGCTGCCTTAGAGCACTTACAATAAATCTGTCTCATAGAAATGATGTATATGTAGCTTCTGTACTGATAAAAATGAAAAGATTGGGGGACATGTGGCCATTCATGTAGTAGAGTGAGGAGCTCACCATTCATATACCTTCTCACTGGCCAAACACATTCTAAGGGTACAGAGGTGACCAATCTGACTGGTCACCAGTCATCAGACTTGCCTTGTCTGCCAAGATTGTGTTACTCTCAAGACAGCAAAACAAATCCTTTGGCGGGTAGAACCTATCCTAAATAAAAAAAAAAATGTATTGGTGTGTTTGTTTGCATAGGTTCAGCTTTAAAATAAAATTGTTTATGGTTTGTGTAAAATACACATGCAAATCAAAATAGTAAAAAATATGCCTATTGTGTAGTAGACCCACAACCCAGGTAAAATTGTGACATTGTACACAGAAAATACATGAAACTGAAGCAACGTTGTAAAGAAGAGTGCCAAAATTCTGATAAAGTATGGTAAAGACTTTAAACTGACTGATAGCTATACAGAAAACAATGATTTTAGACATTTCTTCAAGTTACTGAATCATGGGGTGTTCTTAGTTTTTCACACATTGCTTTTCCATGTTTAGCTTTGTTTATTAAAATCAGTAGAATTTGTTGTGTGCTGTTTTACACCTGAGGTTAGGTTTAAACATTTTTAGAACTTGCTAAAGACTAGATGAACTTTTTTGTCTAACACCCTGTCGGGTCTGTTGCTCACAATCTATTGATGCTATTTAATAGATTGACATGACAACCAGGGAACAAACATTATCTAAAGGACAGGCAATCAATAGAAGTTGTATTGCTAACAAGTGTTAAATGAGGTTTTAAAAAATCTCTCAATGACCCTTGTAGCTGCAGATACTGTAAAGCAATTCATTTTTAAAGTTCACAGCAGAAGCAGTAAACTCATCCAGATCCCTCCATAAACAGCCTAGTGCCCCCTTCCCACTAGTAGTGATCTTATTAACCTTTTATTCTTTATTGTGCTCTGGTAAAAGGGCTGATATAGATTACTTTAATGCTTCTGCTTGAAACATGAAGGATAAATTGCTCTAGAGTGACTGCACCTAAAGAGGTCAGTAAAGTGTTGACATTATGTACATGCCAATTCATTTTTTGGTCATGGGTTTAATAATATTGGAAAATCTTAAGAAGAATTGCTATTTGTGTTTATTTTTTAATGCAGCCTAATATCTGTGTTGTTTTCTTTAGCAGCGATTCGCTCAGCAGATGAACAGAATGAGATCGTACCGGCTCAGGGTGATGGCTCAGAACTGGCATCCCCTCTGTCACCACGGACCAGCAAAAGCCGCATGTCCATTAAGCTACGGCGCTCCTCTGGCTCTGCAAACAAGACCTAGTTTTAATCTATGTCTTTAGGTTGTCCAGATGAGTTTAGTTATCATGAGCGGTGGCCTTTGGGAAAAGGCAGGCACCACACATTCACTTTGGCTTTTGTGCCAAACTCATGCTCCCTGTGCTTTTATATCTTACATTTTGTTTTGTTTTTTTCACACTTCTATTTTATTTGAGTGAATAACACTGGACTTTTAGATATAATTTAAGATTTTAGCCTCCTGTTTTTTTAATGTTATGTACAATACAGGGTGCCATATGTATATCTTTGCAGCTTTTACCATTCTATGACAATTATTTTTGTTTGTTTTTATGATGAATCTAGCTAATGTTACACAAGTATATTTTTGTTTTTATTCTACTTTTGCACCCTGTATGTTGTATATTTATTGATAATATTCTTGCCTATTATCCTTTGAGGTTTTTTTTTTCAACTGGTTTTGTCTTTTCTTTGGACCATCATAAAAAACTTCCATAGGAATCGTGTTTAAAATTATATATATTATTTAGCAATATCTATATACAGTAGGATTTTTTTGTCTTGGTCCAATGAAACCCTATATTCCAGAATAAATATTAAATGTAATGCAACTATTCACGTAATATTTTTATACATGTATTATTTTGTTATATATATACATATATAAATATAAATATATTCCTTTCACTGGCCTGACACCAAGAAATATTGCAGTGTAATTTCAATTAAGAATCCTTTTTGATGGTCCTGTATGTGTTATCTAAAAGAGCAGTGAAGGGGTTCTGTGTTTTCTCTTCTTTATAAGAGAGGGTCGACTCTTTCAAAAGGAAGTGCCCTTTACGGTTTTGTTATGCTTTTATATGCTAAAATCAACGTTTATTAAACTTGTGGTCACAATGTTTTTTTTTTTTT
>NC_092869.1:23982296-24011819 GCF_032062135.1 Pyxicephalus adspersus | reverse complement strand
GGCTTTTTAACATTTTTCATCTTGTCTGTCTCCCAGTGATATAATTTTATATGTTGTCAGTACTATCATTGAAATTGGTTATCTCAGCCCAACTGTACTGTTTTGTTCTGTTAGCACCAATATCTTTCAGTATTTAACATAGAGCCCCATTGACATTATTGTGATCTGCTACAATTATCCTCATATAGCCATTTAGGTTTTCTATTCTCACGTTACCCTATGTGCATTTATAATGTATTTTACACAATACATTCACTGCAATGGATGAAAAGATGTCCATGGGCAATCTTTATAACACATGGAGGGAATGTTGGCAGATACTGTAAATGTGGTTTGGGTTCTCAATATAAATAAATGTTATGTAAACACAGAGAACAAATTACCTTCAGTTAATGCAAAAAAGTTGATTCCTGTATCATATAGGTGTGATGTTGGCCTTAAAGAAGATGTCAAGGCAAAAATAACATATGCAGTACATTTCCCCAAGTTTATTTCTACAGATACAGAAATGTATTTAGCATAACAGAGTTGCAAGTTGACAACACAGTATTGTTTGGACTTGGTGTTGTCAGTCCCTCAAAGTTGTCAGTCCCTCAAAGTTGTCATTTGCTTAATTACTCAACCACTCAACTTCTCGGAACCCTACAACATACACTTTATATGGTACAATAAATAAATCTAACAGATCTCTATTTAGAGACATTGGGATTGATTTAGGTAAGTATTTAGACTGTTCACTTAGGAAAATGGATTATTACTTTACAGGGATAATTCATTTATTTGACCTGGTATTTGAGTGAAGCTCTACTGACTTCAGCCATCCAATCACATGCAAGCAAGAATTTCACCACATTCACTGAGCTAATTGAATGATCATTGCAGATTTATCATTAACTTTGCTGAGTGAACAGCCTGAACTGTTTTAATAAATCTGCCCCCATTCCCTATTCCAGGGGTAAAAAAAAACAGTAAAATAATGTATACATTTATGATTCTCTGTGATTTGCAGTTTGAAATCCATATACAAAATAGACAGTGTTAGTTAAATTTTACTGAATAATCTGACCTGGAAAGTTTGACTGTTCTGCTAAGAAAAAAAAGTTAATAAAACTTTAGTTTAGTTCAGCACTGGTGCTTAGAAACTCTTCAGGCAGTTTAATCTTATAATTTATCTTTAAAAAGCTACCACAACCAAAACTCCTCTCCCCTACCCTCATTCTGCAAGAAAGGACCTTTGCTCTATCCCCCCCAAAAAAATTTAACGTTTGAGATTCTATATTGTTTGGTAGAGCCAGCCATACTCCTATACAATCACTTTGCTGTACTGATGTTAGGAGGACTGGGCAGGCCGCAATCTAATTGTTAAATCTGGATGTTATAATTCTTGTTTAATTAGAACTATAGACCCCCATTAACAAAAATACCCATGGATCCTGCCAGTAAATTCCACCTTTGTGATGGTGTGACAATGACACTACTTCTGCTGTATTAAGAGCAGATTTGAATTTCTCATGTAGGTTACGTCTGTTTATAGTGGAACAAAACAAATTGTAGGGGGTATGTATGGCTATCGGCATTGTCAGCGCGGATTCACAGAACTTGTAGCTTGTCATTCAGTACCTGGCTGCACTTGGTTCTTTCCACTTCTTTTTTTGATTGGAAGTACTCTCTGTTGATGAAACCCTCCCACTGGGAACTGCACTGTCTGAGAGGGGTATGAGGCACAAATTAGAGCGTGTGGGTGCCTGAGAGCATGTGAGGCACACAGAAGGATTTGGCATGGTCATGGAAGGTTTTTGAGGCTTGTGTATCACAAAGTTATTGGATTTATGGCCATGCTACATTGTTTAAAATAAAAATATAAATTAGAACTCCTAACCAAAAAAATTTTTATGTAAACTTGTTTTTTTTTTCTGGATGCAACTGCCTCACTATCATGGGCACCACGTTGGGTATATCACATACATTGTCTTTGTTTAATTTACAGTGTACGTACTATGTACGAACAGTAGTATGTCTGTTTGTCCCCCAGGTCTATAAAATAAATTAGTCTAAGACGTTCTGTTACAAAGATTTGGCAGACTAGTGTCCTTCCAATCTGCACTGGCAGTTGGTAGAAGGTAGACAGATAGTTGAGCTTCAGATGGCAGGGGTAGGTTGGTGGCATTCTATTGCTGTGATATTGAAGGTCCCTTCCTAACTAGCTCCCTCCCCCTGGTACCCAGAAGCTTCACCCTCTTTATACTTCCTCACTGCTTCAGGTAGAATGGAGATGACATCAGCGATTTTTACAACTATCAGCGTGGATTGGAAGGGTAATGGGCTGCAATTGCCATATCTCTATATCTGTATGTTGTTCAATATAGTTTTTTTTTCCCCTTTGGTTGGCCAAACTTTACTTTTCTGCAGAAGTTCAGTTACTTTTTTCCTTGTTAACATTTCTTCTACAAATCATACACTGATAGCCATGCATGTGCATCTACTGTACAATCCTGGCATGCAGAGATGGAAGGGGGGGGGTAAGTAGTGGAATGAAGTGCCCGTGTGTCTGTGCACACCAACCCAGCGATAAAACTGGTCAAAGTTTCCCTAACCCCCAGAAAAAGACGTGGAAAAGATGAGGGACGAAGTGATTTGCTTGGAGCATGCGCATGTCGCTGGATGCTGGAGGGGGAATACTCTATAAGGTAAGTGTGCCATAATGCACAATCTTGTACAAAGATCTTGTTAGACTGAAAATGTTACTTCCGTTTTAAACTGCAACTCCAGGCTTTGTGAAGAAGGGTTGGAACTTAATTGGGAAGGTTTTCTAACATTTCCTGGTACAGTGAGAGTTATCAAAAACCTCAGTACGAATGTAACCAATGATCCTTCTAACACAACTGATGGAATATAAAAGGACAGGAATAGCATAGAAGAAATGTTACAACTGAAGTGTATGTTACCTAATTTAAACAAAACCTGGAACAGGTAGTACCCCTGATCTCTTGGTGATTTTACTTTGAAATATCACCCACACAGAAAGGAGAGACGCAATGCAAAAAATATTTTTTAGAAGAATGTGAGAAGGCCTAATTTTTCATACCCTTTATTATCATGAAGCAAACCTCTTACAAGGGCAGGGATTGAAGGAAAATCTCCGCAGTGACTTACAGATCAGATAAAAAATATTAATTTGCATTTCTACCTATTCCTTTGCTCAATGCACTAGATACAGTAGTTTTCCTAGAAATTACCATATAATCCAAAGGTCCTCTCCTCCGCCTGTGTCACTGTCTGTATCAATCATTTGCCTATTTAATGTACAGCACTGCGTAATATGGCGCCACTATATAAATCCTGTTTATTAATATTAAAATAAGTCCAATAGAAATAAAGATTGACCTGTGAGCTCAAAGCTTTGAGCAGTTAACATATCCAAAAATATAAAATATAGAAATTTACCAATCCATAGATGTGTTTAACAGGTATTTTCTGAACATTCTAAAATAAGCCAGAAAAAATGAATGCAGCCAGCCCATCTGAGGACCAGTAAGCTGCAATATATATTCTTTCTATTATTTGTGGCTTTTGGAAATGCAGAATTTGTTGCCATTTCCACCACCCAAAACAGATTCAGTTAAATGTTCCTATACTATTTTTTCCGTAGGTGGCTTTTAAAAATGAGGGAATGTGTTGCAGGAGCATTGCTTGTAATACTTTGTAACAAGCTGGGATAACAGTTTCTTTTATTTGCCTTTGGGTATTCCCAGTGGATGCCAGTCTACCATCATGAGGTTGAAATATCTAAAGGGTGGGATTTAACAGAGGCAAGGTAAATGCTACAGAGGAGAATATAGAAAGACATACAGAGTTCAGGTACACATAAATAGGTTAAAGATGTACACCAAATCTTCGCATCCAAATTTATCTTTGTGTAGTTACATCAGTCATCCTGATAGTCAAACTCTGGTTGTCTATGGATTACTGGATTACTTTAAGGAACTTATACCTGGCATCTGAGCATTGGGTGTCTGCTGGCAAGTTGAGTCATACTATCTAAAAGTAAACTATTTTTACATTGTTGCTGATATTCTTCCTGTTCCTAAATGTTTCCCACAACACATACTTCAGGTCCTATGACTTTTTTTGTTCTACTGCCAACCAAGAGAACATTAAAACGTCTAGTCCTACTGGAATTGCATGCATTTTAGAATCCACGCTTCCATGAACTAAACCTTAAGGGACTTCAGTGTCAATCACTTTAAAGATACCAAAAACAAAGTGGGTAATGTCAGTTGTATAATGTAGTGTCAAGCTCCTACCACATTCTCCATGAGTCGGCTACATGAGAATGGTAGCTTCATAATGATCAAATTAGGAGAAGTGCTGCAGGAAGTTCCAGCTACTCAGTAAACTTAGGAAGTTAGTCGGTGGTTCAACCCAACATATTCCAAGGCAAGGGATCATTGCAGACCTATACGCATTAATGTATACATCCCATGTATCCCTCTTGCCAACCATGTCAGCCTTGAGATCTGTGGGAGGCCCTACGTGGCCTAGCAGTAAAATAGGTCTTTTCTATCTCCTGCCTATATCAAATCAACTTAAGCCTATTTAGTTTCCACTTATCCTGAATATACTAATAGATGCATGCAAGTTTTGAGTAATCTTTTCAAGCAATTAAGTTGATCCAAGAGAGTGTCTGTACCCTGGTTGATTTGGATTTTTATTTTGTGTACAGAAACACTACTTATACTCTCCATTCACTACCAGGCATTTTTATTACATAGTATCTTAATAGTCTAAATATTGTTTAGAGCTGTTTTCCTCAACCAGAGTTCTGTGGAACCCCGGGGATCCTCCAGAGGTTGCTAGGGGTTCCTTGAGGCACATTTGGGTGTTAAATTAACCTCTCAGGTTATTTTAACACCACAATGATCTTTTGATGAATAATAATGAATAATTAGACACCAATGATCTGTCAGGACGACATTCTTCCCAATGACGTCCAGCTAATGTCCTGTCCACTGTGGATTTAGTAACTATAGCAGGGGTTCCTTAAGACCTCTTTCATTTCCTTAAGACCTCAGGTTCCTTAAGACCTCAGTTATTTCAAGGGTTCCCCTATGTTAAAAAAAAGTTGAGAAAGGCTGATGTAAACGGAAAATCATATGGAAATATCTGAGCCCAACTCTCCATGTTGTCATACTTTTTGGAAGCACAGTCTTAAAAGGGTCCAGAGCAGAGAGCATTCTCAGTTCTCATTAACCCAATTTTTTTTTTACCTAGTTCAGATCTATGCAACTACATGAAGAAGTGGCCACATGCAGCAGCACATTGTAGAATATATTTATGTATTTTGTATTTTACTTATAACAATTAATTCTAATTTAATATTACATACTGTATAAACCCCGCTAACTGCAGTTCTTTAAATTATCTTTTTTATTGACAATTCCAGAGCTTTGCCACCAGAGCCCACCTGGGCTCACCAAGTCTGGCAGCTGGTCAGGTATTGATGTGTCTGCACTGCCATACAGACGCTGCAAGGATTCTCTCACATGGGCTGTTTGATGACCTGCATGTGTATCTAACCAATTTGTGGAGATCCCAGCATGTTCAGTCTTTTCATGCCTGTTCTGCCCACTTGTTAAGGGCTGCGAATGAAAAAAACATCCTATTTATTAATACAATAAAAACTATTCTTACTATTTTCTTTGTGTATACTGTAATCCTTTCTAATAATTTAATGGACTTTTACATGCAAAGCAATTTGTGGATTAGCTACTTGGTTATAGTGACCTACTTGTTGTATAGCACTAGTGAAGTACAATGGAGATCGTTATGTAGTATGTGGACAGTTTGCTATAAGCTGGTACAAGAAATGCAGAATGCACACAGGGTTTTTTTTTATATTTTTCTCAACTCAATAGTAAATGAGATCCATGTATTTTACACTTTACTTAAATCTAACTACATGTCAGTGCAAATTAGCAGTGATCTGTAGTAATTTATATTGACTGTAAAATACTTTGTTATAGGTGTGAGTTTTACAGTAACTTATGCAGTTCTGATGGCAGTCCTGGAACCTGCAATGGTAAGAGCGACACTGACTATTCCAACATTTCTGTACTCAAAGCTTTCCTATAAAGAGAACTTGTCACACTGCAGTGCAGAAGCTATATATTTGGAACTCACTCTTATGTACAGCCTGTACTCAGCTATTGGAAAGTGCCATTTGATAAGCTGCAGCCCAGTTCCAATGCACTGACCTCATTTGTAGTGAAGATAAAACATAGCAGGCTCTGTCTGAAAGCTAAATAGTGTGACAACAACTCTCCTTTAAAATGTAAAACCCTCAATCCATTATCAATGGATGGGCTTTTAGAAAAAGAAAGTTTTTTTGGTAAGGTGTAAATAAAAAAGAACAATTTATTAGATATTAGACAAAAAGGTAAAAACTTCCATTCTAGGTTAAATCTCCCATTACATCATGAGGGAGAAAGGGAATAAGTCCAAAGAAATGTGAATTATAGGTAAATCATCTCAACTGCTGACGCGTTTCGCCCAATCCTCTTTTTTAGGGAAGATTTGTTGCTAAAACATGGTGATGACACACTTCTTGGAGGAAATTAACTGAATGGACTGCGTAGTAGTTAACGTGGGTCAATGCCCAAAGGATCAGTAGGTGTAGCAGATGTGTTAGTGACCATTGTGAAGGATTAAGATTTCCTGATGAGACTTGAGGTGGAGGCTGCAATGGGAGAGCTGCCTCTCAGTAAAAATGGGGCAGCCGTGCCAGTTACTTAGTACTGTAACTCCTTGCCAAATATGCCTTTTTCTTTTTCTAAAAGCCCATTTATTGATAATGGATTGAGCTTTCAACCTGTTTTATGTTTCATGCTAGGGCATGGTAACATTACTATGCTCTTGAGTAGAAGATTATTATCCCCTCTTTATCTATTAAGCTCCTTTAAAGTGAGCCAGGAACAAAAATGTAATATATTGGAGCTCACCAGGTCTAAGGTGGTGGGGTTCCAGGAATGCTATATGCACTGGTGGACCCCAGGTCCCTAGTCTGGTGCTGAGTCTATCAGTCACTGCCAGTAAAAACGTGGACTTGGAAGACTCTTTAACTGTAATTGCCAGGAGACTTTTTTGGTTCTAGTTGGAACGGTGAAATGCGGGCAATGTAAACCAATAAAATACATATAAAGGTAACTGTTTTACCTGCCAATGGATTTTAATTTTTCTTACATATTATTCTCTCGTATGTGAACCTAAAAGTAGCCATAAAATTATATTTTAAGGTCATTTAAAGCTATCAGCTATTAGACACTGTACAGTGTGCTGCAAGTTCATCCAATTACAATTATTATAAAAGAAACAGGTCAACTAAGTTTTAGGAGTGCTACTGGTTAAAAAAAAAAAAACACAAACACATTACTCAATGTTTGCTTAGTGTCCATTCTAAAGCTACGTACACACTTCCAATTATTATCGTTGGAAAACGAACGACGAACGATCCTGCACGATATATACGAACGATCGTATAGCACCGATCCTGTTTACTATTTGCCATTGACACTAAAAGAAGGAAAACCTTAATGGTCTACAGAGCTTGGCTGAAGAGGCATGGAAATTGACATTCAGTCTGAACTCTGACCCTTCATGTTAGCAGAGACAGCTTGGCTTAGAAAACTGCAAGTATACAAAGGTTTTCAAATGTATGATATCATTTAAAAATATTGTCTACATTTATGTACTGTACATATTAGGTGTCTATCACACTGGTGATCCCAAGATCTTATGGGCTATGGATGAGAAAATAAATCCAGATCAATTGGATGCAGATGGGCACAATCAGCTTTGCGGTAGTTATTAGTTAGGGTCATGTTAAAAAAAAGAAAGAGCAAAGTGGTAGAGATTCAAGTTCGAGGTCTGCTGCTTTTACTTCACTGTCCAATTACAAGTTTTTGGAGGGAGACAACTGAAGCAAATCAGGTCCTTCCCCATCAGACAGTGTATGTCTGGAGACAGAAATACATAGAATTCTGTAGGTAATATGTATTCAATATTTATATTCTGTTTTCATGGAGTTCAGTGATAATCATATTTTGTATGGCTAGCTGTACACAAAGCATCTATGACAAAAACCAAACCACAAAACGTATGTGTTTGTAAATGGTTCTTTTAGCCAGCAGCACTCCTAAAAAGTAGTTGACCTGTTTATTATATTAATTGTAATTAGATGAACTTGCAGAACACTGTACATTGTCCTACAGCTGATAGTCTAAACTGTCTGGAAATATTGTACTTTACAGATTTCTCTAATTTCACTTATCTTTACAGATAAGCACCCATGTCAATAATAAAATATTTAATAAAAACTCAAATTTGCCAAGGATCCATGCCAAGATAAAAAAAAAAAACTTTTTTAAAGTAGATCTCAGCCAAATGTTTTGTTTAGTTTTTGACTTTGACTTAGTAGGGAATGGTCAGAAAAACAAAAACCTGTGTCCTATTGGGAGATTTAACTTCACTTCTGGTACCACAGACACATAAGAGAGTATGAGAACAATCTCCTCTTAGACAGGTGCCCCACTTTTCCTGTGACAATGTAAAATTTTGGATTTTCCAGTCACAATGGGGAAATTACAATTGCCATTAGGAAAAAGAGAGAATAAAAATCTCCCCAACTGGGGCAATGATAGCAACAAATGCCTAACAAGCCTGATATTCCTGTACTACTTTAGGAAGAACAAAATGTTTTAACTTCAGGTAAGAGGCGCAGAGGACCCCCATTTAGGACACTCTTCTTCCTCTGATGCCCTTACCCTAATAAAAGCTATATTAATAACCCAAATAAGCACAAACAAAATATAATAAACTAATATGAACATCACATCATACAAATAATAAAAGAAAAACTGTTTGTGAATATGTATTGCTATATTGATCCACATCAGACATATCAGCAATTGGATACAGTAAAGCTCTGTCAGGCTTGTACAAATACTCCATTATGAAGCTAGGGCTGGCCCCAGAAGTGCACCCTGTCCACACTCCCCAGCTGTATGGTGTGCTCTGGGGAGACTTCACACCAGGGATTACATAGTTACATAGTAGTTAAGGTTAAGGTTAGGTTGAAAAAAGTCCATCAAGTTCAATCACTAGGGAAATAAACATATCCCAAATATAAAACCCTATAAGACATAGTTGGTCCAGAGGAAGGCAAAAAAACCCTGGTACAATTTGCTTTAACGGGAAAAAAACTCCTTCCTGATTCCATGAGGCAATCGGATGTTCCCTGGATCAACAATCACTGTTATTTTTTCTTTAAATCCTTATTACCCAGTTATATTCTGTGCTTCTATAGTAGTTGCTGAAAATACTTCCTGAGGATGCAGATTGCACATTTTCACAGACCTTACAGTGAAGAATCCCTTCCTTATCCAGAGCTTAAACTTCTTTTTCCCCAGACACAAAGAGTGTCCTCTTGTTCTTTGTAAAGATCTCAAAGTGAATAATAGGGAAAAGAGTTCTCTGTATGGACCGTTTAAATATTTATACAGGGCGATCATATCCCCCAATAGACGTCTCCTCTCAAGGGAGAATAGATTCAGTTCAGCTAATCTCTCCTCATAGCTGAGCTCCTCCATTCCTTTTATTAGTTTAGTTGCCCTTCTCTGCACTCTCTCCAATTCCACAAACACTGAACCCTGGGGTACTCCACTAATATCCTTAGACCATTCAGAGTATGAATCATTAATTACAACTCGCTGAATGCGATCTTTAAGCCAGTTCTCTATCCTTTTACAGACTGACTTTTCTAAACCTAACTTACATTTTAACCATCTGTGGGGTACGATGTCAAATGATTTTGAAATATTCGAGCTCAGCTCTTTGAGGACACATGGATGTAATCCATCAGGTCCTGGTGCTTTGTCAACCTTAATTTTTCCCAGCTGTTTCTCAATCATATCAATTCTGAGCCATTGTGACTTATGGGGGGAAGAGGAAATTCCCTGCAATCTGAGTGTGTGAACATTGTGGCTCTTTTTGGTCATTTATTTGAAGGTCTTGAAATTCTTCTTTATGTATGTACTGGACTGTAGCACCAAAAATCTAATCCTGATATGAGGACCCCTATGGGCCCTCTGCTATAAGAGATCCTGCCTCAGACCTTTATGTTTCACATTCCTATGGCTTCAGATACAATTTGTACCACAAGGATACCATGGTTGAACCAAAACTTCCATGGAACATCAACCAAAATCATGGAAGCCAACGGCTGCAATAATGGTGGTCTCCATATTTCTCTTATGAAAGGTGTACTTTGAATTTTATTGATCAGACAACATAAACCACTACTACAATAAGGACAAGAGTGATGTCTTGTCCTTATTGCAGTATGTTCTTATAGACAGCTAGAACTTTCTGGAAGGTTGCTGGTGGTTAGGTTAGAGCAGTGGTGGGCATAGCAAACAGTGGACCCCTGTGTAAGGGTCCTGGGTCTGACTTGAGCCCCCCTGCCCAAAAACCCTGGAGACCCTGTAAAGGCCCCTTTTGGCTGAGGAAGGTCCCTCATGTAGCAGCATTTTGAGCACTTCCTTATGTTCACCCCTGTGTTAGAGGTAGATACCCAAAATTGATTAGAGTTCACCATTGCAGATACTTTAAGGACAAGGGTGTTGATTGAATATGAAGTTATATGAATTATAAGCTGTTCACACTACTTTATTATTCCTTACACATGATCTGGAATTCGAACAGGATTTGGATTTGTGCTAGAAAATTTTTGGTTGATTTGTTGATTGCAACCTGTGCTCTGATCATCTTCTGCAGGTTACTTTGATTTAGACTTGGCTTTACAGAGCAATATTTGTGTACACTTTGCATTGGTAAATTCAGAATTCAGAACCTCAGAGATGTGTGGCAGACATGCCTCCTATGTGCTTTCTATATTTCCGTATTACCAAGGGTCCACTTATAAAGCAGTGATTCTAACATTCACCAAACATTAATTGGCAGAAAATCACACACTGCCATTGAAAACACATTTGACTGAAAGATTCCCCATTGGTGAATGGTGGATTCCAGCTTTATACAGCAAACCCTAAAAAAGCTTCAAACATTGTCTATGCAGCTAGTGAACCCATTACATTTTCCCAATAGCAAATCCTCGTAATTAAATGTACATCTGTGTACAATAAACAACAACAAAAAAAAAATAACCCTCTAGAATATTCGATGTACGGTATATTTACAATTATTTTTTATGTACGGTACATTAAAAAGAAAACACATAATATTCATGTACATAAATCATTTTCTCTTTTGTAACTTAGAACTACAAAGCAGGTACTTGCTTTGTAGGAACATTTAGTATATATTACACATGGCTCATATTATTTTTTTATGTCAAGTTTTCCAATCTTCTATAAATATACATAAGTTATATTGAAATAAAATCATATTATATATATCGTTTTTTTCTCAGTAGAAGGGTTTGTCGTATGTATGAACATAAACAGATGTGAGGTCAGATGTGGCAGCACCCATGTATCTCATTTAGCATCTAGAAATAAAGAGAATGTGCTATCAAACACATATAAATAAAGTTATTGTCCTTTTAACATATGTCAAAGCCTAAGAACAAATATTCAATTTATTGCAGCTTTTTTTGGATGTGATGGCTGCATTTGTTTTTTTTTTCATTTTCTGCAAGTACAGCAGAATTCATCTTGATCCTGCAAGATATATTGAGCTCTATTTTTAAAACAGGGAATCTGACATTCCCTCAAACATTCCCTGGTGGGAATCAGTTATTACCATTGAAACACATGGACCTGGAAGATTCCTACCAGGGAATGTAGGACGGATTGGCAGATTCCCTGTTTTATAATTAGAGCCCATTGTATCCTTTTACCTTGATGTCCTTGGAAGTGAAATATCAAACAATGTTATAAGCATTTACATCCATCTTCTGTGAACTACAGTTCCCTCTTGTTAATGGAGACTAGGAGAAAGGTATATGTAGTTCAAATCAGGTGAGCAGCACAAGGTTACAATGCTGCTTCTATATAGAGACAATACAGAACGAACCACTATATCCAAGAGCTAGTAAATGGCAATAAACTACATTTTTTAGGCTTAGATGTAATATAAGCGTTTTACGCATTGAGTGGTAATGCCTGGCAAATAAATAATACGAGATCTTACAATAAGAACAAAAGAAAAGGCAAGAAGAACTAATAAACACAGTAAATGAAAATGTTTTTATTGCCATTTAGTGGCATTTTTTTACAAAAGTATTTGTTTGTGAACATATACATCTACTTCTATGGATTAGATTGGTAAATCTGAGACTTGGATTGACTACTATACGTAACAAATCTTAAAGCTTTTCTCATTACAAAAATTATAAAACTACTAAACTTTGTCACACAGACACACAAACTGCATACAAGAACTTTGGTTTATTTCATGTAAAATAAAATATAAAAAGTTTTGGCAAAGTTTTAACATACAGACTGAAACTTTGGACAGGAATACTTTGTCCCAAAGGAGGAACTGAATAATACACATAATAGAATATTAAGAATGTCTACAGATTGAAATATTAGAATAGTTTGGGAAAATCTGCAGGTGTCAAAAATGATCAATCACTATTTAAAGGCAAAATGAAGGGTGAAGTGTTTAAGGGTGACTTTAGGCTGCTGTACTCTCAGGGTTGTGAGACCAAATTATTAAAGAGAGAATATATGCAAACATAATAAATGCATATGCAAGCCATATAAAAAGCCCCTTAAGTTCTGTATCCTTTTCTGCAAATAACAAATGAAATAAAACAGCATTCTGTGCTAGCTCCTGTACTCTTACATGTTGGTTTTCTCTCATTATCATCTGGTTAAATATAAATAAAATGTAAAATTAAAGTGTATATACAGCCAAAACATATGAGATTTTGGATAGTATTAGGAAGAGTTAGACCTATGATGCACCTGCTCGGGTTTGGCACTTTCTATCCAAAATAAAGTGATGGGAAATCCAAACTTTAATTGCCACCAAAACAATAGTGAGGATAATAGTTATCTAATGGGATACCACAAATAATAAATGCAAAAACCAGCATTCTGTGCCAGCTCCTGTACTCTTACATGTTGGTTTATCCCATTATCATCTGTTTATATATTTTATTAAAGAGTATATACAGCCAAAACATATAACATTTTGGATAGTATTAGGAAGAATAAAACCTATGATGGACCTAATGGGGATTGGCACCTTCTATCTAAATCAAAGTGATGGGAAATCCAAACTTTAGTTGCCACCAAAACAATAAGTGATCTAATAGATAACCAATACCACTTATTTAGCTGAAGTTTTCTCCAACCCCCAGCAGTCTCTGATCTATCCAAACTTTATGTCCATACATACACTAGACTTCTCAGCGACCAGGTCCAAGTGGGATTTGTGCTGGTAGGTCCTGTGCTCTGTCTGCAGAATGACATTTATTCATGTGTAGGGCCAGTCCAGGGGAGCTGAAGAAGGCAGTTGGGCAAAGTTCACAAGGAAAGATCTGCTGCCCACCTTCTGCCACCAGAGCTTCTTCTAAAGGAAGGAGCAGCTCTTCCCTGACTGCATGCCATAACCTGTGCTTGTCTCTGATGTCCATGGATGGGAAGTGAACCCCACACAGGGCACAGGGGTAGGTGAGTTGCCCTCTTTCCATGGGGCTGTAGGGTTGGTGGGTGAGGAGGTGTTTGCGCAGGTAGGCATGTCTGCGGAATCTCTTGTGGCAATATGGGCAGTGGAAAGCTTCCTCCTCAGTGCCATCCTCAGGGCTGTGATTGTCCTCCAGGAAGGAGCTGCTGGGGTTGGTGATGGAGGAGCTGTCCACACTCTGCTGGTGCTGAACCCGAGAGCTTTGCTCCATCATTGCTGCATGTCGCCCATTGCTGTTCTCCTTGCCTTCCCCTGGCATGGACGCCTTCTTCACCACTTCATTCCCCCTGGGCTTGTGCCACCTTCTATGTGAAGCCAGATTCGCAGGGCAGCTGAATATCTTATCACACTCTGGGCATCTGTACTCAACACGGACTATCCTGGAGCACTTGTGCTGAGCCAAGGCAAAGGGGTCGGGGTATTGCTCCTTGCAGAGCTGGCATATAAACTCCCCCAGAGGGGGGCGCTTTACTAAGGGGGTTCGAGGGTTGATCTCAGGTTCTTCAGCCTTAATCTTCAACCCCAACACTGGAGAAGTGGTGACCTCGTCAGTGAAGTGCAACTTTCTGCTGGCTTTGTGCTTCTTAGATGGGACTTTGCTGGACCTGGGACATGGATTGGCATGGAACTTTGACTCAGGGGTGATGAAGGGGTGGTGGTGTTGAGAAATGAGTTTCTCCATGGAAGAGAAGGCAGCAGTGACTGGGAAGGATTCTGCTGTAGCTGGAGAGCTGAGATATCTCTTGAAGAAAGTCTTCTTCATCTCCAACCCAACAGGCTGCACAGGGCTGTATGGTAGGTTGTCCCAGGGGCCCCCTCCAGCTTTAATGGGGGGATCTTCATGTGGAGCTTGTGGTTGTTTCTCAGGGTCAGACAGTCCTGATGTGGCCATGGCTGAGCTATAAGGTGCCAGCTCATCCATGGCTATGGGAAGAGTCTGGGCTGAGCCATTGTCCTCACAAGGGATCCTATAGGAGCTGCATGGTTTCCTATTCCTCTTCACCAGGAATCCCCTCGGCATTGTGTAGGAGCTGGGGGCAGCAGACACTGCTGGCAGATGGGAGGGTGACAGTTGTGTCCTCATAGCATTGATCAGAGCATTTATAGCTGGTCCTGATGAATGCAATCCATGCATCTCCAAGCCATCAACCTCCAGCCAATCAGGAGTTAGAGCTAAGCTGCTGGGCTGGACTTCAGTGCTAAAAATCAATGCTGTCCTGTAAAAAGCACTTCTATGTAAAGGGTGCAATGTGATCGCCTGCCCATTCCTAGGTGTGAGAAGCATTCAGCTTTAGTCATCCAGTATCAGATGAATGAGGCTGCTCCTTTATTGAGCTGCTAACACCAGCTACAGACAAAAAGACACAATGCATGGGGGACTTACTGAGCCTGGGGATTGGTTAACCATTATCATCACCAATGCATTAGGGAAGGGGGAGGATTGGGGTTCCTTTTACACATTTCATTTTTTATGTCAAATCTTCATCTTATGTAAAAAAAAATTAGATGTCACCCTGCAGCTCCAATTAATAATTATTTCTAGTGTTGGATATAAGTTTACAGAGTCAAAGAATGACAAATATAACTGAAAGAATACTGACAGAGATTGTGTATAATAACAGGATTGTGAAGATGCCCTTTAATTAGAATCATTTACTAAGCACCACTTTAGCAAGACAAATATGGCAATTAAGGGGTTAATAAAAGGGTGGGGGAGGTAAAATGTATTACAATGTTATACAAAGATAATATAGGGAAACATCAGATAAAGAAAGAAGATAATAATTAGTTATATTACAAATACAAACAGCTTCAATGCTAAGCATTGAGACATTTACAGAAACAGTGTTTGTTAAAATGAAACTATGTATAAAAAATCAGATATATAATATACTGGTTGTCAGTAACACTAATAGAACAGGATTGTTTTTTTTTTCTATATTTGTCAATTCTTCCTGTAGATCTATGCTTTTCCCATTCCTTTTCTAAAGGTATAAAATAGTACTCGGTGCCCCATACATCATGCATCATTTTTTGTCTCTCTTACTTGAATTCTGCACCCAATTCTCTTTACATCCCCCGCCATTTTACACTAAGATCTCTTCCCAAATCCCTCTCTCTTTCCACCTTTAAATAGGTCAAGAAACACTGATATAGACAGTTGGATATTGGTGGCAGTGTTAGTCACAGTGACGGGCACACATGATGATCCTGACACCCTGAGAGAGTGGGGAAATAATCATAGCACTCAACCTCACATTATGTCTACCCCTTGGAATACTCCATCATTCTCTCCTGTGACACCTGCCGTTTCTTAGATAAAATCTTCTAAAAACTTTGATATGAATAATTCTATTTACAATTTAATCTACAATTAGATTTACAATCAATATTTTGGCAGAATGCAGATCATAAATTCTTTACACATTTTTGTTGTTAATTGGTCAGACAATATATAACAATCTCCGGTACAGCTAACTTATTTACAGAAGTCACATCGAAAATTGTCTCTGATGCATTTCTGAGTGATCAAGTTTGGTTAAAATGTCTCCATGCGTTTCCTAGTGATCACCAAATATAGCTCTGACATATAGCACAGCGCTGCACAAAGATCAGCGGTGCACTCACATGAGTCATATGTCTAGCAAGTTTGGTTGAAATGTCTCGATGCGTTTCCAAGTGATGGTGCAACATACACACACATACATACATCTGATTTTATATATAAAGATATATATATATATGTGTATATATATATATATATATATATATATATAGCATAAAATCATTTTTATCTCATGGGAGGTTTACATATGTACAGAATTGTGGTCCTTAAAGTTAGTCAACGCGTTTCACGGATTAAGTCTGCTTATTCAGGACATAAAGAGACCTATAAATTTAAAGCAAAATTTACCATATTGCATAAACATGAAATTATTTTCAACTATTAAAACAATCTCATGAATATATCACCTATCAGTGTAAGTCGAGGTTCCGTCCAGACAAAAGACAAACCAGAGAACAGCAAGCCCACAAATCCTCTAGCAGATGTATAACCAATACTAAACCATTTGAAATTCATTACAAGCTACAAAGAAGGGGGAAATTGTTAGACTCAATTAGATATTCACAACCCTGGTAATCACAGATAATAATCAACCTCTACAAACAAAGACATCATCTCCAGGGACTAATACTCCCAAAGTATAAGAGCTCTTATTATTTACACCACACATTGTAATGAATCATTTTAACTTATAAATAACTACTCATTAAACTAATTGTCCCAGTATCACAAAAACACACCAAATCCAACCAAACTATTTTGTGTGTCACCTATAATTTGGGCCCTTGTGATAAACTAGGATTTGATTAGCCAGGTCATTAAAATTGAATCTAATTTGTGTTATAATCAATATTTTTATTGACAAATGCTAAAATCAATCAATTATTAGATCAGTTATTGAACAGGTAGATAGTAAATCCTAGATTGTAAGCTCTTCAGGGCAGGGTCCTCTCCTGTCATTTGCAACCCCTATTTAATGTACGGTGCTGCGTAATATGTTGGCGCTATAAAAATCCTATTTATTGATATTAATAATAATAATAATAATAAATCAAATTCTTGTTGTGATTGTATATAAATCGTTTGATAATAACTGAAAAACACATAGGGGGCTATTTATAAAGCAGCAAACCAAAATACTCTCTGGTGGGGACCAGGTCCTAGTCCATTGTTTTTAATGGCAGCAATTGGTTCTCTGCCAGGGAATGTTTTAATGAATGTCAGATTCACTTCTTTATATATATATATATATATATATATATATATGCCAAGCACAACTAAACACCTAACCTCCTATTACACAAAGCATCCTTCCTAATTGCTATCAGATACATAGTAAATGTTGTAGATACTTGCAGTATGTTATTTTCATTTGATTACTTTATCTATGCTATAGGAGGTCTGTATATATCATCTAGGAAACTATACTAACAAATATCTAAATTCTTCCAACTATTTATATAACAAAAAACACACAAAAACACTTGAAAATGTGAGCTTTGTATGGCTAAACCCTCTACACACTAATAATATTGTTTTAATATCATCCACTTATTGCATTGCACAGTAGGCTGATCAGCTTTGCTGAATGATCCTCATTCAAGAAAGTCCAGCAGAGATTTTAAAAGGAAAAAAAGTAACTGTTATAATGTACTATGCATATACAATGTGTTTTTATTAGGGAAAAGTGTCAGTGTTTTATGATACATTGTGATTTAACAAACTAAATGCATTTCATATGGGTTCTACTTAAAGCTACAACTTTCATCTCGGGATCTACTGAATGCAGTACATGCAATATTTAAAAAAGTTCCACCTCCCCAGATCTGTGGACCTTTAGAACATTTACATTTCAGTTGCATGTGAATGGTAAAGAAAAAAGAAACTAAAGCAAGTTGGGAGTTAGAAGGCTCATTGGAGCTAACACAAGCTTTGCATTTATGGGTGTCAGGTAGCCTGTAAAATTAGATTTATCTCCAATGCTAGTAACCGGAACATGATATAAGGCTGGTATTTTTTCCATGAAAATTTGCCAGTCCCTGCAGCTGAAAAACACCTCCCTAGCATGATGCTGCCACCACCATGCTTCACTGTTGGGATGATATTGTGCAGGTGATATGGGGTGCCTGGTTTGCTCCAGACATATCATTTAGAATTGAGGCTGAACAGTTTAATCTTGGTTTCATGAGACTAGATAATCTCTGCCAAAACTCCCAGATTGGTGGAGGGCTGCAGTTTTGTTTGTCATTCTGGAACCTGGTCTCATCTCCGTATAAGATCTCTAGAGCTCAATCAAGAGTGACCATCTGGTTCTTGGTCACCTCTCTGACGAAGGCTCTTCTCCTTTGATTGCTCAGTTTGGCTAAGTGACCAGTTCTGTGGAGTCCCGGTTGTACCAAACTTTTTCCATTTGAGAATTATGGAGTTCGGTGCAGAGAGATTACAGAGAATTATTAGGATATATATATATAGTATATGTATTATGTAACTGACCTGTACAACAAATAGTATGATTTGGTTTATAATGCAGAGAGCTTCTTCAGTTCTCTCCGATTTTGATAGTCTGGCTTCACGTCATGCTACAGGTATTTCTAAAGGGATTAGAGTCATTCAAAATAAAATCATTTATTTTTTTGTGTATTTATTACTGTGTGTTTTGTGTTACTATCAGGCTGCTTGACATTAATTTGAGCTTTAAAGAGATGTCTAGACATTCTGCTTTAAAATTTACTAATGCAGTTAGGTTGTCATTTGCTCATTATGACCAATAGTCATACACATTTAAACAGGGATTTTAACAGCAAGCCAATTTTTAGTTATAAAGTTTACCATATTACAATACTTTTTATTTAAACATTTATTATTAAGCAATAAAGTATGGTCACTTCAGGATGCGAATATAACTGGGTATTAAGGCTTTAAAGTAAAAATTACAGTGACTGTTGATCCAGGGAACATCCAATTGCCTCATGGAATCAGGAAGGAATTATTTTCCCCTGTTGAAGCAAATTGTACCAGGGTTTTTTTGCCTTCCTCTGGACCAACTATGTTGTATAGGGTTTTATATCTGGGATATGTTTATTTCCCTAGTGGCTGAACGTGATGGACTTGGATGGTATTTTTTGTAACTATGTAACTTGTCTCTTCACCTCTGCCCGCTTATGGTACAGTTGCTTATGGATGTGATACATCAAGAGCAGTTGAAAAAGCACAAAATGTTTTTAAGGTCAATAGATGTACTTTGAAGAAGCAGTAGTACATTTCCCTTACATTTTCCCTGATGAAGCAGAGTAGAAACCTGTGAAACGCATTGGAAAACTTTTGATTATGATATAGGATAAGAACAGAGGAGTTAGACTCACTGTATAAGTTACTGAAAACAAATAAGTTATAAATTAGGGTTTTGTGTTAAGTATATATGCATCCCAAAGTAATCATGTGTAATTGCGTGCTTTTAATGCTTTATAGCCTTATTCAGCAGCGAAATACATTTCAGATCACCTAGCCTAGAGCAAGGTACCTGAAGATTCCCTCTATTTACTGACAGCATAGCACAAGTTTGCTTCAACATACATTGTATATGAAACAAACACAATTACATAAAGAAATCCTGTGTAATACAGTCATGGCCAGCGAGATGTCATTGATGGGTTAAAGCTCTTGGAACAAACCTGTTTTCAATAAGTGTTTGTCTGTGTTTATGTTGGTATTCAGGATAATCACATCCAGATAAACACATACCTACTGGTTGCTCTCTCCCTGATCTTTCATTAGAGGAATCTAAACTCTCCCAGAGCTGCACCTAATGAATGTTACATGTGTGATTAGGGTGCATCGGCCGTGCAGCAGGTTGGATTTGGAGTAATCTGCCTTTCAGAGCAGTTTCAGCGTGAATTCCATTAATTGGCTGAATTCTTCCAGATGTCCTTTCAGTTTTACAGGAATTTCAATGTGCCTAACAGCAGGGGGAACAAGAAGCAATAAACTGTTAACAGGCCTCCATGACTAAACGAAGGCTGCCTTCATTTTCATTAATAACACATCTCCACTCACCCTCCCGATGCTTTGATTTCCGTGCGTCAGTCTCGGCAAAAAAAGTAAATGTGAACCTTTCTAACGTTACCATTTATTCCAACACCAGCCCTGTATACTGTCTTAAGAACCAAAATCTCTGATTGACTCCTGGGAGTAATATTTTCAGCTACAGAAATTCAAGTGCTTTACCTATTTCTGTAAACATGAGATGGTCTTTAAAAATCAACTGAATTACCAGAAAGTATATAGTCAAATGACTCAACCCAACCCTCATCATCAATAAAATGTATAATAAATAAATAAATACATTTTAAATGCAAACCAGTGTTTCTCACCCAGGGTTCCTCCAGATTTGCTAGGGTTCCTTGAGTTTGTGACTTTCAGGTCATTTTAACAGATTCCTGTCCCTTCTTTTTGGCTATCTGTAAAGGAGGCTACATTGCACTGGTCAGCAAGAGGCATTCATTCTACTGACCATCACACTAATGTACTGTGAGCTGTGGATATAGTAATTATAGCCGGGGTTCCCCACAAAAGGTTGAGAAACACTGCCTTAGATACAGCCTTCTAACATCCAGTTTTCTGGTTCTGGGATCTAGTTTTCACTGTAATAATATATTTTTAGATAGAAAATAAAGGCTGGCTGTGCTGTGTGTTTAGCTATTGATGAGTACCTCCATGATTCTCTACATTTCGGGAAGCTCACACATATAACTACAGAGGTTGCTGGCTCAGAAAAAAACATTAAAACATATAAAACATGTAGACATTGCCCAGTCCCTTGGAAGGCCAGTCCCTATAGAAGAGGTCTATATTTATATATATTTTGTGGTATATTTTTATACTAATATTACAGGTAAGAGTTGGTGTGGTGCAATGATTATCTGGATGATATACCTATATACAGCCCAACTCTGAATCTTCATGACAAGTACCTCTAAATTATTCTAAATTGCATTTCATTTGCTGGACTTTTTGAAATGTTCATTTTTAAAAACTTACTTCTGGGTTATATTAAATCAGAAGAGAACTACTACCCGATCCAACCATATGACTGCGGTGCTACAAGCACCTACTCCATCTGACGTTCAGACCTCACATGCTTTCTTAGCTCCTAATTCATGGTACTCAAATTTCATGTAATTGTGGGAATGCTAAAACCAGGAAATGCAGGCATGATCTGATTAGACCCAGTACAGCTTTGAAACAGTTAAACAGCTCATCATGATCAGTTCAGCACCAGCATCATTAGATCCTTATCTGCCTACGTTTGTTGTTATAGATGCTTCAGGCTATGTCCTTGGTGCTATCCTTACATAGTGCTATGCAGCTCAGGTAGAAAAATACATTGCTCTTGCATCCAGATCTCTTCTAGAGGCAAAACAAAAGTACTCTTCTGTACTATTATCACTGTACTAGACTAAAGACTTGACAGCTTCCTGTTCAACCAGCACCTCCTCTCTATCAGCCAGTCCTTTTTTTTTTCAAGGACTTTTAAAGGTTATGAACATATTCTCCTATATACACAACACTTCCCTTATAATTTTCAAAGGACTGCAATCCTACATTTAGGCTATACCCTTTTTATTGCTTTTGATTTGAATCCATCTAGCGACAATGGTGTATCTTCATTATCATTCTCACTTTCCCCTGAGGAAGCTGTGTAGGTGAAACACGTTGGGCCAGGAGACCAAACTTCTGCGCCATGTATTAATTGTAATGTAGGGGAATTATGCAATATGAAACTAGTGAAGTATTATGTCTAGTATAGAAGTCCTAAATTCCAGCCTTTAGATTGAAGATGGGATTTCCAGGGACTACACCTTTCTCTTTTTATAGTATCCAATATCATTGTTTTTTAACATTTGAATTCGCTGTGTTTTTTGAATTTATAAAACATACTTGCCAATCAAACTCTCTGCTGTCTTCTCTACATTTTTCAACAATCAGGAAATAGCCTTTTTAATCGCCTTTTACTAGCTGACTCTGACTCTGCGTTCCTGCAATGTGTCTCCACTAGTGCTGAGCCCCCTAGTTCTGTTGAGCATTTACTATGTAACTCCTTGTTTATTGAGTGTTTCCCAGTCCAGCTTCTGTGATAACCCCTTGACACCCAGTCTGTTGTTTCCCTGTTTGTTCCCTTGTGCTATTCCAGTGTTCCCGTGTCTTCGGTGACCCCCATGCCTCCTGTGTCTCCTGCATTCCCCTGTGTCTCTGATGACCCCCGTGTCACCTGTGCTTCCTGTCGCTTCCTTTGTCTCCAGTGTTCCTCTGTGTCTTTGGCGACCCCAGTGTCACCGTTGTCCATTTTCTGCATTTCTGGCTCTTGACCCCTGACTTTGTTACTGGCCTTTCTCGTTTGCTTCCTTCCCTCAACCCTGGCCTCTTTAACTATTCTCCTGCTTGCTGATTTGGTACCGCAAATTGTACTACCCTGTTGTGCCTGTAACCTGGCAGCAGCCTGCAGTGCAACATCCTTACCACTAGGGGCTCTAGAGAAGACCAAGCTGCTGCTTAGAGTCTGCAGTTTGGCCCTTCTCAGGGCTCTCACCACTTTCGTGAAAGCCATAGCTCCCCCTCGAGGATTTGTCTCTCCAAGCATGACAATTGTCAGAGTCCTGATTAATCCGCTGTCACCCTTCACCACTACAGAGGTACCATTTGCTAAATCTACTTGGGAAAAACTTGCTACTATTATTGTGGGATGAGGCACTGATAGACTGCCACTTTGCTATACCTTTGATGGATAATTTCAATAATTGGTCAGAAATCGCATTTCTCATATTTGTAACACCTACCACTGTAACTACATTTCTCTCCACAGACTTCAGAAAGGAAGGGAATCCAAAAGAATTTGAGTCTGAAAAATGAACCACAGATTTGTTTCATCTGGGGGAAAGAGAAACATTGTGTACAGGAAATCTATTTATTATCCATAAGCAAATGGATATATTGAGAGATTCAACAGAAGCCTTAAAGAGATTCTTCAGACTGCAATTCTCACAGGGTAATCTTAGAATTTTTATTACAAAGTCCTTGCACACAGAGGGTCCAAACATGCAACTACGCAAGTTTTACAAGCTGAACTACAGTATGGTAAACAAAAGTTCCAACATAAAACTGTCCCAATGTTCTGTATCTCTGAAATCATCAGTTGTTAATATTATTAATAATAATAGCTGATATTCTGGCCTATTGCCTTATGTTTTCTCGAAGGCTTTATTACAGGCCAGAAATTTGTAAGAGAGTCCAAAAAAAAGTATGTACAAATATAAGCAAAAGGCACACTGTCACTGAGCAATACATACACACATACATACATGCAAATATACCTCTGACATACACCACAGTGCTGTACAAAGATCAGCAGTGCACTCACACGAGTCTCAGCCATATGTCTAGCAAGTTTGGTTCACATGTCACCATGCGTTTCCTAGTAATGGTGGAACATAAACACATAGATACATATATAGCTCTGACATATAGCACAGAGCTGTACAAAGATGACTGGTGCACTCACATGAGTCTCATTCATATGTATAGCACGTTTGGTTTAAATGTCTCAATGCGTTTTAGAGTGATGGTGGAACATACATACATACATACATACATCCAAATATAGCTCTGACACATAGCACAGTGCTGTACAAAGATCAACCGGTGCACTCACATGAGTCTGAGTCATTTGTCTAGCAAGTTTGGTTGGAATGTCTCCATGCGTTTCATCCAAATATAGCTCTGACATATAGCACAGTGCTGTACAAAGATGACTGGTGCACTCACTTGAGTCTTAGTCATATGTATAGCAAGTTTGGTTGAAATGTCTCTATGCGTTTTCCAGTGATGGTAGAACATACACACACACACATACATACATTTTATATATATAGAAAATTAATATTAATAGACAGGATTTTTATAGCGCCAACATGTTACGCAGAGCTGTAAATAGGGGCTGTTAATGACAGACAGATACAGACAGTGGCACAGGAGAGGAGAGTACCCTGCCCAGAAGAGCTTACAATCTAAGAGGTGGGAGAAGCAGTTGCTAAGAATATTAAAGTGTAGCAAGATAAGTAAGGCATACACCAAAGGTAAATGTTCTGCAAGAGAAATATACTTTCAGCATGGATATCTAGTTAACCACCTGAGCGATAAGCCCGACCTTGGTACGGGCTTCAAAAAGTTACAATTATCGATAAACCCTGCTAGTGGTCTTACTCCGGGTAGGCAGGACTTTTCAGATGTTTTATTTAATGGAGAATAGTCTCCAAACCCTACCGCTAGAAACCCGAACCTGGACATGCCCAAGGAACCAGAAGACCTCCTGTGTAGGCAAAAGTCTACGTGATGTACTTTTTTATACATCTTTTTTTGTATGCAATTTTATTATGGAGAAGAGGGCCTCCTTAGAAAAACTTGTATTAAAGCTTTTACATGTGACCTGTAGATGTTACAGTTTGCAGATGTTGCCTGCCTATTTCTTTCTTTGTAAGTTTCTTACTTGTTCCTCCTCTGGTGATGAGTATGAGCATTGAAAAGACTGCATTTTGTGTACACGTTTGACTAATGGTCTTAACTTGTAACTATACTTATCATAAATACTCTACATTTTATGTAGTACATTATATTTTAGTACATTTTTATACAGATCTTTACACCAGAATGAAAAGAAATTTGAGAGCAAACAGAAGATAAAAATCCCTCAAAATGAAGAGAGAGACATACTTACAATACAAACTGTGAACTTGCTAATATTTTTAAATAGCCTCCCTTTAAAAAAGAAATTAATGCAAAAATGTTCTGAGCTATGCTTGTTGTATCAGGTCATGGAGTAACATACAACTATTAAAGGTCCCCTCTGCTGAAACAGAGCCAACGGCTTTCTATTCACCTCCAACCATTAAACTGTGTGCTCCAAACTAGCATTTACGTCTCTTTCTGATTACAATTAGCGGAAATATTTGTCATTTCTAACTCTTAAGATAATTATCCCACTTTTGTGCGTAATTGTAATCAATTGATTACTGAGACATGTTTGAAAACTTATCTTTATGACCAATTGACCTACAAAAACATTAATGACAGATTCATTCCCAGTAAACAAACAACAGGACAAATTGCAGGATTCTGTAAATAAATTTGCCAGTTTTTTAAGGCACACATGGCCTTGCCTAAAATAGGAATATTATGTATTTTCAGAGGTCATATATTTTATCAATCATCCAGCAAAACTGAAGAAATCTGACATTCAGGTTCAAAAAGTGAGCAAAGTAGTCAAGGAATATTTTTCAGGATGAGTTTGTAAAAGCATGTTAAAACTTTCCTTAAAAGATCTAGGTTCCTATAAAATGGTATTGGTAGAAAAAAAAACGAACTGATGGATGAAATACATATATTATTGTATGTACAACACTTCCAATTCCACCTCTGAAAGGTATTACACCTTAGGATCTGTGACTGCTTTCTGCTTGGAACTGCCATAAAAGTCATTTGTTTCAGATAAATTGTGGTCTCCTGTCCCTGCAGGACATAATTTCATTCTTTTAAAATTGTAAGATCTACTTTTGACAGGCGCTCCCAGCAAGCAGGTCATCTCATATACCTCCAGAGGATAGGCTGCTTCAAATGCCATGGCAGAATCAGTCTACCAGGCTCCCTCTGTGCCCAGGCTGGTTACAGGAAAATAAAAACTGTGGTTGTAAGAATAGCAATGGAATATTATAAAAATGACTGAAAGATACTGGACTATTACCAATTATTTATTGTCTAAAAAGTTTTGCCATAATAAAGCCTGAATCTGGGTGTTCTTTGTGTATTTCTCACGAATCCTTTTGGTAATTCAGTGTGAAACTTTTCCTTTTGTGCGGAAGCTTCCTGAGATAGGGACCAGACATTGCATCTGTGTCCTCCAGTTTTAAACAGCAGCTTGTAGTGGGTGGGCTTGCTGAATCCATGCCACACTTTGACTCTGCACAGATTTGGGGCAGCATAGTAATTATGTCATATTGGCTGCACCGATTGTCCGAATAAAAGGATAAAACCAGTGTGTTGCATAAAATGCCATTTATTTATCAAACATGGTGCTTTACCAAGGTATAGGTCCTCCAGATCGGCTTCAATGACTTAAGATCGTTTGTCAAAGAGCAATGGGTGGGAAATGGGTATGCCATGGTGTGCTGTGTCAAAGATAGAGAAGATCAGAGAAGAACCTGCAGGAAGCCACACGTTGTGATGATGACGGGTCTTGGGGACTTGATACTTTGTAGAGGGGCATAGTTGGTTAGTAGTAAATGAGAAGGTCTTCAATCCTCCATGAGATGGCTCTTAAGGGGTGCTTACAGTCTAGGTCCTGCTATGGGGAAGATGGGCAGTTACAGATTGACTCAATAGCCTGCCAGCTCCCTTTCCTTGTATGAACAAGTGTAGGAGTTCCGGCTTGTTAATTCCTATGTTGGGGTTAGACGAGGGGTTAATATTTAGAATAGATGGGGGGACAGGAAAAAAAAGAGTGAGGGTCAGATCTCTAACCAGAATTGTCCAACAATTTAAAACATTGACACTATTGGCCTCATTTAATAAAGCTCTCCAAGGCTGGAGAGGATACACCTCATCAGTGAAGCTGGGTGATCCAGCAAACCTGAAATGGATCTGGTCCAGGATTCAAAACATTTGCTAACAAATAGCAAATTATATTTTAATAATCCATTCCAGGTTTGCTGGATCACCCAGCTTCACTGATGAAAGTGTATCCTTCCAGCATTGGAGAGCTTTAATAAATCAGCCCGAATACATGGATATTGAGTGAAGAATTATTAGAAACAAGGGCTTAAGGGGCATTTTTGATTCAGAGGCAAGCAACATTTCCCCAGCAAAAAAGTTAAATTCTTTTCAAACAAAATGATAAAAGTGCTTATTAGAGTTTTAAGTGTCCATGTTCTTTAATGTTCTTTCCAAAAAAAAAACCGCACAATCATTTTCACAAACCTGCTTTTTGTTATGTTCCTGTGTCCTTTGCTTTGTTTTTTTTTTTTTTGTGCTTACCATGTGGTGCTTTTAATGCACGTCTGCCACATTAATCTACAGCTGTTTACAAGAAAATACAAATATAATTCGGCTTTTATTTGGCGTTCTGTAAGTTTGCCGCAGTTTCCCGAAGCATGTATTGTGTACCGGTGACCTCCTGCGAGAAAGTGGACAAGCTGAATTGTCTCCATCTAGCCAAAGAGATCCCCAGAGAAAAGCAGCAGGGGGCTTTATTGATGTTTTTCTAGTAAATGTTTTGCAATCTCTTCTGTTAATCTGTCTGACAAATATGCCGAAATACGTGAGGACGCATCAAACATCGTTAATTCAGGTAATATCTGATTCCTAATTCACACGCAGAGCTGTTACAATGCTCCAGTCTGTGCTTAGCAGGAACAATTTCTGTGCTAAAATATGCGTGCGCCGCTTATTACTTTTACTGCTTACAAAAACTAGCGTACCAATTTATCCCACATAAAGGAATTTCTATTTAGAGTACAATGATGGTGGCGGAGAGAATGTTACAAAATAACAATGATTTTAGCACAACTGGCTGGCAATCTGATGATAAGCCTGTTCACGCCATGGTGGTCTGTTTGCGGTATGGTCCCCACATGTCATGTATCATGGTAAGACATTTAGGCAGAACTACAATGGACCAAAATTTAAAAATTAGACAACAGTGGAAGACGTAGCCAACAGTTAGCTCCTGTGCAGAACTGTCTTGGTGCCCCCAACAAACCTGGGGCCTCTGTAACCATATCCTTCATTTACAATTTCTACCATATATTGTTCCTTTACCAGTCCATTATAACATATCTAAAATATGTCTAAAATAGTATAATGCAACAAATATTCAACTGAACTTTACAGCATTTACATAGCGCCAACATATTACCTAGCGCTGTACATTATATAGGGGTTGCAAATGACAGATACAGACAGTAACACAGGAGGAGGAGAGGAACATGCCCCGAAGAGTTTACAATCTAAGATATATATAAGTAGTAACAAGTATATTATACTACTAAGCATCCAATACCCAACACTGACTGTCACTACTATTCACTTCGTCCGTAAGGAGGAATTTTCGTCAGGTAAGGGAAAATCTACAACAAGGTACATAGACAACAATACAGACTGAGCTGTTAGTATTGCCCACCCAAGTTTAAACAAAGACATTAAGACATTTTCCTTCTCTTCCTGCCCTATTAAGCCAAACTAGTATTTTTATTATTAATAAGCACATTTTTATTTACTTTATTCTCTCTTGTATGCAGCAACTCCACACATTGTATTGTAGAATAGTCTACAATAATGCAGTTTATACATTTTAGCTGCAGTTGCAGGGTAAGAAGAAGTAGAATATTGGGTTGTTAGCAATTTCTGTGTCACCGTCTTTAAGCTAAATAAAAGCTCTCATCTACATGTTGTCTAGTTGTTCCATTGATAATCTTGCACCCCATGTTGCATTGTGTGTTTCTGCTGTATAATATGAATGAAGTGTGTATTGCTGTCAGACAAAGTGGTTTGAGGAGATAGCTTTCTGTAGTGTTATCTTCTGTATATCCCTGCAGATGGGACGCCAGTTATCTCTGTCTCAATCATTCCCATAGTCTGAGGTCCTTACCCCGGGGAAGAGATGCTGCTGAGGTTATCTATAGAATTAATGAGTGACATCATTTATTATCAGAATATAGGATAAGCAGATGGGAGTCTGGAGATTCCTATAGAGGGTTATTGATGGTAAGTTGTTTAGGAAAAACTATAGCATGTAAAAAAAAGAAGAAAAAATGTAATACATGCAACTTAATATTATAAAGAGCAGAAGTTAGTTAGTTGTTAGTGTTTTTCATACACTTTAATTGAAAGGCTGTGGGCCATTTGTTGCACTCTGAATGATGAACCTTGACTTGAATACAAACTGATCCATAGATAAATCCAGGTACTTTTATCTAAAAACCAGGTAAACTACATTGAAACCTAGGGCATAAAATTAATCCATCACTGCAATTATTTAAAGGGCTATCAATTGATAAGCCAATAATAATGGTAATAAATACATCCATGGTGTTATTTTTCAAACATTTATCTAAAAGGGAGAAACATTAAAATCACATGTAGTAAGTGTTTTGTACTTTTGAGTCAATTATGATGAGTCACATGCTCTTTTTTATTTTTTT
>NC_092869.1:23974852-23981339 GCF_032062135.1 Pyxicephalus adspersus | reverse complement strand
TGATGACCATAATTAAGAAGTAATATATAGGTTTATATATAGGGACCACATGGACTAAAAAGAGAGATAACTAAGAAGCAATGAGGGTCAGAGAAATCAGCTGCATCACCATAAGCCACCTATGAGTCTGTGCCTAGAGCAGCAGGGCAACTGGAAGGCAGTACTTTTTTTTTTTTAACTGAGCAACAGCTGAAACTAAATGGGTAAAAATGTTATGAGAGAGATGTCAGAAAAATCATTGTAGCTCAGTAGCACTCTAGGAACTTTGGTCCTGTAGTTAAAGTCTGCTTTAACAGACATTTGTTCATTTCAAACAAGTTTTAGATTCCTATAGACTTGTATGTAAATGCAAATTTTGGAGCAGGTCAAATAGAGGACGGAAGGAGGTCAACTGCAAGTCAAATACACCTGTGAATGAAAAATCTCAGGGGTGGTTCAAAAGCAAGCCCACTGACACAAAGCTCTAATCTGCTGACACACCAGACATCATTTTACAGTAATTTAATATAGTTTGCTATAAAATATACAGAGCTCATACATAAATGGATCACAATTTACCTTCACCTAGGAAAGTATGATCTCTCTTTGTGATTCACCAAAAAAAAAGTCCTTCACAGGGCACTAAATCCTTCAGCTTGACTGGGCTGCCTAGGGGGTTAATGGGGCAAAAGTTGGGGCCTTTTTAAGATAGGGATCAGAGATTGCACAGACAATGGCTGCCCCCATATTATCTACCCCCAATAATGCAGGAAAGCAGGGCTTTGGTTGAGACTGCCGTTCTAGAAAATCTACAAAATGTAAGTGTGATATTTTTATTTTTATGTTCTGTGAGTCCCTGCAGTAAAGGTAAAAAAACTAATTTCCGAGGACTTGGGTCACCTTGCTATTATCTGCCAATTGCAAATCATCCCACGGTAATAAATGTCATCACAGCAGTGATTTTTAGACTTAGATTTTTAAATAATGTGACTATTGCAGCATTACACCTCATGCAGTCACCAATGGCAGCTCAGTCCCCACCTCCAGGATCCCTATGTGAATATACTGCACACCTGATTTATTAAAGCTCTCCAAATCTGGAGAGGATACACTTTTATCAGTGAAGCTGGGTGAGTCAGCAAACCTGGAGTGGATTTCCCAAAAAATAATTTGCTATGTGTTAGAAAATGTTTTAAATCCTGGAGCAGATCCATTCCAGGTTTGCTGGATCACCCAGCTTCACCAATGAAAGTGTATCCTGTCCAGCCTTGGAGAGCTTTAATAAATCAGGCCCTATGTATAAAATCTGTAACAGTGACTGATGACACCCAGTACCAATAATGCATGATACCACTTTTTTACCAAGCAAGACAGACTGCAGAATTTCAGTCTACAACACTACATCTCCCATGCAGTCACACGCTTAGGAAATGCAATACTATAACCATATCTAATAAAGGGAGAGAGAGATTTAGAGCAATAGATTTCCACCAGTCCTCGAAAAATAAAAGTAGACATTCCCATTCATATCAGTATGCAGATGGCAGAACGCAGCAGATTCTAACTGGCAATAATTAAAATCTAATTAAGCAGATCTGTACTTGTTAGGCCTCCCACCTGCTTTGTGGGGAGGCCGTCATTGTCTTCAAACTGTGGTGCTGATTAGCGGCAAAGCCTCTCATTGAAATTAATTAGAGTTCCTGAGCTTAATTTTGTTTTGTGGAATGACGGGGGAGAACAAACACTGTAATGTTTGCAGGCTCACAATTAACATTTGGGAAGTTGCAGACAGTACTCCATGTCAGGTGCATTGCGGACTGGATAGAGGCCTACAAGTGGCTGTAATTGTACTGCTCGGCACTCCAGTCCCCGCGCACATTAACTCAAGGATAAGAGAGGTGAGAACATATTGGCAGAGAGTCATCCTATAATATACCCAGCTGTTAGAGGAAACATATACAGAACAAGTTTACTTCTCTTCTACAGACTCTCCAACACAACTTGCCCCATGAAGCACAGAATGCAGCTGTGCTCCCATGTTACCTGATTACAGTCACCTGGGCTCTGACACTGAATGCTGATGAGGGTTTAATGTCAGACGATATATGAAGATTGACAAACAGAAAAGAGTGGAATATTCTGTGTAATGGGTCAGGTTAAAGGGTCAACTCTTTAGGCTCCTTCCAATCATAGCAAGTCCTTTCATCTTGCACATTGATTCACACATTGCCTTTTTTTAGCTAAAAGTGTATGTCGAGTCAAAAACGTTTTTGGTTTTCTTGGATAAAGTGGAAAAGGATTACAATTTTTATCAGATTTGTACAGCTATCCCGAGCTCTGTTAGGCCTGGTACACATCACCAGCATACCACTAATTGGCCTGCATGCCAGTAAGTATGAACCATGGGATATGTCTCCTAGATAGCATTTGTTTGCCGGGCATATAGTAAACCTAATATTATCTCTTCTTCCATCATCAGTACCTGTCGGCTTTGTCAAAGTTACATAGTTACATAGTAGGTTAGGTTGAAAAAAGACCATCAAGTTCAACCACTAGGGAAAATAAATATATCTCTGATATAAAACCCTATACTGTAATACATACACATATGGTTACAGTGTAAGCACATTTCCAGAAATAAGGTTGAATGTAAGTGTTTGTATGTGCAGACTACTCAATATGTGTACGTAGCACCCTTTAGTATGGCAAGGTCCCTTTAAAATTTACAAGGTCAAATTCAGTGCATTCTGGACATTCCTGGAACTTGTTTGGCCCCAGGGGGTGATGATCCCAGTGTCCCACTCTGTCCCATGGGGACACCCAGCCAAAGAAAGGTAGCAGACAGTCATTGCCCTGTCACCTTTTCAGCCATGACAGTTTCTGGAGCCTTTTTACATGGGAATCTGGCACAGTTTAAATAGGAGGACAACTGAGCTTAAGGGGGGCATCTTACCATTGATTATTGAAAAACCTAAGGGAGTTGGGGCAGATTGGCACTACGGCTCCTCCGGCCAGGCTAGGACAGGGTGACTTGGAGACTGGACCACTGATCGATGAGCTAGATTCCCAATGGCCAAGGACTTGGCTTTAGCAAGGTGAAGCTGATGGATAGAACCCTGAACAAAGGTGCTTAGGATAGGATACTATTGGTGCTGAATTTGGGACTGTCATTCACTGGAGAACTCAATCCAAAACAGGAGCACTTCTCGAACACTGCAGTAAGGATTTAACAGTTTAGTGAGAAAGCAATCTTTTATTAAGTACAAATAGTATAAAAAAGGGGGAAATAAGGGATTCCATAAAAATGCTCAGTACATAACACCAAACACATATCTATATCATTGAGATATTCTGGTAAATTCTGATAATCCAACACGTTTCGCAGAATAAATCTGCTTCATCAGGGATTAAACGTGTACAGAACCTCAATGGATAGAGTACACAATAATATAAAACAAATAAAGAGTTAATTCCCTTATATCACCAGTTCTCACATTTTACAAATAGTATAATTTTAAATTAAAAAAAACATATAAGTACATACCAAAAAGTGTATAATGTAGGGTGTAGCTGAACCCGGCAAGGGTTGCAATCATGGGGAACAGGAGAGCCCTCTCCAGCAGCAAAAGAAGGACACTCAAACTGAAACCAATAATGTTTAATAAGTATAAGTTTTGTTCTCCTCACTGAGGGATGGTCAGCAACTGTAAAAAGTTTAGATAGTAGTATTGAGACTACTGTAGGTTCATATACATGTATACAAAGTCTACATATATTATAAACCAGCTTGGATGTACAGACTGACTCATTCCAAATCTGAATGTCCAAGAAAACTCATTTTAAATATCAAAGTCCAAGAAATCATGTTCCCCAGGTTCAGCTACACCCTACGTTATACACTTTTTTAATTTCCTTAACCACAAACCTGGCGAAAATAATTTTTGATCTATTTCCTGAGTAGCTCCTGCTACTAATTTATTGGACTAATTTATATACTATGCCTGATATATAATTATTCTCTCCAAGACTCTCAAGATAGACTGTCATGGGAGAACCTGGGTGATCTAGCAAACCTAAAGTGTGTTCCTAAACACCTCTCTCTCACCTTGCTGAAGCCAAGTCCTTGGCCATTAGGAATCTAGCTTATGGATCAGTGATCAAGTCCCCAAACCCCTCTGTTCTAGCTCGGCCCCAGGGGCGGTAAGGCCAATCTGCCCCAACTCCTTTAGCTTGTTCAGTTTTGGAGGAATGATATCCCTTTTGGCATTCCACTGCGACTGGCCTACTCTAGAGGTCAGTGCCTACAGTAAGGTTATAGTACATAGGTATTAATCTGTTATGAGAAGATAGTTACACTGCACAGACAATCAAGGATCAACATTCTGTACATACAATAGAAATAATGTATCAAGGATTTCTCAAACAGCATCCCTGATATGTATATGGGAGATATTCAGTGCCCCATCTGAACTCAGGAGGACAATTATTGGTCTGCAATTGTGAAGATGACACAATGAAGATAGTAGGAACATTCAATACATTTCAATAACAATAAGCACATTTTAGAGACAATGTCTGCCAGATGAAATGTGCTAACCAATAAGTGGAGGGCTCTAATAGGCCTTTCAGTCTCAAGGTAACAGTATTCTAGCAATCAGAGTTAACTTCTGCTTATCTACAACACTGGAATATACAAGGTTAGGGCTCCAGGGTGTCACGCTTACTGTCAGTACTTAGGAAGTACAAGAGTGGGAAAATAAGGACTTGTGATGGGTGAAGGGGGAGATTTATATTCTAATGGTTCTTTTCAGAGACCAGGCCATAGAAATGATACGTAAACTTATTCTGCTATCGATGTCAGAGGTGGTGGGTCAAGTCCAAAGATATGCCTAAAACTAAAGTTGTAACAGCATTTTATTTACTCTTTCCATAGTCTGTAATTCTGTCACTTATCTTTTCAGAAACATTCTTAGTATCTGACTTCCAGAATAACATGTACCTTCTATTCACATAGCCAGACACGTCATCAGCAAGGGATAGAGTTGGTTTGCTTCACTGAGGTATGTAAACTGCCCTAAATTTTACACAGGAGAAAAATTAAAACATCAGATTATTTGTTACCCAATATGTCCTGCCGGGGAGATTTCCTTTCGTCTCCTGTCCTAGAGATACAACACAAACTATAGAAAATCTCTACAAACATAACAACATTTCTATCTATCTAAGGTCTAAAAATATTTAGATTTCCTGTCCTGTCAGAGTGGGATTCATACAGATATGTTATTCTCTGTTTTTTCTGTTTTGCATAATATGTACCTTGTTGCATTTTCGTTTCATGTTTTTGTTTTTTATTACCTTTCTTAAACTAAAAAAGAAATAATGTTATAAAAAGGTTTAAATTTCCACACATTTTCTGCATTCCAATAGTCATCAGGATAAATAGGGGGTCCAGGTGAATCTTTCAAGTGCGAACACAGCAGTAAAAACTTGACAAAGTATATAACATTACCCTATTGTGCTCAAACATAATAAAACGTGCCATTACACTTTCAAGCTTATCTAAACCATGGAAAATGTCTTATATTGTAATGTACCAACCATACATGAAGTGGCTGCATTATTTTTCTTTTGTAGGTATTTTTTTTCTTCTGTTCCTTCAAATAACACATGGGGGGACAGTTATCTATGGGGGGGTTATCCAGGCATTCAAACATGTCTCCATTGTTTATCTCCATTGGGTTGGTATAAAATTAGTAGATTACAGAAGGAAGAGAACCCAAATTTTGCTTTCATTTCCCCTTACAAGTAATAAGGGCATTGCATTTCTCACAAGATCAACAGGTTTTTTTCTCTATTTGCTGAAAGGGTCTAAAAAAGGAAACAAATGCAGCCACCATAACTAAGAACTGCAAAATAAATGCAATAGATATTGATGTAGCATGCAGGATATGGGTTGCATGCAGGGTTATCTTGGCAGTATAATATGGGTCCCAGACTGACCTCCTATTTATTTATTTCGCTTTACTTCGATCAGATTACTATGTCACTACACTATAAATGTATTTTTTACTTCAATTGAGGAATCTTTTATATAATAGAAATTATTTGTATATACCTATATTTGTACTGTAAAGCAGTGTAATCTATCAATGCTTCCCAAGAGCTCCATCTAGTGACCAGTGGGAATGCTGACATGGAGATTTGGTCTCAGCATGGGGTTACATTCAGGCATCCAAATTTATGGTTCACAAAATATGCTTAGTGGTAAATTGCAGGTTGTGGCTACATAAAATGAAAGTCCAGTAAGAGTAGGGAAATCTACAAAAAGTATTTTTTCTGTACAGGCAGAGAAATGATCCAAAGATCTCCTGTAACCAGTTTTCAAGTAGAAATAATGTAAAAATTGAATACTAGTCATTGTCTAGTATGTGTTTTGTGGGAATTAGCCTGACAAATGGTAGGCAGCTAGCAGGACTGGATGCCATATCAGGGTTTTATTGCAAAAAAA
>NC_092869.1:23955495-23973904 GCF_032062135.1 Pyxicephalus adspersus | reverse complement strand
CACACAGACCACCTGTCTGTGTTTCCAGCACATCCCTCACAGACCACCTGTCTGTGTCTGCAGCACAGTCACTCACACAGACCACCTGTCTGTGTCTGCAGCACATCCCTCACACAGAGCACCTGTCTGTGTCTCCAGCACAGTCACTTACACAGACCACCTGTCTGTGTCTCCAGCACATCCCTCACACAAAGCACTTGTCTGTGTCTCCAGCACAGCCACTGACTGAGCTCCTAGCTCTCTGGTATATCTCCACCCTCAATTATCTCCCAGGTGGGAGTCTTCGACCTGCTACTTCCCACAGGATAGGAATCCTGGGCAAATATCTCTACTCTCAATTACCTTTCCTGCTGGTTGCCTACAGTATGTATAATTTATTTGAAAGTATGTACAAAGCACCCCCATTACCTACTAAAATCTAGGTGCTTCCTGTATGCAAATTTTGACTATTTTTTTTGTTTTTATGTTTTTTTTTTGCCTTCCTCTGGATCTATGTCTTATATATTTCCTAGTGGTTAAACTTGATAGACTTATGCTTTTTTTTTTCAACCTGACTATGTAACGCCAAAAGCTTGAAAAAGGGTGCAACCCTTAGATACTCTATCCTAAAAATAAATTCCATTGTAGATCAAGACCTCTGATTTCAACAGCCAGGGGTTGTACAAAGGCAATAAAATAGTAGATTTTTCTTATATGTGATGTCACAGTGTGTGCACCCCTACTCAGGTTATACCAATAATCATAGTAGGTGCACAAATGCAATTTGCCAAGTGTAGGGTAATATTGTTTGTAACAAGGCGGCACAAGTGGCAACCCATACATACGACCTTCTTAGGGATCACTACATACTACATCACACAGTGACAGACTAGTATACAGAAGGTTTCAGCGCAACGTAAGAAAAAAAACATCTCAACATAATAAACACTGAGAAGGATACAAAGCAACGCATGAATATTTACAAGAAAACAGAATCCTTTTATGGTGATGATAGACTTTACATATGATTTGAAGCGTTCATAGCGTAAAAAGGACTGGCTCTGTTGTAACTGAGTCCCATTAATGAGAGTGGCTTCCTTTTGTAGACACCCCCTGATCCATAACTGAGGAGACTTATGGACAACATAATCTCACAAAATAGCTGATCTTTACAGAAAGAGATATCTAGAATACCTTACAAAGAGCATAAAATACAAACAATGACCTGTTATTACAGGAATTACACAGAAATAATCATATAATGAAATAAGGAAAGGCTACCTGCCTGGCTGTCATGCTGATCATTTGCCTTCAATAACTACTGAGGTTTGGTCTAAGAACAATTGTGTGGATCAGGAATTTAGCCTTTCCTTGCTTCCCAAAGCCAGAACATCAGCCTGACAGCTATATTAAAAAAAACACTTGAGTAGATAATTTTTCATTGTGATGTAACCGGATTGCGCATGTGAATAAGACTTATAAAAGTCCTATTCACATGCGCAATCTTTTTTGCCCTTTATTGGGGCCCTTTATACTGATAAAAAAAGAATTGAGGATGGAGGTGCAATTGCACGGCGCTCGGTGGTGGCATCGGCCTGATTGAACTCTGCTCCGCCTGAGAGATAGCCGCTTCATATCACCGCAAGAACCGAGCACACCATTGCCTGCACAGCACCACAGCTTTCTGCGATTACCAGGCAGCGATGGGTATCTGTTCCCAGTAACATAAGAAGTGGGCTGTAAGGCAGGAAAGAGCAGCAGCATTTCAGCGTGTCACATCCAAGATGGCGCCCGGAGGACAGTGTGGCTTCGGGTCCCCAGCACAGTGAGTCAGAAACATCTCTGTAGGGCTCTCCTGTTATTCCTCCATCCACAGTGCAAGAACAACCTGACTCCTCTGAGGCCCCAGCTCTCTTAGATAAAAAGCAAGCAATATTTCAAAAAGCCTTAGATGCACGGTTTAAAAAGTTGGTGGATCGCTTCTCCCAAGATATCAGGGAGTTTTATCATCGCACCTTACAATTAGATGGGCGCCTGCATGATACTACAACTGTTCTGGGGAGGACATAGATTTCCTGAAATCAGAAATACAAGTTCTCCACTATAAACTGGAGGATATGGATAACAGGGCACGCGGCACCAATGTAAGGATAAGGGGGCTGCCTGAATCGATAGTGAATCCAAACTCCACGGTCACAGCATACTACAGGAATTAGCACCAGAAATTCCCATACACCGATTGGAGCTAGATCGTATCAACAGAACCTTTACTAAACACCAACCTAACGGTCCACCACGTGACATTGTGATTGCGTTCCACTATTATCAAACCAAAGAGCGCTTGATGAGGGTGGCATGGGAAAAAGCAGCACTCCACTTCCAGGGCCATGATTATCAAATATTTGCGGATCTGGCCCCTTCTATTATTCAGAAACTATGAAACCTAAACCATGGCTGCAAGAGCTGCAACGCCAACATATCAAAAACTTTTTTTTTGTTCAAAAGCTTTTTATTTCATTGTCTACAAGGAAAATTTTCTGCTTGCTTTAACCCCCACCACACAGTTATGCTCTTTTCAGTTTTGCGGGTTTCCAGTGGTTGGTCCCCCCAGGTCTGTTTTACCGGGTGACGGTATTTATGTTGAGCACATCTTCGCATCCACTGGACTGCTGTGCACGCACGCCTTTTCCTGTTACACGGACAATCATGGGCAATACATGTTGTGCCACACTGTGTACTATATCCCATCTACAGGATGATGACTGCCCTCTAGTTACCATCTTCCTATTGGGGCTATGGTTGATCTTCACAGCAAGCATGATGGACTCAGGTCCCTATGGGCCTGCTCCTCCCTACCTCTCCAGCATGTTCATTAGCCTGTATTCTTAGTTCCTAGCATGTATGGTCCAAGTTTATTAATGACATTGTTGTGTTTCTTAGGTCATATGCTTTACAGTGTTAGATTATTTATGAACACATTGTTGTTAATACTTTGGTGGTGTGTTTGGTGCTTAGCGAGAATATCGATATTTACATTCAGCTTGGCTTCTCTTGGGCGGCGGTCACCGTGCACTCTTTAGACGCCCCCAGACTATTCTGTTTAGGACAGGTACCCTATTACATCGTATCAATGTTTGTTGTTTGCTTGTTGGGTCAAGTGCACTCTTCTTTTTGTCGTTTAGTGTTTGTCTTTCTGTGCTCCCCCTCCTTCCGCCCCTGAGTCCCTGCCCCCCCTTTTGAGACCGGATCCCAATACAAAATGTAGCTCTGAATTTCCAAATGTGATGCTTTGTAACTGTATTTAGCATGCCATTATTATTGCTTAGTTTGAATGTGTAGGGGCTGAACACCGCTGCCAAGAGAGTCAAGGCGTTCCGGGGTTTCCACGCGCAGAAGGCAAATATTATTTGTCTCCATGAGACGCACTTTTTATCCTCTTCACATCCAAAATACTTTAGCAACCACTATCCACATATCTCCATGGTCAACGGCCCTAACAAACAGAAGGGGGTCCTGATCGGATTTAAATGGTCATTGCAATTTACCTGAGATCAGGACATTAAAGACCCTGAGGGGTCAATACCTTATTCTAGTAGGGCAGTTGTGTGATATGCAGATAACCATAGTCTCCTAATATGCTCCCAATTCTAGGCAGCTCCCCTTTTCTCACAGCCTGCTGTCGGATACACAACTACATCAAAAGGGCACGCTGGTATTATGTGGTGACTTGAACCTTATTATACACCCTACTTTGGACAGACGGCAGGTTCGATCCCCACCGAACTCTGTACGCCATAGCTCAGCCTCTAGCCCATTCCCCAAATTACTGTAGCAATATAATTTAGTGGATAGCTGGAGGTAACTACATCCCTTGCAACAATACTACACACACTTCTCTTAACCACATAATGTCTGGACTAGGAAAGACCATGACTTTATTTCTTCTCTCTTGCTCCCCCAGGTGCAGGACTGCAGAATTACACCAGTTTCGTGGTGTGATCATGATGCTCTGGTCTTATCTCTCTCCTCCCTATACGACAAACCCTGAATGAATGGGTGGTCAGTAAATGACTTTATTAAGTGATCTGGAGGTGGTAGTACAGAAACATTTGTGGGATTATTTTCCGGCAATGCCATGCCTGAGACTGGGGCTGCAACACTTTGGAACGCCCATAAGGCAGTCATCAGAGGCAAACTTATACAAATAGCCTCACCAAAAAAGAGACAAAGGATGGTTAAGGTCACAGAATTGGAGGCAAAATTTAGTTCCTTGCTCGACCAGGTTAAGCACTCCCCTTCAGAGGCCCTTAAGAGACAACTGGAAGCAGTTCGTACTGAATTAGAATTGTGCCTAAACAATCAGGATGTGAAGCAACTCCGCTGGGTTGGTAACAAATTTTATTCCAGGGGTAAGAGAGCAGACACACTGTTGGCTAACAGACTGCGTTTACAGGCTAGACTGCATAAACCTATAGTCTTAACATTCATGGTCCTACCAGTCACCCATCCAAAATTTTAGATGAGTTCCTCCACTCTCTATATACTGTCCAGGAAGTGGGGTCTCTCGGTAGGTTAGAATCTTTTTTAGCATCTATACCTCTCCTTCTGTGCCAGTGGTCCTGCATGCAACTCTGGAAGCAGAAGTTTCAGTAGAGGAAGGCCATCCGAAATTTGAAACTGAATAAATGCCCAGGGCCTGACGGTTTCTCAGCCACCTACTATAAGCAATTTAGCAATTTGTTAGCGCCACATCTGGCCAGTTTGTTCAATCACCTTTTGTTGGGTGATAAATTTGGCTCTTACATGCTTACTGCTAGCATTTGCATGTTGCCCAAGACTAAAATGGACCACTCCACTTGGGCTACAGGCCTTTACAGGCCCATCTCCCTGCTAAATCTAGATGTCAAATTATTGGCTGCTATTCTAGCCAGGTGCCTGAATACTGGTATCATATCTTTAATTGGCAAGGATCAAGTGGGATTCATGCCCCAGAGGCAGGCTGGTGATAATGTTCGCCACATAATGCAGTTAGTTAATCAAGCCCATAAGAAAGGGGTGTGTGCAATGCTGTTATCTCTGAACATAAGGAAAGCCTTTGATACTGTCTCTTGGACCTACCTGCAGTGGCTTCTCTGCTCATGGGGGGTCAGCCCTCAATTTTGCAAATGGGTTGGGGGCCTTTATACCGAACCCAAGGCATTTGTGAAGTGCGCCAGTTACCGCTCAGATTATTTTCCGATTCAGCAAGGCACCAGGCAAGGCTGTCCCTTGTTGCCAATGTTGTTTGCTCTGGCCATAGAGCCCCTAGCTATCTGGATCCGTGAATGTCCGGATATTTGGGGATTGGAGATAGCAGGCTAGTACAAACTCTGCCTGTTCACGGACGATGTTGTTTTATTTATAACTAATCCTGTAATATCTCCCCACAACTTATCCAAGGCCCTTGATAATTTCTCTGGAGTGTCTGGACTCACTGCTAGTCATGATAAGTCTAAAGCCCTTAACATATCTTTACAGGTGCGTCTCAAGACCCTGGTCCAAACTTTGTTCCCGTATCAGTGGGAAGACTATAGTCTTTCATACCTAGGTGTCCAGTTGACGGCATCATTGGGGGAAATGTTTGCAGCAAATTACGCCAATATCCTAAGGTTAGTCAACACTATGCTGGAGACATGGAAAAAGTACCAAATTTATTGGTTCAGCAGAATTGCAGTCCTCAAAATGACAGCAATACCGAAACTCCCATATCTGTTTAGAGTGTTACCCGTGAATGTCCCTCACTCCTTGCTCAGGTCCCTACAGCAAGTATTTTTTAAATGTATATGGGGAAACAGTAGGCCCAGAGTGGCCAAACAAATTCTGTATTACCCAAAAACTCACGGTGGTCTGTCAGTCCCCAACATCCACTGTTACTACCAAGCTGTCCAATTATCTCCTTTGATGGCGTACTATGCAGGCACCTTTGTGTGTCTCTATAGAGGCGTTTTTGATATCACCCATGGCTATTGATACATTACTTTGGACCTACCCACGTTTACGTAAACATGTTAAAGACCCTATAATCCAACATTCCCTATGGGTGTGGCACTCCGTCAAGTATTCAAATATTTTGATGTCCCCTCATACGCCGCTAGCAACTCTTACACAGAAGCCAACCTTTCTGCCGAGGTTTTGAGCGGTGGGTTGGGAAAGGTTTCCATAGAATTAAAGATTTGGTGACGATTGATGGCATAGGATCTTTTGACTCTATTAGAGAGAAATATAAAGCCAAACCTGCTGAATTATTTCAATACTTACAAATAAAACACTATGTTCAGGGAACCTTTAAGTACATAAGAACTCCCACAAGTACCACCCAATTTGAGGGGAATTGTGTTAGAGATCCAGTGGGTAAAGGCAATCGCTCTGTGGTTTACCGCTTGCTGCTTTTGGCGGGCTACTCTCACCCACTACCGTACACATCCAAATGGGAGGCGGATATTGGGTGATAGCTGGCAGAGGAGCAATGGCAGCAAATGTGGGATGCCGCTGCCCATGGTACCCCCAATGTACAGTTTCATGAAGTTAAGCACAAGCTTTTACTCTGATGGTACATGGTCCCCAGATTGGGGGCATACTGCCCGGAATGCATTTTTTCTTCCTATCACACTGAAACCTCAGATTCCATACTATATGTTTTGTATCACCCTCTGATCTAAGGGCCTTTTTGGTTTTAATATGTTGGTAAAGGTTATGCCATGTTCATGGTTTGTTCGTTTGTACTATTATTTCTGTGTGTCATGTTCATTGTTCATTTATTTCAAAAATTCAATAAAAAAACTTATTGAAGAAAAAAATTGAGGATAACTGGCTTGACTTTAATAGCAGAAATGGAGCATAGAAAACAGTGTGTAGAGTGCAGTAAACTACAGAAAACTAGACTGGTATGATTAAAATCAATTAAAGAGAAAATTGAGAAGTTTTAGAGGTTACTACATTTTGCTTATAATAATATTTTGTGCTACGAGTAACGACTGTACAAAACAGAAATCAATTGTCAGCAGAATCTAAAGTTTTTTGTAACACCAACTGTGGTAGTCAATGTTCAAATATATTACAACAGTGCTCAAAGTCATTCTATCCTTACTGGCATTTTGAGAAACTTTTGTAGATTCTATTTACAAGATATCATCAGGTTTTCTTTGAATCAGGAATGCTAATGAACCACAATTATTTTCTTAATAAAAACTGAAAAAAATAAAATAATTAAAAAAACATATTTACTCCTAAAACTTTATTCCATTCACTGCATCTAGGTGAACCCTCATAGCACACCGCCTCATGATAGAAAGAAACTTTAGAAAGACAGAGTTTTGCTTCTCAAGTCATTCAATTAGATGTCCATTACAATATTTGTATCCTGCCAAGGAAATATTAGTTCTGCCAGGTTGCTATGAAACAAAAGGCTGAGCTTAGTGCTAGCAATGACTGGCTAAGACATTGAAGAAATGATACACTTCCTCTTTGTCATAAACTGCCACCTCTGTGGAGCACTCATTACATTTCACAGGGTGGTACATCTGAGTTTCTGTATTCTGCGTTTCTGAAGCAGAGTCTGCTGACTGAGTCTTCAATTTCTTGGGATTACGTCTTCTGTGCTTCATGGGCTGTTCTGGGAATTTAAGAACTTCGTTCTTGTTAACAGTACAATTCATAACAAACATAGCTCTGTACTGGGTCTTGTATGACTCATGTCTGAAAGGAAGAGTAACAGATATTCAGAACACAATAATGCAAAACTATGAATCTCTTAAAGTTTGTCAGCATTGCATGTAACTTGATTGCTTAAAATATTTTCCTTGTTCACAGTTTCCTTGTTCACAAATCAGCTGTGATATTAGATGGAAGTTAGGGGAATAAGTCACAAAATAAGGGTCACCACCATCAGTCACTGGAGAGACCTGTGATTAAGAGGAAGGATATTGTATAGAATATACAGAATTGTGTATTTTTTTTTACGTTTTAGAGAGAGCAACACCTGGCAGGATTCATTGTGATCTCCATAAGAGAGATCTCCTCTCACAATACAGGGAAGGTACAGATTCACATTGCAAATTCCTTCCTGCAGCCCAACCCTAATTGTAATTCCACACTGAGATATTATAGTGGTAGGTATGTGGTGTACAAAAATAGTAGGTCCCATAAGCTCTGAGAAAATTGTAATTTGTAATTGTAATCAGAACAGCGATAACTGCTGGAAAAACAGGGGAGATGTAAAAGGGTATGACTGTATTACAGAGGGATCATAAGTAAAGATTACTGCTGCACTGTACTACACAGCAGGATTATAGGCAAGAAAGTAGCTTTATATCATGCTTATAAAATCTTTTAGTTGCTGTCAAATTACTGACCGTTGGCAATCCAAGCAGAGAGTAGTCATGCAGGCTGGACAGTTCAAAATGGCATCACTATTGGGTAAGGTAGTTTGTTGTGTGTGCGGTTGCCTTTTTTTCTGCATGTTCCTGTACCTAAATCATAAATCAGAGAAAAAAAAAAAATCAAGTCACAAATCGACACTGCCAATTTATTACTGGTCATCATCTTTACTGTCTTCCCACTATTTACACATGACACAAGCTGAATATACGAATTATTAGCTAACTGGTGACAGAATATCACAGTCTGTACCGTACATATTTTTCCATTTACAGGTCTCTCTAATTTGCACTCTGGCCTTTCTGGCCGCATTTCAACCAATCTTCATGGAGTTTGTATGCTCTCCCTGAGTTTGTGCAGGTTTCATCACACATCCTAAAAACGTACCTATTTGTTCCCCCTACCCAAAATGACTATAGACCACGTTAATAACCGCATAGTTAGATATAGTTAGATAGGGCGTTGGATCATGAACTCCTGAGAGACATTTAGTGACTCGATAATGAGCTGTAGAAGATGTCAGCACTATTTTAATGCATAATTATGGCCTCACCTTCTTCTCTGTGTATCTACCCATTCCTGATCACGGTCATCCTCGTCTGGATCATACAAGAGGTCATCGTTGGTTAGAACTTTATGTTTATGCTTTTTTTTTTGTTTCTTTCCTTGCTCATCTAAAAAAGAAAAATAAGTCACATATTTAAATTCTCAGAAAAATGATATGATAATTATTCACCCATTGGGTTTTAACAATTGTGTGTCCTCACTGAAAAAACTGATTTGTACGTCAAAAATTCAAAATCTTTACAGGACAGAAAAAAAGAAAATAAATACTAAAAATCTTTTATCCATCATGCCCCAGTCTCTGTAATCTCAGCCATTTCAGGTAAATGGTCCTTTAGGAAAAAAAAAATGGCATTAGCCTCTCTATCACATTTTACTCCTATTAGGTGTACAAAACAGTTAAAATTCCCAGAATAAATCTGAAATGGTAATTTAGCAGTGCCTATGTGTTGACAGGTTACAATTGATGTGCAGTAATAGCAGAAACATCTTGATAGTTATCCTTGCTCCTTTTCAAATAAAAGTGATGCCATTGCCATCATTACCTTCCTCCTCAGAGTCGGAGTCAAAATACACATTGTCATAATACTTCTGATTGCCGCTTCCTGCTGATGCAGTGGCAGAACTGCTGGATGCACCTAAAACACACAAAACATTGAATGAAGCACTGCCCAGAATCAGAAAAAGAATGTGTGCAAACAGTGTGTTGTAGCAGAGCACTGCAATATATGGAATACACTGGAAACGTCAGGCATTGCTTCCTATGCAATGTGTGTTCCTGTGAATTGGACACCTTACAGAAAAGTGCATTACATGCAGTGTGAACAAGCCCTTACACTTATAGTCCTCCCCCAGTCTTACATTCAGCTGTCTCTGATTTAGTAAGTTTGGTTATGTGGTCTTGTTGTCTTTTTTAAATGGTCAAGAGGAAAACATGATTCTTTTTACATGGGAAAATTAGCTAATTAGTACCACATCCCTAAATTATTAGCATATACACCCACTGCCTTTTTTTTATCCCTGTGACTTTTCTGATCCCTTTGAAATGTATACATATTACCGTATACAACTGTTTTTAAAACTTACTTGCAAAATGTGTTTCCATTTTAAACATTAAAAGGGCAATATAAAAACACACACAAAGTGTGTGAAAACTTCAGTATTGTTTTTGTGGGATCATTTAACATATATCCTTGATTGCTTTAATTGGATTATTATCCCTGACGCGTTTCACCTCAAAAGGGCTTCCTCAGAAGGACACATCATATCAAATTCTTAGCCAAAAATGGTCAATTTCTCAATATTCTCTATGATGAAATTCTCATGAAACATCTATCCACAGAAGATACTTTTTTGTCTGTGAACGACACTGTATATATAGTATCCCCCACTCATGATGAGTCCCCAATATCAGTACTACAATAATAATAATAAAACAACACACCAGTGATCGAGAAAAGGGAAAAATTTGAAAAAAAAATCTCTCTGGTACTTTCATTAAACATTAAAATGTTTTTTTAAGATTTTGTTCAAATGTTTCCCTTTTCCCTATCACTGGTGTGTTTTATTAATATTGTAGTACTGATATTGGGGACTCATCAGGAGTGGGGACACTGGATTTACTGTGTCGTTCACAGACAAAAAGTATCTTCTTATCATCATAAGGATAGGAATATTGAGAAATGGACCATTTTTGGCTAAGAATATGATATATGATGTGTCCTTCTGAGGAACCCCTAATAAACCAATTAAAGCAATCAAGAATGTATGTTAAATGATCCCACAAAAACAATACTGATGTATTCACTTAAGCTTTGTGTGTTTTTACATTTTCTTTTCAATTGTTTAGAATGGAAATACATTTTGCAAGTTGGTTTTAAAAACAATTGTATGTATATAATATAAAGGCACCAGAAAAGTCCCAGGGGAAAAAAGGCTGTTGGTGTATATGCTTTTTAAAATGGTCTCCACTGAGTCCAGCATAGGATTACATGACAGTGCGGGGTGTGAACCTAGATGGAAGATTTCTGCAATGGGTTGTGCAGAGCTGATGATGTTATAAAGTCCATATCTCACTGGATTGTGGACAGGTGGGGGGTCTAAATGAGGTCATCTGAACATCTATCACTCTATTTCCAGAGATATAATAAAATAAAGAGTTGTCTCAACTTGCCGGCACCATCTCAGAATCATTTTGTACTGATACAGTGTACAATAATTGTCAAGGCATAGGAAGTAATGAATAACACGTCTGTCAAATGTACCATATTTATCTATTAAGTGCAGCAATTACTTCTTTTCAATTTACCTTAATTTTGAATTTTAAACCTCTAAATATATTGGCTTAAAATGATTGTAACACTCAAAAAATACATTTCCGAACTTCTCATGGAACTTTACCACACTCCAATACAACACTTTGAGTCTCTGTATGGCACAAGCACACAGCACATTTAATCAGAACACTTGATCTGAGTAACTGACCCCAATGTGTGATTAATAAAGTACTGAAGACATTGGATAAGTAGGACAGCCAGTAAACTAGCATTTACCAAATGAAATCACAGATTTTCTTTAAAGCATTCTCATCATTTAAGTCCACACATGCCTGTTCCAGGGGGCTGCCAGCTTCCCTCCATTGTCTTCATGGTGGAACTCAGCTCCTTCTCCATCTCCTTTTCAAAGTCATCCTCACTAGAGGACTCGCTTTCACCGGTCAGACACTCCCGAATCAATTTGCGCTTCTGATCAGGTGTTCCATGCAAGAGCACATCTAATTCATCTTCAGAACTATGGAGAACACAAAATATCAGCAAATACAACTACTTTAAAAGCATACCAGTTTATTACAGTATAATATACACATATCAGTGGTGTGATATATATCACTTCATCCAAACAAATGTTTGTTTTTTGAATCATAATTAGAACTACAATTACAATGCTGAATTCTTCTTAAGACAGGATAAAAATAACTAGAATTTCCAATAGCAAGGTAGGGATAGTGGAGGGTAACACTGGTAACACTAATCCAGCTAATAGGAATCTTCAGAGGGAAATTCAACAAACTACAGCACACCTAAAACAAATATAAATAAATTGTGTATGTCTAGTCCAAACCCCCAGTTGGCCATCTGACAGGTGGGTCAGGAGAAGGACCCTGCTTTGGGTGGGGGTGGGGCACTCCATGCCTCTGGTATGCATCGCAGGCAGGCTCAGACCTGCAGTGGGAGAGTAGGTGGGTTCTGGCATCATGACGTCACTCTGGGGGAAGCTTCTTTACCTTTCAGTGACACAGCTCCCTGCGCATGCATGGTCCAAAGTCCGTGTATTTAGTAGTCCGCAAGCTCCAAAATGTTGGGGACCACTGTGATAGAGCTCTGAATGGTAGTAAAAAGCTGAAAAAGGTTGCAATACTTACCTTTGCTATGAAAAACTAAACTAAAAAAAAGGGGGGGGGGTTGGATATTGACTTCCATAGTGCATAGGATAAGGTCTGCATCCTTCTGCTGACAAGATCCCATGGAATGATGAGCATTCCAAATCTTGCATGATACTACAATGCAGTGTGGGATCATCTTGCAATATTTGGGTTACTTAACATTGTCAGTGATAAGCCCAGATAGAAGATGGCATCACTCTCTACTGGAGCCTGCATGATGAAAGGTAAATATTTTATAAAATCCCCACAGATCGTTTTATTTAATTCACTTTCATGCAGCATTTTAGGGGAGGGGGCATCTTTAAAAAGTGAATGTTGTCACTAAGGTGGGCTAGATGCAAAAAGAGAACAAAAAAGAAAGAGGCTCCCAAGAGGTAAAATAAACCAAGCAACCTCAGTAAATGGTTATAGTCACAGTTACCACACCTATCTTCTCCTATACATGTTCACTTCTGACAGGAGTGACGGCTCTGTCTCCGACAGGCTGCAGATTTAGGAATCGTTAGATCCCACATACCTGTCTGTAGTAGCAGTAGATCAATATATTATCCTATGAACGGTTTGGGGATTTTTCTTGTGGAAGGTCGGTCTTTCCATGTGGCTGGTGGACCCCCCAGCGGGATCAGGAGAAGGACCCTGCTTGGGGGATGCACCGGCCTGAAAGTTGTCACGTTGAAGAGCACCACATATAAACTAGCCTGGAAACAATGGGACAGCTGTCTATATTAGCTTTATATTATTATAAATGGATGTATTTTAGTTTCCAGGTGATCTAATTGTGGGCCTCCAACACTCCAAATTACCCAGACCTAACTGTTTTCACCAATTACCTCACAATTTTTGTTACATTCTAAAACCCAATGTAAAACTTGTCCATAAAAAGATGTCAGTATAGTGATATATAACATAGAGATCATGTCATGGCGCTGCGTAATATGTTGGCACTATATAAATCCTGTTTAATAATTATTATCATACCTGGTATCGGCCCGTTCTTCATCACTGGGCTCTTCGATTGGATAAGCATCATACTCAGGCTGGAATCGGTTCATGATGACACCAGGCCAGTGTGTAGCATTGACAGGAGCACAGCTACTATACTCTATAATGAGAAGGATATATTCAGTCCAATCATTCATGGAAAATAAAAATAAAATACGACACGTACAATATAATGGCCCTGCAAGCTGCCCTCTAAAAATACTGCATGCCTGGCTGTTATTCCAGTCCATTGATTTTAAAACTTTGAGTCGCTGACCCAATAGCGGGAAAGCAGATCAGGATAGCAAGCAAAATACAGGAACCTTTCCAGGCTATCATACCAGTTCTAGTTTAATGACTTCAGGAATCCGAGGGATCACGAGGGATTATCATGACTGCCAAGCCCCCCCCTTCCTATAATCAATTATCAATTAATAATCAATTATTTATAAATTAAAACGTTTTTCTGGGTTGAACACTGCTTTAATATTCAACGAAAAGGACAGAACAGCTGCTATGACTTATTGTGGTTTCTGTGTCATCACTGGGGAGATTTCAACTTCTGTCAGAACACAAAGTGATGGGAAATCTCTCAGGGGGGGGGGGAACAGAAATCTCCCTATTGGGCAAGAGGAAGTAATGAGAAATCTCCCCCATGGAGACACCAAACACAAATTAGTAAAATAAAGACCAATCAGTCCGGTTATCTGTATGCTCATAGCATTCCTGGTTCCAGTGACAACCATTCCCATCACTTCCTGTGAAATTTCCCTAATGGGGGTCACAGACATAAACAAAACTAAATTCATATAGACAAAGCAATGTAAAATTGTGAGCTAATAAATGATTTGTTGTCATCTCAGGAGACATTTATAAACCCCTGACATAAAGTTTCCAATAACTTTACACAATTATAACCCTGTGATAAGCAATGCTTGTTGTGTCCCCTCAAGCAGCACGTACAGATATATGAGCGAGGTGAGAGAAGCAGATATCGGAGTAATAGCAGTAATTGGTATGCAGTACCGTCACCGGGACCGGTTTATCTCCCGGAAACAATCACGTTCAATCCAAGCCCAGCATCAAGAACGTCGCAGAATAATTACCTAATGAAGGCTGTCGCGTAACATGTGACGTAACAGAAAGGTTTCTAACAGCGTCTGCAGCGCAGGCGCAGAATATAGAGCGCGCTTTTAAGCTGGCAGACTCGTGTCAGTGAATATTTGTTATATTTTTGTACAATAAAGCGGCTAAGAGCTCTGTGGGGACATAGGAATGTCAAGTCAGGCATAACATATTTATAATTAGCTCCCAAACGCTATAAAAGTCACCCTGTGAGGTCCTAATATGTGGGAGCTGCTCTTTGCAGACTGTATGGAGGTGCATTGTCCACATAAGTCCCCACAGAGCTGAAATATGCAACTATTGAGGTCTCCCATCCTGAATGTCTGTACCAGGCCAATACAGGGATGAGGATGGCTAGGATTAAGCTCATAAAGAGAACCTGTCACATGTATTTCATTGGCAATTGTTTCATAGTTGCATAGTAAGTTAGGTTGAAAAAACATGAATCCATCAAGTACAACCACTAGGGAAATAAACATATCCCAGATATAAAACCCTATGTTCATAGTTGGTCCAGAAGAAGGCAAAAAACCCTGGAACAATTTGGTTCCTGATTTTATGAGGCAATTGGATACACAGGTGTCTGTATACAATATCTGTGCAATTCATTTACATGGAAAATCATTCCTTGTGTAGAAATCGAAAAGCCCTGAGACTTCTTCTGGTAGGCATGTTGGATGTGATTCAAATACAAAAAACATGGGACTTTAAAGGATACATGATATCATCTATAAATACAATATTGTAAAAAAACATCACATTAAAAAAGTAATATTTATTGAGGTAAATTTTAAAGCACAACATAAAAACCTTGTCATCATATAGGTATATAACTCCAGATAATGGGGAGCTCTAGTATTTTCTACGCGTTTTGCGGAACCCCAGTCCACTTCCTCAGGAGATTTTTTTGTTTGTTGCTCACCCTCTCTTATTTATCACCGGACATACCCAAAAATGTCCCAATAGCCGCAGGGCAAGCATGGAATCAAAGATGATGCAACTAATAATCTGTGATAATTACTTCTCCATGATTAAAATCCAGTTTTTCATTGAATCAATGAATTTCCAGCCTTTGGATGTACCTTCAAACGTATTATTATTACACAGTATTTATATAGCATCATCATATCATGCAGCGCTGTACTAACTGTCCCTCAAAGGAGCTCACAATCTAATGTTCCTACCATAGTCATACGTCTTTAATACAGTCTAAGGTCAATTTTAGGGGAAGCCAAATAACCTAACTGCATGTTTTTTGGAATGTGGGAGGAAACCGGAGTACCCGGAGGGAACCTACAAACACCATGCAGACAGTGTCCTGACCAAGATCAGAACCTGGGACCCAGCGATGCAAAGGCCAGATTGCTGACCTCTGAGCCACCGTGCTGCCACATATAACTTTATTATAATACTTTAAAACAGATAACTATCACTGCTCTTCAGTGTTCTAATCAACTCCAATTTCATCCCACCCAGTTTGTATTCCATAGGTTCCTACGTGCCTCTATTCGGAAATCGGAGTTGATCCAAAGGTTGGAAATTCATTGATAGATGCAGGTGAAAATGAAAAACTGGATTGTAATCATGGAGAATTGTCACAGAATATGAATTGCATCATCTTTGATTCCATGCTTCCCCCCTTGACCTGCGGCCATTGAGACATTTTTGGATATGTAGTGTGATATATAGGAGGGGGTGAGCAACAAAATATCTCCTGAGGAAGCGGACTTGGGTTCCGCAAAACGTGTGGAGAATAATATGCCAACTGGAGCTCCTCATTTATCTGGAGTCATATACCTATATGATGACAAGGTTTTTATGCTGTGCTTTTAAATTTCTTTTTTATGCTGTGCTTTTAAAGTCAATAAATGCTACTGTTTTATTGTAATGTTTTATTAAAAAATTGTTTCAAATTGTATTTATGGATGATATCATGTATCACTTCCTTTAAAGTCCCATGTTTTTTGGTTATTTTTGTATTTGAATCAACCAAAGGGATGTGATGGTTTTCAACAGAATACCAGGTAGAAGAAATTTTTTTATACATAGGTTGGATGTGATGTCAGAGATGGCGCTGACATCATATAGTGATCTCTTTCACTTTACCAGCAGCAGACACATGGAGAATGGTATCGGTGCGAGAGAAGTGATTGTCCCTACGAAAGTCTAAAGACACACTGACAGTCAATGAGAAAACATTTTTGGAAAGGGAAAAGGCTGTCAGCATTTTAAATGCTTACCTGCAGTTGTTATCAATTTGTGACAGGTTCTCTTCAAAACTAAAATGACAGAAGCAGCTCTAGGATTTCTTCCATCGTTACTTCCTGTCCTGATGGCAATGATTTTACCATTTGAAAAGTGATGGGAAAATCTGCAACAGGGATGCAAACAGAAAGGGGAATGTGACAGGAGATCTACTCTACTAAAGATGTATTTCTGTACAATTTGCAGTGAATTCTCCTCAATTAATGTTTGATAAAATATTGTAAGCAGGACAGGAAGTGAGAGTGAATCAGTCTATCAGACTTCCAAATAGCAGGAAACCCCTGAGAGGCTTCTAAATTTGTACCTAAAACTAAGAAATGCAGTTTTAGCTGGACATGCACTTTAACAGGTTCTCTTTAATACCATATTCCATGCAGGGAGAATAACAACAGCTTGGGGTCTGTGCCAATGATATCAGATTGAGATGTTTGTGAGGTGCATTTGACCTGCTTCAAGCATGCACTTCAATAGACCTCTATGGGGATAAACCCCACTTGTAAGAAAACAGTAGCCCATCTACAAAGCTATGCATTAATTGGTAGGATCAGTAGAACATTTTTTGTCTGTGGTTGTCTTGACATTCTCCTGTAATCAGCTGCATATCAGGGCTCAGATTGGAAGTTCAGTACTGGGAATCAATCACAAATGCAGGGCAATTTGGAGTATTTAGGGAGGCTGCCCAGGTATACAAAACCCTAATTCTGGATGCTGGTCATTCAAAGCACAATGCTTGGTGTGGTTTAACACACTGCCCTGCCTTCTATAAAATCTTTGTTCAATGGCTAAGTGCAGCAGACCAAATGCATGGTTTTACCATTTTACAATACCATTCAAAGAATATGAAATGACTGGTGAGTGGGCTTAATATTTACAGTTAGGTCCATAAATATTTGGACAGAGACAACTTTTTTTTTTTTATTTTGATTCCGTACATTACCACAATTCATTTTAATTCAGTGGGTTGAACAGAAAGATTGCATAAAAATGTGAGGAACTAAAGCCTATTTTTTTACACAATCACTTCATTTCAGGGGCTCAAAAGTGATTGGACAATTAACTCAAAGGCTATTTCATGGGCTGGTGTGAGCAATTCCTTCGTTATGTCATTATCAATTAGGCAGATAAAAGGCCTGGAGTTGATTCGAGGGGGGTGCTTGTATGTGGAAGATTTTGCTGTGAACAGACAACATGCGATTAAAGGAGCTCTCCATGCAGGTTAAACAAGCCATCCTTAAGCTTCAAAAACAGAAAAAACCCATCAGAGAAATTTCTACAATATTAGGAGTGGCAAAAAGACCTGGACGTTCATGGAAGACAACAGTGCTGGATGATCGCAGAATCATTTCCATGGTGAAGAGAAACCCCTTTACAACAGCCAACCAAGTGAACAACACTCTCCAGGAAGTAGGCGAATCGATATCCAAGTCTACCATACAGAGAAGACTGCATGAAAGTAAATACAGAGGGTGCACTGCAAGGTGCAAGCCTCTCATAAGCCTCAAGAATAGAAAGGCTAGATTGGACTTTGCACACAAACATCTAAAAAAGCCAACACAGTTCTGGAAAAACATTCTTTGGATGGATGAAACCAAGATCAACCTTTACCAGAATGATGGCAAGAAAAAAGTATGGAGAAGG
>NC_092869.1:23937833-23955355 GCF_032062135.1 Pyxicephalus adspersus | reverse complement strand
CCGAATGAATTCTGAGGTGTTCAGAGACATACTGTCTGCTCAAATCCAGCTAAATGCAGTCACATTGATTGGGAGGCGTTTCATAATACAGATGGACAATGACCCAAAACATACAGCCAAAGTAACCCAGGAGTTTATTAAAGCAAAGAAGTGGAATATTCTTGTACGGCCAAGTCAGTCACCTGATCTGAACCCAATTGAGCATGCATTTCACTTGTTGAAGACTAAACTTCAGACAGAAAGGCCCACAAACAAATAGCAACTGAAAGCCGCTGCAGTAAAGACCTGGCAGAGCATTAAAATGGAGGAAACCCAGCATCTGGTGATGTCCATGAGTTCAAGAATACAGGCTGCCATTGCCAGAAAAGGGTTTTCAACTATGTATTAACAACGAACATTGTATTTTTAGCTTTTTCATTTGTCCAAATACTTTTGAGCCCCTTAAATGAAGTGATTGTGTAATAAAAAGGCTTTAGTTCCTCACATTTTTATGCAATCTTTTTGTTCAACTCACTAAATTAAAGCTGATAGTCTGCAGTTCAACTGCATCTGAGTTGTTTAATTTAAAATTAATTGTGGTAATGTACAGAACCAAAATTAGAAAAAAGTTGTCTCTGTCCAAATATTTATGGACCTAACTGTATTCACTTATACTATAGGCATACAAGTCAAGGAAGCTTGACCATTGTTTGCTTGCAAACCAAGGTTGGTGGGGCCAAGAGTCATTCAGGATAAAAAGATGGAACCAGACTGGCCATCATATGCAACAACAGCGCTTAAAAAGTGACCCTATATTATAACTAAGAATGTGCTAGACTCATTACTATGAGTGGGAAAAAAATGTCACCTACTGTTTACCAATCAAAGTCCCAACAGAATTTTCTAATGCGTTAATCGTGATGGTAAACAAGATATTACCTTCTGATGAGGCTATGGTTACAATGAACCTATATTGACATGCTGGTAACATTCTATGGACTTAAAGAGGAACTAAACTGAAAATTTGCAAAAAAAAAAAAAAAATACTTACTTTCGATCTAGCAGGGCAGTCTGATTCATCCGGGGGTATCCTGCATCAGGTCCCAAATCGTTCTGACACCCGTCCCGAAACCGGTGCTCCGGGGGCCACCATCCTTTCCTCTTCTTCCTGGTTCCTCATCCTAAGTCACCTGACCCAGGCGTGAGATCGGGTGACGTAGGATGGAAAAAAAATTTCCGCTCTCACTGCGCATGCATGAGATAGTCAAATTTTTCTGTTTGCGCAAAAAGGCTCCTTCTGTGCATGCTTGAGATGTTTGGGCATGCACAGAAGGAGCACCCAAGAGCCCCCTGGGATGCCCAACGTAGGTATTTGGGGAGGCTTTGCACTCCCATTCATTCTCGATCACCTAGGTGGTCGTTTTAGGGGGCGGCTGCGGTACTTTTTTTTTTTTTTTTTTTAAAGGGTGTTGCACTTAAAAAAAAACAAAAAAAAAATGAATTTTTACTTTACATAAAAGGATTGTCTACCCTTTTATGTAAAGTGAAATTTCTGAGTTTAGGTATACTTTAGGCTTCTGTACACTCATCAGGTGCTTTGTGCCGGAGATGAATGGCGATGGTTGTCTCAAGCAGAAAAATGACCTGTACATAACAATCTTCCATATGTAGACTAGAACCATTGATAATATTCACATTCACCAGAAGTAAAGTAGAGATATTGAGCTCCTTTTAAAAGCTGGCTTTGTCCCTGTTTGCAATATGAACACAAAGAGACATTACAACACTTACAGCACATACTTAAACAGAATATTGTACATGTGTGCCCTGTGTTTTGGGCCTTAATACTGATTAATTACTGCCTTTGCTTATTTTTTATTAGCCCTAAGAGGATTCAAACACATTCAAGCGTCTTTCTCCTTCCCTCATTTTCTTGTTTGGTGGCCTATGCAATATACCATAGGCCATATAAAACAGAGACTTGTGCTGGTCATTACATAGTAGGTCAGATTGAAAAAAGACATAAGCCCATCAAGTTCAACCACTAGAAAAATAAACATATCCCAAATATAAAACACTATGGACATAGTTGGTCCCGAGGAAGGCAAAAAAACCCTGGCACAATTTTCTCCAACGGACGAAAAAAAATCCTTGATTCCATGCGGCAATCAGATGTTTCCTGGATCAACAGTCACTGTTATTTTTATCATTGGGCAGTAGCACATTAGTTTTAGTTTTCCACAAAAAAAAAAAGTAGCAGAACTGATGCACGGGAGCAGATTGATGAACGACCAATCAGGAACCCCGCTGTACTCTCCTCCATAGATGTGCACAGGGGAGTGTCACACACACTCATCCTCCTCTCCATCAAACAAAATGGTGCTGTGTATACAAAGCTCATTCTCCTGTTTAGGCTCACTGAACACCATGAAGCAGATACCGGTATTTTGATGTCTTCTTTGCTGTGTGAACCGTTTGTTTCTTTAATGTAGACAAGCAGTTATAGCGGATATATAAAATTTGATCACAATTATTTTTTTCTGTTCCCTGTAATTATGAGATTTCTCCAAAATCATTATTCAACTTACAAAAAGGTTTTATTTGTACATTCTCAGAACAGGAATGGGTCTCAAAAGAACTGAATTTGTTCGAAGAATTGGAATGCAAGCAGGTTTAATACAGCCTCAGAACAGTCATCTATACACTACATAAGCAGAGTACATTTAAATCTGGTGACTCTCATACTTCCTCTCATGTCCACCCTTAGCAGTGTGCCATAGTAGGTCCAGCAAGATTCTCTATTTCATACCTTATAAGAACCAGACTGCCCACCATATCACTGCAGCTGATGTGTATCATTGAAATAATGCCATGTTCTTGTCAAGTATGAACACTTGGACAGGATCAATTAAAAATCATTGGATTCACAGTTTATTTTACAATATTTGAGAAGTCTACAAGTTAAGGCAAACATACTGATGCATTAGCATTAGGAACTTAAAATTGAAAAAGATAATTGGAGAGTTCTGAAAAATCTAAGAAAATGTTTAATAAAAAAAATAGAGTTCGGTAAATCAAGAAAAAAAAAGACTTTAAAAAAAATCATTACATTGAACCTGGACATGGTATACGATGTGACAGCTAATGGCAATGTTAAATCCATTCGATCCATGAATGTCGAACATCATCGAAGATTAACATACATTGGTAAATAAGATTGGCATTGTTATGTATTACAGTTCGTAACAAGTACAGCATTTTAATGCTTTTAAAAAGAAACAAAACTGGGGGATTTTTGTGATGTACTAGAAAGTGTACAATGACTAAATAAAGGTACATGTGGGTGTGGGCTCCACAGCACAGTGCCGTTACTAAGGTGGAAGCAGCCCAACTTTTCTGTATGGGTTTGTCCTTGCCAAGCTAGATATGCCCAATGGAGCTGTCCATGGAAAAATGACAGCTCTCAGAGTTCACAGGAGGGTCTGCTTACTTCAAACTTCTGGACGGAGTATGTTTTATGGCTTTCCGTTTAACACTGCCAAGCAACTTTGCAGTAGTTGCAAATTACCCTGTGGGATAGAAGAAAAATCAAACTGTCAGTGATCTCCATATTTATGAAAAGGAAATGTTTACTGTGTAACTTTTATTATTATAGAGCCGGCATATTACACAAAGCTTTACAAAGCCCATAGTCTAACTAACTGTCCCACTCATTGTGGACTCACAATTTATTGTCATAGGCATTTGTCATTAACACAGACTAAGGACAATTTATGAGGAAGCCAATCAATCTAACTGCATGTTTTTGAGATATGAAAGGAAACTGAAGTGTGTGGCTAAAACCTATGCAAACATGGGGAGAACATACAAATCCCTTGCAAATAGTGTTCTTGCCGAGATTCAAACCTGGGACCTAGCACCGCAAAAGCAAAAGTGCTAACCTCTGATACACACACATACATATTAATGAATAAGTAATGACACCTTTGTAATTCTGCATTACATCGTAGTTGATTGGATATCTGGATTGTTATCACAACAGCTCTTTTTTGGTATTCACAGGTTCTACTCTACCTTGGCATGCTTTAGTTCCAGTTCAGCCAGCTCTACTAGATTTTTACGGAAAGCAGCCACTCTTCGGGTTTTGAAATCCATCAGTTCTAAAGTAAGCAAAAAGAGAAGAATATTGAGTTTGTAAATAAGAATATATAAAACCTGACAAATATTGCCTATGTTCAGACTGGAAGTGAGGTTGTGGTGTGACTACTGCTATCTCATGCCATTGATTTGCTGCCTTTAGGGGAGACACTACATGCAGCCTCTACCTGCAGCATCCCAATAGAGAATGAATTGGGAGGAGGGCACTGAGCAGCTCAGTACCGCTAACTGCTTTCCACTGTAGCAAATATGCAGACGCTGGTTCTTTAGGAACCAGCACTGAGGGTGCAAGAAGCCGAGGGGTTGCCAAAATGAACAGAATATAAAACCTAAATGAAAAGAATTTTACTGAAACAAATATACTAGCCCGGTTCATCACGGGGCTGGTTCCCAAATTTCACACTTTAAAAATAACTACATCAATACAAAAAATCCACTGTTACGAAGAACCAATGATACAGACTAACTTTCTCTATCCCTTCTACCATTACATTAACTATAAAATAGAAAATCTTAGCATTCTATTCAAATTATTATGTATTAAATCAGTGTAACTTATACCTTGTTTTGCAGATTCAGATATTTTCTCAAACTTCTGACAGCAAAGCTGCTGAGTTGTCTCTGCTGATAACACGTCCTTGTTTTTAGCTCTGGCTTTATCTAGTGCTTTATTGGCATTTTCATAATCTACCAAAGAGCGAGATCTTCTGTAGAGGAGATCCTGTAAACAGGAAGTTCAGCCTTAGAACAAAACCAATCAATAAATGTGATGCTAGTCACAATGGACATCTCCAGAGTCTCCATGCAGTTACCTTAGCAGCTTGTGATTCTCTTAAATAATATTTAAGGAGGTCTGAAAGCTTCAGGTCTTCATCAGCTGATACCCGGGCTTCAATTTTCTATAGAATACAAGAAATATTTAGTTTACAAGGTCAATGGTGGAAAACACTTCCAGACCTGACTAACAGACCCATTACTGCTCATTACAACTTTACAGCACTATCAGCATTATCTCTTATAAATCAGATGTGCTGAATCTAAAGATCTGCAGGTCAAACTCTTACTAACTTACCTAAGTTTACAAAGTGTTAAAAATGTATGCATAGATGCAGGCCTATCTGCATGATATGAATCTTGGAGTGGCCTTCTCTAGGGAGTAGATCTGTAATCACTATAGGAAAGTAATATGTGCATACCTATGCTAATTATTAGGCACAAATAACCTATAGAACTTAAAAAAAACTTAAAAAAAAGAACTTAAAAAATAAATAAGGTAGAACACAGAGCATAAAAAATACTAAAAATAACATAAATCATTCAGAGATAGGAAGAAGTGCTTTTCAAGTAAATTAGTTAGGACCACAGTTCCTGTCTGGTGTTGCCACTCTCCAAGTGGTGCATGGCTCATCAATGTATCTGATGGTACAAACATATGCTTAGACTCTGGAAAGCCACATGTAGGATAGGGGTCTCACCAACCCACAGCCCTCCTTGACTAGTTTACCTAGAAGCTCTGGGTGTTGCCATCCACTTGCACATGTTTACGCACCCCCTGTTGTATTACTTATTATATACAATAATATACTACAGGCAGGTCGGGGACATATCCCATTTTGATGTATCTATGTACAAATGAAATCAGCTACTGTTGTGCAAACTACACAGAGATAATAAAAAGAATACTTACACGAGTTTTGTCAAATAATTCAGACACTCTTAGGAAAAACCTGTATGAAAAAGAAAGAAAAAAAATACTTAACAGTGCATAAACAGCTAATGTTTTTCTAAAGTCAATATCAATATTACACAATTGAAAACTAAAGAAAGACAGCAGCAACCACCATCAGATGCACCCCCTAGGTAACTGTTGCTTTTCTGGCCCTCTCCCTATGCAGTAAATTGTAAATTTATGCAATTACTCAATGGTAAATTTAAAGTATGTCACATTCTCCAGCATCAGGTCTTCGTCTTAAATGCATCCACTCACTCCCGTTCTGCTTCTGAGGTGTGTTGTGTGAAGTCACATGAAATATGCCTAAGCAGCAAAACAGACATCAGTAACAGTGGGTGGCTACACAGAAGAGGAGGATTCAGTTTTATAGAAGTTAATATACTTTTATTTAAAAGAGTGAAGAGAGTGGAATTAGGGTGGCTCCTATTTCTTCAGGGGGTCCCAATACTTGTACTTCCTAAAAGAAAAGGAAATGCACCTTTTGTACAAAACAAAAAACTTTGGGCAGACACAAAATTTCATTTTTCCAGACATCCACACTAATATCAATGGGATTCTGGAGCCATAACTCATATACTAAAGTCATTCAGTAGCTATGACTCAAGGGCCTTTAAAAGGACCTTTAAAAGTAAAAAGTTGATTAGTCGTGGAGCAAGTGATACAGCATTTTCATGTTTTTGTTAAAACTCAAAACACTGTGCAAAAATATTTAGATTGCCAACAAAGTGGTATAAATTTGATGGACCACTTATATATGTTTCTATGTGTGCTAATAAGTACAAAGTGGAATGTTGTTTCAAAGATTAAAGAGTTGCCTGCATAGGCCACAGATTGTTTCTTGTAGTTCTATTTAGTTGTTGTCTAGTTTGGTGTAATGGTGTAAGGTGTAATCAAATGTGAACATATCTCTTACTTGCATATGTCAGTATTGTCCTGTGTTCCCAATTGGTACATAGAAGATCCTATCCTGTTGTAGTCATCTGCAACACCTACAATAAAAAAAGGAGATATAAAAGCATCAGAGATGTATCATGCAGTAGCCAACCCTCAAAGCTAATCTTCTCATGCTTTGTAGCTTAACTACCTCTAATGGACTGAAAAATTAAAAGGCTTTGGAAAAGTAAAGTTTGTTAGTGCAGTGTTTGGGATTTATTTGTACTTGGTATGAAAGATATGGCTTGTTTACATTCTTTAAAAGTATAAGACTGTGACATCCAGCAAAAGAAAACTGGAGAGGGTTTGTCTCAAAGTGGCCAAAATTTTCTATGAAGTGATCTTCTTTTTCAGCTTTAAATCCCACCACTATAACTGGGTCAGCAGCACTGGCAACAATGTACTCAGGCCACTCAACACAATGGTACCGTTATAGCAATTAGGGGTTATCATAGTTTGAAAGGTATGGTTGTCTGATACTAATCTGTAAACATATTGGATACTCATTCAGGTAAAATTTGTTATCCACAAAAAAGGAGTAAAAGGGCAATACAATGCAAACACCTGACATGACCGATATGAGAATCTTTGGTCGCAAGATGAAGACTTACATTTATGGGATCTTGTCATTTTGTCAGACTTGGCACTTGCATCCTTCACTCGGTTGTGATATTCCACTAGAAATGTCCTTTCATGGTCAAAGAAATCATCCACATCCTGGAAAAACAAAAAAGGTAAATAGAATCCAGAAAACATACAGGAAAGTAATATATCTAAAAAAAATAGTCATAACAAAATGTTTAATAAAAATTACAGCATTAGAAAATTAAATGTAAATCCCAGCTTACTTAAAACCTCCAGCATATCATGTAATGATCTCCTGAAAATATTATATATACACACACGCCCATATTTTATACATATTCCTCCTTACCTTTGTGCTGGAAACAATTACACCATCGGCTGTCTTTACCACACTTTTGAAGAAATCTTCTAATTTTTCTTTCTTGTTTTTGCCTCTAACACTTAACTAGAAAAAAAAGACCGTATAAAAATGCTTTTCTACGAATAACACAGGAATAGTAATTCCACAATTTGGATCACTGTAATGAAAGATTCCATTAGCTCAGGCACTGTAGTCATGCAAGGAAACATTCATACAAAGCAGCTATTCATTGTGCGATCCCAGACCCCGGATGTGGGGCACTATACTCAGTGATAAACAGTAACTATCTAGGCTGACACTAGCAAACAAGCTCTTTCTTAAAGCTTATGTTTTATCATATCATGGGCAAGCTTTACACAAAGTGCTTGTACACGTTTATGCAAACATTCAAATGATATAAAACGTCCCTGCAATCCATTTCAGATTGATCATATCATGTACTGTATTTAGACTTATTTGCATAGTTTCTCGACTAAGCCTCCCTTGTTTCTCCTTCTTGGGGGGCTCATTTTATTTACATGCAGATCCTTGCAGCTTCTCATCAGAAAACAGCATGGAACTATTTTATATTAAAGCAAAAAAAAGCAAAACTTTCCTATTTTTGGAAGGAGCGGGGAAACATTAGACCTGTTGACATGTTTGATTGCAGTTTGTTTCTCCTTTAGTGAGATTTTTTTTTTTTATGGTAAGCATATGATAGTACATTTAAATGGAAATACAATAAAGTCTACTTACATCTTGATTGTACTCAAGAAAAACATGGAAATTTAAATCTTTTCTAAGAATGGGATGAGCTGCCACACGACAGAGGAAGACTTCGTGCATTGCTACCGTTTTCTTGAAAATAGCCAGGTACTCTCTGAAAGTATTAGGAAAATATTATTAGAAAGTAAAGGGAACTACTGCACAGAAATTAAATTATTGACATAAAAGATAATCATTTTAAATGTGTGCTTTACCTGCAATCTATACAGATACGGATGATACAACTTATCTCTCATGACACGGTTAGGCAGTTTATCTAAAAAAAGAAGTCAACTTACGCTTCCAGTTCCTGTTTCATTTTGGTGAACTCTTCCTTTGTCATTGAACCTTCCCCTTCTCCAAGTTTTTGCAGTTTCTCTCTGGAAGCATCAAAATCTGGTCTGGGTGGTGCGGGAGGAATCTGCATTTTTTAGTAAGAAATGTAGTTTTTAAAGTGCATTTATTTGCATTTGTTTTTCTGTGATAATGGTATGCCAACAATAATATATAAAAACTTTTATATGATAAGTTCACCAGTCATGTAGAATATTAGAAATTCAATACAGCATATACAAAACTCTTTCACGATTATTACTATTTGGCAAGTCTAAGGATTAACTTAGTCTATCCAAAATATCCTAAACTGTAAAAAGAAACAATGACATTGTCTACCATCTCCAATCACCTGATTTATTGTAATACAGGTTTTGATGTTTGTGGTCTTGTAAAGAATAACCACAGTGCACAGAGGGTTATTAATGTGGCAAAGCGGTGTCTCCACATGCACAATTCTTGTTTAAAGAAAAGAAAAGGTTTTCACTTTCTAGCTATAATGATAATTTTACCAACCTTTGAATATAAATTAAAACTGTTCCAAGCTTTAGCAAGAACGGGCTCCATACTGCTTCCAGGAAAGGCACAAAATTCAAAGTGAGTTAAATTGGCACACTCTGAAGTTATCTACAACTGTATATTGCAACAGTTTGTAAAACACCATTCTCATGAGCAGAATGACAATGTGACTATGGCACAGAGTATTCTAGACCCAATATATTCCTATTTGTAGCCAAGTCTCATAAATGATGCTATGTATTGGGGACCAAAGTACTATAAATAATATAGTAAAAAGAGTTCCCACCAAACACAAATGTAAAGGAATTTTCTTTCCAATCTATATACTATCCAATATATTAGAATAGCTGCTTATTGCAGTTGATAACCTCCCTGAAAAGACTCTGTGTCTCTATTGTAAAGACAATCCCCTTTTCTGCTTGGAAAATATATATATATATATATATATATATATATATATATATATATTCCTCCACCGGGGGGTATTCCTCCAGGACTCAATGTAATGACATGTGAGTACCACTTAGTCCTGGAGTACTGTGAGAGCCCATTCTGCATGATGACACACATCACAGGGGAAATCGTAAATAGATTGGACTCATAGGAAAGGTGCAGAATGACATAATGGTGTTCTGCTCACAAAAGGGTGACAGCTTTGAAGAGATGAGGAAACCAGGAACAGTGTTGGAATGTAGAGAGGGTAGGGAGAATTTCATTTTTTAAACAAAAGAATACCTGGGGTTCCACCTTAAATGCAATTTGTTGTTAAGTACATACAGCCAAGGCCGTTGTATTTCTACATTATTTCCCCTCCACTGTCTGCCAGGCTGCTCACATTCTCTGCTTGGCTGATGAATGCATACAATCTGCTTTTCCAAATTAAATGGTTATTTTTGCCTTGCTCCACAGTAATTACACAGGGTGTTATTAGCTACATTTTTCAGCACAGATGGCCCTGGCAGTTTACTTAATGCTCATAGGAGCTCCAAAAATATAATTATATTAATTAGAAATATGTAATCCGTAGATAAGTATTTAAAAATAAAAATATTTATGGCAAAACTAAACACACAGTATAATATAGTCGGGACGTATAAGGACAGTGTCATTATCACACTTACAATATATCCTGCATATTCCTCATTTTCCACAAACGAATCATGAAGCCATATGAACTCTTCATGTTGTCTCACCACAGAGAACTCGTTCTGCTTGAAGTTTGGAAGTGAACTCTGGGGAGAAAAAATAAAGAGAAAAAATGATCATGGTAGAAAATGCACATCTCAGGTTTTCTGCTACACCAAGAACTATACATAAGAACTAGAATAATGCCTAAACTGCTGGTATGATGCTAGCTACCCTCAGCTACTGTCCTACAGCATATCCTGATTCAAACAACTTACCCTTCCACAGTCAAAACACTGTTTTTATAAAACCCACTGCTTTGACACAGGGTCTTTTGGTGACCTATTCCAAACATATCAGCAACCCGGTTTAGGTTCCAACGCACAGTTTTCGAAACACTGCTGTAGAGACACTTGGTTCCAATGTGTGGTCACTTATCTGAGAAGTCTGAAACATAGGTATAGCTACTATGATGCACACTAGTGTTTGGCCCTGAGCAAGCCATGTTGTCAAGTATTGGACCTTTTCACCAATGGTACACTGACAGCCAAAAATACCTAGGCACGGACTAAACTCTACCCTGCTCTAACCAGAGCTAGAGAAAAACTATTTTGCCTATACATACACACTTTAATAAATATTTAAAATAATAGCAACATGAATGTTTATAATAATATTTAAAAAATTGTTAAACCTTAGGCTGGGTACACATGTGCTATAATTGTCGTTGGAAAGGATCTTTCACTATCCTTTCCAGCAACAAAAGACTGCACGATGCATGAACGAGAGTTGTACATACAGCACCAATCTGCTCTATGGAGAGGGGGAGAACGACGGAGCGGCACCCTGCTGCACTCTCTCCCCTTCACTTTTATTACAATCATTCCTCATCTACGGATTCACCAGGAAGGACGACGGAATGATGGACGATGAGCACTGTACACAAGCCAGATTCTCGTCCGATATCAGCCCTGAGGCGATAATCGGACGAGAATCATCTGACCTGTGTACATAGCCTTACTTGTTATTAGCAGCTTCTACTATGATTCTTGAAATGCTACATTTTCAGTAAATTCATAACAGTAATTTCTTAGGCCCCTCACTTACCACTGAGGGGGTACTCACTGACTCCTAACAGAGTCTGAGGTTGGTGTACACATTTATCTTCAATATGCAGTGTTGGCAGCATCAGAACTGTGACTTTTTAATCATTTCAATGGTGAGGTACTGACATCACCACATTTATTTCTGTGTTAGCGTTGTCCATACTGTTCCTGTACCCCTCCCAGTCTAGAAAGGTGACTTTAGACCCAGTCTAGAAAGGTGAAGATTATCTGAAGCCCAACTACTGCAGGAACATGAAGCAGAGCTTGTGGGGACTGGCAGTCACATGATAAATAATAGCAATGAAGGTGTTCACAAGCAATTTATGTGAATGTGTAATGTATATAATGAGTGAGGAAGTGTTTTTTTGCTAAATGGTGCACTATACTATTTTCCCCCAATCATTCTTTTATCATTTATCCCAAAATCTGACCTGCTTTTCACCCGCAGTAATTAATCCTTTATATAGCACCACTGAACCTTGGAGTTAATTCTGACCATTTTGGGGCACAGTGGTGTAAAATTTACTTTTTTATCATGTTAAAATATCTAGACTAATAGTAAACATCTAATGCACAGTGTGTTATTTAAGGAAAACTACAAAAGGCAGAATGAAGGGAAGGCAGACAGGCATGATTAATAGAAGTAAACAAATAAAATGTAAAGGAAACTTGGCAGCATGTGCAGGTAGAGACAGAATAAAAAATTATTTGCATAGCTCGCTTATGAGCACTTTTCTCCTGTATGCTGGTAGTAAATTAAACTGGAAGGATACTAAAATTGCTTGTTTCAGAAACATACTTTAATTCTTTAGCTTCCTTGAGTAATGTTGGGCTTCTACGGTTTTATTTCACCTGTAAAGATGAAAGGAAGTACCCCCTGCTCTCAAACTGAGCACTGGTATACATGTCACACAGATGGGAACTCATTTTTAAGTAAGGGATCCTAACAGGTACTTACAATTATAGGCAACAAAAACCTTAATTTTAATCCAATAGGTTAAAACAATTGTATTTTTTCTGACTATTGCTAGATAATTTTAGTATTGCTCTGTACACTGCTCTAAGTGCACCTTCCCCTTTTTGCTAGTTTTTATTTGAACCAAAAAGTTTTCATAAGGTAGCAAGTTACCTGGATAAAGAAAGATGGATTGCATAGTTTGGAAAAAAATAGAATAGGAGAGCAAACAGTACACCTTTTAATAACGCCAGATTCAAAAGGACACAGGATGCAGAAGAGTGATGAGAGCCTATGAAGTTAGGATAGCACCTGAGCAAATCTATCTATTCTTACTGCAGAGGGAAAATCCACTAAGTGAGCAGTTTAATGAAGTTATGTGTGCAGTCCGAGTATGACCCAAACACTATATATACTACAGCTTCATAGTAGTGCTTCTATTGTAGGGATCAGAACCAAATTCCACTTCCAGCCATTTCCTCTCATCCAGAGTACTGCTAAGGATCCTCCTAGCCAATAACATTACATTAAAACTAATCTACAGGACTCCCCTCTAACTAATCCAGTGTTCAACCCAGTTTTTTCTTAAGCTGGGTGTAGAAATTGTAGGTGGGTGGCAGCCCCTGTATTGTAACCCAACTCTTCAGTAATCACTCAAAAACATCCGGGTGCCTACTGAGAAGTGCCGGGTGGTGCACCCAGCTAAAAGGGGAGAACACTGTAATCACTATAGTATGTGCTTTTTGCTCATTTATGCCATGGTCAAGTAAAGCTTCTCTGTTGTTTTGTTACAGAAGAAGGGGTCCTCCTGCCTACATGATGTGGACACTTCTTACTGACTGTCCAGCAGCAAGGTGCTCCTGGGATCCAGAAAAGGGGACTGCATGAGTGGCCCCAGAACAGCTGAATTATATGGAACTAAACAGGGTAAAAAAAGACAGTAAAGCAACCTGAATGCTGGTTTTAGGGAAGTTTACTTTACTTCTCATTATAAGTAAAAAACACACGCAGAATAAATAGATGTGGGTGGGGTTGGGCTTTAACAAAATAAAATGTTTCAGCTTTTCATTAGTTAACTGCTCATACTAAAAGCCTTCACAATAAAATGGTTTGTGCTTTGCACATCTGGCTAAGACTTAAATTTCTGACGTTCCTTTCAAGGACCTCAACCAGCGGATATAACAGATTCCTCAGAAGCAGGAAAAACGCTGCAATATACTCACTGGTGAGCACAGGATCTATGCAGCCTTTCACACATTCCCTGATTAATACAGATTAGTAGACATGAAATCACTTGCTACACAAGGCTTCTATTGGTCAGAAAATACCAGCACTCTTATTAATAATAATAATAATAGCAATAATAATAAATAGTATAGACTTTCTATATTGGGTGGATGCCGTGGTCTGTAGATACATTTATATCACAACTTGTCAAAGCAGACAGGATCAGGAAAGATTTATGTGCACATGGCTACTTAAAAACAAATCTGTTCAGCATAAATCGGAGCAGCAAAACCTGCAGTACTTCTGGTTTTATAGGACCTACATGGGCAAGTATAGCATTTAGGCCAACATTACCAAAGTATGCTGGAAATTGCAACTCCTCAGAGGCCTGAAGGCAGCCAAAATATTCCAGTCATCTAACAACAACAAAACTTTAATATTGAAATAACATGCATTTCTGGTAATTTTTTTTAAGGAGTTCATTCACACACAAGCCAATTGATGCTTCACCAGACTTATCACATGCATGTATCTGGATGTGTATGGGTTGCCGCAAAGTAAGTTTCTGACTGGGTGGGAAGACAACTTACCTTTGTATGCACAGTGAATTTCACTTTGTCCCGCTCGCTCAGGGCATCCGATATATCAACCTGCAGAGTTGCATCGGGCTGCAGATCCACACTGATTGCTCGAGGCTAAAAAAAACAGAAAAATAAAATCAGAAAACATTTATTAAAATTGCATGGGGTCAATTTTACGACATAGCTTATCAGGCAAATCTATAAGAAAGATCTGGTAGAAATTGAGCTAAGCTCCCACTAAAAAAGTGCATTGCCTGCTGAACCAACCAATCAGCAACCAGCCCTGTACATTATTTTTGGATGATAAAAATGCTATGTGACCCCCATCCCCACCACCAGTTTGTGTCATACTAAGTCTGGATGTGTTGTTAGATGTTAGAAACAATTATTTACCTTCTAGCACACAATAAGTGTCTCTATGACATTTTACTAGCAACAGCAAATTGTATTTTGATTGGTTGCTGGAGGAGAATGCAGGGTTTTAGGGCCTGGATTGTCATTATTTTACCAGCTTCAAGTGCAAGAGAAACATGAAAAACCTTCTATTCCATTAGACACACATTTTTCTAATCCACAGTTATTCAGAACAAAACTGCAAGATTGCATAATTAAAACCATTTCCAGGATAATGGAATGTATGTTCAACAGCTGGTACAGATACACAACTCTGCTCCTTACGTGATCAATTCTGCTTTCTGCATTACGAGCAAACTGTATACTGCAAGCTTTGACAGATGTTTCCAAAATCAAGTGCCAGCTTTAAAAATGTTATGAGCCAGGAACAATACAACTCCAAGCGACCTCAATAACCTCCCTGCAGATACTATATGTATCTTTGTCTTCAATTTCTACCTCTCTGCTAGTAGCCATGTGTGCAATATGCATAAAACTAATATTATATATATAATTCACCCCTAATTCAGGCATGTATACACTTCCTCCACCCCTTTCCCCTCCACAGCTGCAATATATACCGGTGTCCTACCACCCCTTTCCTCATCTCGGCTGCCATATATACCGATGTCTATCACTCCTTTCCCAGCTACAGCTGCTATATATATATATATATATATATATATATATATATATATTTATAGATAGGTGTCCTAACACCCTTTCCCCACCACAGCTGCTAAGTATACCCTCCTAAACTTTAAACAATATGTATTCAGTTGTCCTAATACCCCCCTTCCTTCCATACACACCACAATACCTACAGTACAGGTAGTCCCCGGGTTAAGGACATCCGACATATGGACGCCTCCTAGATATGAACGCTTCCCTGCTCGCTCATGTGCAGAACGGAGGCTTGAAGGGGGCAGGGGCGGTTTGCATGATTTGCAGAAGAAATGTTTTGCTAAACACAGTGGAGGTTTTGGGTGATCTTAGGGGGGATGCGCACTTTCTGCAGCCTCTTGTAACTCTTTAATAACCAAGACAAACTCTGCAGTTGTTTCTTTTTGCATATCAAAGCACAGCTTGCTCCAGAAGTTAATGAACGTCTAGCCTCCATGAAGTGATTTTTTTTTTTGCTTTGTTTGTGATTAACTTACAGTGAAGATTTTAATACAGTAACTGACCCCACGCCGCCTAATAATATGTTGAGACAAACATCTGTCCTAATAGCATTTAATAAAATAATGTACCTGTTCCTACTTACATACAAATTCAACTTAAGAACAAACCTACAAACCACCTATCTCATACGTAACCCAGGGACTATATGTATATATTATATATATATATATGCACCTAACGCCCCCCAACTGTGCTGTAGTCCTGACAAAACACTGCAGAAGTACTGAAGTTGCTGGTGATTTTTGGTAACCTTTCTGGGGCAGACACAGAGGGGTAAATAGCAATCTCATAAAGGGTGTTTAGGCAGCAGGTGAATATGCACCAATGGGTATTTAATTTAGTGACCCGTTTGTTTCAAACAAAACCATGCAGTAAATATAACCCAGTATGAATTAAATATGTCAGGGGTTTACAGCAGCCAGCAAAAAAAAAGTGAAAAAACAATTTGCATCTTTTTTTAATGTTTCCACCCAGACTACAGATCTTAACATATTCTGAAAGGTTCACCAATTAACAGAACAGTAGGAAATCTGCCTACTGAGAGCATTCCAAGCATTTTTAGAGCTAGGAAAATTCTGCAGGCCAAGGAATCCAACACCTGAGTAATCCGGGGGCAAGGGGAGATTATAACAATAATGCAGCAGCTGATCATAATAACCCATCGACTTTCACAGGGTTCCGATTGGTTGCTTGCTGCATTTTTCTATTATTGTCCATATTTGTAGAGAACATAGCATTAAATATTGAAGGAACGGGTAGACTTTATATTACTCATCATCAATTAAAAACCTCTGCCTGATGGTCATAGTTTAAATGAAACTCTATCCTGAACACCATGCAAACAGCGAAATATACAAATGAAATACATACAAGGGAGAGGTACCTGCCAAAGAATTTGTATTTCTCCACAGCTCCATTATAAAGTTGTACAAATGACACCATTTTCTCTGTTATAGGTATAGGATACAGATCGAATAGAAGGAAAATGGTATCCTCTCCACCCCCAGACTCGACAGTGAAAGAGCAGCAGAAGACCCAATGCCATCACTCCTCCTATAAGTATCCTTGCCATCACATTTGAAGATATATATATATATATATATATATATATATATAGACAGACACACACACACACAGTTAGGTCCATAAAAGTTGTCAGAGACAACTTTTTTCTAATTTTGGTTCTGTACATTACCACAATTAATTTTAAATTAAACAACTCAGATGCAGTTGAACTGCAGACTATCAGCTTTAATTTAGTGGGTTGAACAACAGGATTGCTTAAAAATGTGAGGAACAAAAGCTTTTTTTTACACAATCACTTCATTTCAGGGGTTCAAACGTAATAGGACATATGACTCAAGGACTATTTCATGGGCTGGTGTGGGCAATAAACTTATTATGTTATTATCAATTTAGCAGATAAAAGACCAGAAGTTGATTTGAGGGGGGGGCGCGCTTGTATGTGGAAGATTTTGCTGTGAACAGGATCAATACATCCTTAAGCTGCAAAAAGTGGCAAAATCTACAGTTTGGTACATCATGAGAAAGAAACAAAGCACTGGTGAACTCAGCAACGCCAAAAGACCTGGACGTCCACGGAAGA
>NC_092869.1:23935479-23936934 GCF_032062135.1 Pyxicephalus adspersus | reverse complement strand
ATTCAACTGAATTAAAGCTGAAAGTCTGCAGTCAACTGCATCTGAGTTGTTTCATTTAAAATTAATTGTGGTAATGTACAGAACCAAAATTAGAAAAAAGTTGTCTTTATGGACGTGTGTGTGTGTGTGTTGATCTGCTGGTACTGCACTCAGCTCCATTTATTTTATGTTGGGGGACAGAAGGGCTCCTTAAAGTAACACAAGAATTATACACAAGACACAGGCAGCTCTGAATTTCTTAAAAGATTAAGTTTTTATTGGCATCAACCACTATTTAACAAAATGTTTCCAACTTTATACCAGCAGATCAAAAAACAAATACCAGAAGTGCATTGTCAAGGTTTTCTTTACACAGGTGAGAGGAAACCTGTACAGAAGTGCAATGCTCACCACTGCCGACCTCTCCTCCTGAACGTACCATTAGATAAGTTTCTCTTATGTACACAGCTCTCAATAATCAGGCCAACTATATAAAATATGTCTGAGTTTACTGCCGCACACATAAAAGCTATTTGATCGTTATGTATGTTGGATTCATCACCAAAATTCTGGCCTTAAACCTAAGTTACCAAACACCCTGCTGAAATCTGATGTTAGGCTTGCAGTGGGAGTGTCAGTTCTGTAATATATGTAGGAGTGCATAAAATACTTAGGTTGTCTTAGGTGGTTGTCATCAAAATGATGATTACCAATCATTCATAGAGCAAGCAGGAAGAGGAGATTAAATGAACTGCAGCCTCTGAAAAGTGTTCTCGCCCTCTTCATGCAATATACATTCATACATATTAGAAGGAGGATCACAGGAAGTACATAAGGGATCTTATGGCAATGAAATCTTCCCTACGTGTTTCAGCTGTTTTGTTGACAATACATGGTTATTATATAGGCTCCATTTTTTAAGAACTAAAAGCTTCCTGATAACCTCACTAGCCCCAGTTTACAGAAACATCTCCTCCTCCAGTCCCATCTCCTGAAATACTTGCTATAGCTCCCAAAAGTTTTGTAAAGTGACCAATCTGTAATTACAATTGTGATATTTAAATAAATGCTGTCAGGTTTTTGGATGTTTTATTGTAGCAAGTCCCTGCAATAAAAAAAAGCATATACTCATCAACTCGGTGGCCGTTTTCACCTTCCAGGTGCTGCAAAATAAGAAACTTCTTTTTGGCATTTAGTGTCATATGCCTGTATCCCCAACCACGTATTGGTTCCTTCCTTCAACCCCCCCACTGAGTACTAGGGAACCGTAGGGCACTGCAGAGGACATCTCACACTCTTAAAGTGCTGAATGCCAAAACAAAAAAAAAAAAAACAAAAAAAAGAGACTCCAGCCCTGGGGCAAGAGAAACAGGCCACAGGTGAGGAGTTTATATGTGGTTTTCCATTGCATGGCTCTGCTGAAATAAAACATTGACAGAGTTTGTTTAATAACACACTTGGCACTACCAATAAACA
>NC_092869.1:23934320-23935084 GCF_032062135.1 Pyxicephalus adspersus | reverse complement strand
GTGAGTGGCAGCCCCTGTATTGTGACTAACCCAAAAAGAGCCGGGTGGTTACTGAAGAGTACCGGGTGGTGCGCCCAGCTGAAAGGGAGGGCTGGGGAGAACAGTGGAAGCTTTTAGGCAAGATCATCGCCTTAACATGATTGCCACTTTTGCTGTTAATAGTTGGTGATATTCCTAAAAAGACAATCATGATATCAAGTGGCCATCTTTTTAGATGATCATAAGTCAAACAAGATATTTATCAGTCAAATAGCTTTATCAGTACATAAATAATGCAATTTTACTGGTGAACAGCCTACTCACCTATAAACAGTCCCCTAAATTCTCCACAAATGTGCATTCCAGACTTTTATTTTTAATGACTGCAGTACTTTTCCTCACTACATATGTAATGTGAATCACTAAGTGAGGGAAGTGAAACTTTTCAGCAGAAATACATGTAACCTGAAAAGCAGCACAAGCATACATAAGGCTAGTTCCTTGTATGTGTCTGTATCCGCAGTCTGTAAAGGTTCTGGTATTATATAATCCTTGCAAGAAACTACTCGGGTTAGGGTGCACCCATGCATGTGAAAAAGAAAGTACACCCTCCTTCACTAAAGAAGATTTACATATTAGGACATAAAACAAAATCAACCTGATGCAATATAAATTGGTTAGTTGGTCCTTATTCCATCTACTAATTGGTAAAGAATACCATCTGACCATAAAGATTAAAGGGGGAGCAGCAACCTATCCCATAGGGGGATCAATGGAGGGAGCAG
>NC_092869.1:23827666-23933107 GCF_032062135.1 Pyxicephalus adspersus | reverse complement strand
CATGGGGATGAATGAAGAAGTCTTTGTCTTGGTGTGAGGTAGAAGAGGACCTGTCTATAGCAAAATGATAAATGAATGGGGAGAAGTCTATTCCATGTAAATCAATGGATGAGGGCCATGTATCTCTCCCTGTGATCTCTCCAGCAATGGCTGAGCAGTGCCCTGAGATGTGCCAGTCTGCCAGGGGAAGGGTCACTTACCGCTCTGTCCTCCTCTGACAGGAAGTCAGGTCCGTCATCCAGGCCTTCCTGCTGCAGAGAGACAACAAAACAGCCACAATTACCCCCGGATAGAACTTGGCAGAGACCCCCGGCTCACACAGGTATCACCATGCCCCGCTGTGGCTCCCTTCACCCACCCGCCCCTCCGCTGCTCACCATCATGGCTGAGACGGTCACTGGCAGGCTGGGGACTGGCTCAACCGAGGATCGGGGGAGGAGAGATGGCGGCGGGGACACGTGATAGGAGGAGGGGGCCCAGCTGAATGACAGCTGGACCGAACTGCAAGCCTGCTGGTGGGTTAAAGTGTCACGTGCCTCCTGGTAGAAGCCTGAGCGGCCATGTTTGTTGAGGGATAAGGGAGATTGGTCCTTAGTGATGGGTTCATTGTAATACAGATTGATGATTTCCTCTCTTCTGTCCAGGGATATGTTCCCTGAATTGTTCTCCACGCATTTATTAAATAGATTATTTTAAATTACATTCCATTTTCTTTCATTTGAACTTTTTTTTCTTGGTGAAATAATTGCATTTTATATACTATCACCAATGCCAGAGTTTCATCGGATTTTGCTACCTGAAAGATAATAAACTTGGGGAGTTAAGGGTTGGGTTAGGTATTGGGTAGCGCAGGCACGAGGCAAGGGGAATGGAGATTGTTTACTGGGAGGGGTTAGATTACCAGGTTAGGGGTTAGGGTTGGATACCAGGTGGGGGTGCAGTTTAGGCACTGGTTGGGGTGGGGGTTAGGCACCCAGAAGGGGGTAAAATAAGGTAATACTATGCAATTTCAGCACTAGAGGTAGCAAAATATGAGTAGGTAGTATCTGACAGAAAATTATTATTACATTTTTGGACTAAATTTACATTTTAGTTTAAAGATTTTCATTGGCCTGTCATTGACAGCTAAAGCTTATGTCACTTTCCATTATTTTTAATCTGATAACCAGAATTGGAAATCCTTGTCCACAAAATCATAATCTTTTGATAAAATTCTATCATGAACTGTACATTTCCCTGGCATAGGAAATTGTCAATGTTGCCAATTCCTACTAAACACCAATGATTGTGAATAATTACCACTAATTTAACAGAAAAATAATACTGACCCCCAATTGCTCTCATTTTATTGCTAGTCGGTGTACATGCACTACATTGGTTTTCGTTTTCAAGGCATATGTTATGTTGCTGAATAGTTATTTGTCATATTGGCAGTCTGTGTCATTTCTTTCTGTTATAGGGGATTCTTTGCTGAAACCAGTGTGCATTTATTAGGGAAGGAATGTAAATTTGCAGGATTATTTATTGGGTGCTTCCTTTGGGGGAAAGGGCCTAATGGAAGCTTAATATGAGGGGGCTTCACATTACGGGGTATAGTGGAGGCTGAAGAATGTTATCAGGTAATATAAATCACTTTTGTCATTCATTATGGTTTTTCTGCTTAAGTACTTATCTATACAATACCATACCTCTTTAGACCCCGTCCGTTTTCAACAAATGCCAAATTTGCCCAAGCTCCAATGGCCCAGTCTATATCATTCATCTACTTACTTAGATAAGCTGCACACTAGTTGCACTGTCCCATCACTTAGTTGCACCTAAAGGATTTAAAGCAGACCCAAACTAAAATGTTTACCTTGCATAAAAAGAAGGACAATCCTTTTCTTCCCTACCCTGATTTTTGTTCAATGGGGGAAAATAAAATGCAGATCTCACACATGCACAGTAAGATCGGCACTCTTTTTCCCCATCTACCGCAAGCTACATCACCTGTTCTCACGCCTGCCCAGTGCGAGATTGGGTGATGTAGGCAGAAAAAGGGCAAAGAAGAAAGCAGTGCCCTGGCATTTCCCCTGCACTAAGACAAAGTTGTATTCCAGGATGACTAGGAAACCGATCATGAAAACCTCCAGTGGGATTGTCGGGTCTGCAAAGGTAAAGGTGAGTGAGTTTTTTGTAGTTTACTTTTGCTTTAAGTATGCAAGGGAAGAATGTGCTCAACAGAAGGAGGTAAAGACAATTGTGCCCAGAGAGATTGGGAGAAAATAATGCCCTCTATGAGGTTGGGAGAACAGCAGGACCAAGCTGGAGGTGTAGTAGAACAATAGTGCCCAGTAAAAGGTTTAGTAAAACAATAGTGCCCAGCAGCGAGTTCGGGAAAACAACAGTGCCTAGTGATGGGTGTGGAACAGCAGTTGGCCAAGTGGTGTGTGGGAGAACAATACTGCATAGCAAGGGGTGTCAGTAATACAATTTTAAGTAATTATAATTCTGTATAGGGGCACCTTGCTGACTTCAGTTGACCCTGCCAAAATCCCTATGTAACTATAACTCTACTTAGGAACAGTAAGTGACATGACTGTAATGGGAAGTAAAAAATAGTGTGATACTTTCATTTCAATTTGTCAATACAGTAACTGTATGAAAGTACCAAATAGTACCTGCTATACATACATACAGCATCATGGATAGTTTGTTTTACAGTGACATCTAGAGGTCTCTGGGTGTAATAACAGTGCTGCACTCTTCCAAGGCTTCAAAGTTGGGTTTTTCAGAATAGTCATCCCAAAAGTTTTGCTCATGTTAGGACAAGTGCAAAAATTTGAAGCAACCAAAAATATAACTATACACTAGAAGGAAATTAAAGAAGAATTTTTAATAAGCTGATATATATTTAGCTGCGCACGCTTAAAGCATCTCGAGCATGCGCAGAAGTCTTTTCATCAATAGGGAAATATATTGCAGGTCTCACGCATGCGCAGTCTGATCAGCAAGTTTTTTCCCAATCTACATCACTCGATCTCGTGCCTGCACAGTGTGAGATCAGGTGAGACAGGAAGAAGAATATAGAAAAAGAGAGGAGAAGATGTTGGCGCCTGGTGCTCCCTCTGCGCAGAGCCAAAGACGGATACTGGGACGACGCGGGACGCGATGGAAAAAACCTCCAGACGGACAGACTGATCTGCGAGGTTGAAGTGTGATTTTTTTGTTTTTGGATTAGCTATGGGTTTACTTCCTCTTTAAATCTAGGTTTGCTGGATCACCCCGATTTTCCTATGATAGTCTAAAGGATGGGCTTTCTGTGTTGATAACAGAATTCAGTCAGGTTCCCAATTTATTTAGCATCACACATTTGCTGCAGAATTGTCAAATGCACATCCATGATGAGAATCTCCCATTCCACCACATCCTGAAAGTATATTACACTGAGATCTGGGGACTGTAGATAGCATTTGGATACAGTGAACTCTTTGTCATGTTCAAGAAATTAGTTTGGGATGATTTGAGCTTTGTGACATGGTGTGTTATCCTGCTGCAAATAGTCATCAGAAAGTGGGTACACTACGGTAATATTCAGATGGACATGGTCGGCAACAATACTAAGTAGGCTATGGAATTTAAATGACCCTCAGTTGCCAATGACCCCATTTAAATGATCCCAAGGTGCCAAAACTGTGCCAAGGAAATATCCCCCCACCATTACACCATCAGCCTGAACCACTGATGCAGAATGGATCAATGCTTTCATATTGTTGATGCCAAATTCTTAGCCTTCCACCTAAATGTTGCAGGAGAAATCGAGACACTTTAGATTGGGCAAATTTTTTCTAAGGTGCTCTGTTTTAATGTTTGAATTACACCCTCCGGTGCCTGTTCTTAGCGGGACCCAGGGTGGTCTCCCGCTGCTGTATCTACCTTATGGTTTGACATGTCTCTGTGTATTCAGAGACGGTTTTCTGTCTTTTTCAGACTCTTTTTTCTAGATCATTGGATGTTCTTCCTTTTTCAGACCATCCAGTATATGAAAATCCCAGCTGATCAGCAGTTTCTGAAATACTTTGACCAGAGTGCCTGGTACCAACAAGCATACCATGTTCAATTTCTCCTAAATCACCTAATTTCCACATTCTGATGCTTGGTTTAAACTTTAGCAGGTCGATATTTGCATGATAAAGCAGCTGAACACAATTACCAAGCAGCTTAGAGAATGACAGCCTAAATACTATGAGAGGTCAGTTAACTTCTTAAAAATCATGGACAGAAAATTAGATGTCCATACAGTACATCCCTATCTTGCTAGTGCCGGTGGCATCCAATATTATGTTCTGTGATGCTCACAAAGAGCCCATTTGGGAGAAAGACCCTGTCCAAAAAAAATTTTGCTTCACATCTTTCCCTAATACATCTGGTTTGTCTATTGATCTTTTAGGCATTGACCCACATAAACTACTATGCATTCCATGCAATTTATTCCCTCTCCATATCTGAACTCCAAAATGTGTTTTCTCAACAATTCCTGAATTCTCTTCCTGAAGAAGCCAATTGGGTGAAACGTGTCAGTAGATGATTTACCTATATCTCACATGTTTTTGGACTTATACTCTTTCTCCCCCATGTTGTAATGGGCAGTTTATGTTTAACCTAGATGTTGGATTTTTCCATCCATTGGTACTATTTTCTCCTAAAATCCATCAGCACAATGTATTTCCTATTTTCTCTTCCATTCTCCAGAGGCATAAACATATGTTGACATATACCTGAAATCTCACTGCCACCTGTCAGGAGGTAGCCCCACTCTAGCTGAAGTTTGATAACTTTGCAGTAGTAGTTTACATTATCTTTATTTAATAAAATATAATCAGTCTGATATACTACATCGTTTAATTTTTAAAGCATATTTTCTTACCTTATTTAGGAATCCCCATCCTGTGATCCAAGGGATCACAAATGGCTTCACAAAATGGCTTCACTAAAGTTCTTACCAGATAAGGTTCACTTGTAGATAAATTATTGAAGCCTCTGATGTACACCATAAAACATTTGGCCAAGGTCTTCTGAAAAGCAACTCACATCCATACATTCCTTCTGAGGAGTAGCCATTTCTCCAATCACAAATTACTATTTTCTGTCAACACACTTTATCAGAGGACTTGCAAAGTCATGAAAAAGTCAATAGTGCTTACACACCACATGCAAGTCATCATCATCATATTTATTATATGCTAGAGATGCTGGAGTAATATTCTGATGGCCTAACATTTATCTAGATCAGATCTTCTCAACATTTTCCCCCAAAGAAACCCTTCAACTCATTTTCGGATCTAAGGGAATCATTGGTAAATAATCTAATCAGGGTTTGATGGGAAAAATGCTCCTTACATTGTTCTTCAGAATGTCACCCTTACAGACAGCCTAAAAGATCAAGGGTTTATTTTGTTGGCTCTGACAATTGCTTTTGGACCCAGAACTATGCAGGAACAATAGAATAGAAGGTTAGTCAGCCTAAGTTCAAGGAACCCCTAAAAAATCTGGAGGGACCTAAGGGTTCCATGAAACCTGGAAAATAGGTTGAAGTTGGTTGGTTTGAAGTAGAACACTGAAGTAGAAAGCTGTGGTTATTCACAAGTCTGAAAAGGCCCTGAGGTTTTTATTCACTCTATTGCTCTAGTCTTGATGTACTCATTGTATTCCAAAATTTTGATTTGCCACTAGAACAGGAACAGCAGTAGATATTTTCCAATTAGAAAAACTGGTTCCTAGTATTAGCAGACCAACAATGGGCAGGGCTATTAGGTTTGTGCAGCATGTCAAGACTTAAAAAGAAGTAAATAAGTGTAACCGGATATTACTTCAATGACCGTTGTGATTTTCAGATATTTCTTTACCAGAATTAGGAATTCTGATTTAACACAACAGGATCATATTTTTTACTGGTAAACGTTGGGTGCCCTGTGGTTAAAAAATTGTTCTTTAATCTTGATCACTTTGTAGCTGTGTTCCCATTCCACTCAGATTTACTGTCCACAGCCCAACTCAACAGCCACCAATCCACAACCTCTGCTTTATCTTCAAGAGAAAAAAAAAGGAATTTGACCTCTGATGGGACATGACAGCTGCCAGCTGGTGGGGGTATGTTGTCCTCTTACCAAGAACCTGTAACTCAACACACTGGCAGATCAGCAGCAAGAGATGACTGGGGCTTCATTCATTCAAACCATCGTTGGAGCGAGCTTACAGTGTTCAGGCTATTTATTATAAAGGTGTTACATACAAAGTAAGTTCAGGAATATTCACATATTTAAAAGCAATTCATCTTCAGGCGATAAGAGCTTTTGAACAAGTAGCAATGAAATAACTAATATTGTTCAGCCATTGCCAGTATTACAATATAACAATAAAATCACTCTTAACATGACAATTCCGAACTAGAGATTTGTGTATGAGAGCTGCTTTTCCTGCCAAAGGCTTTGTATTTCTGTCCTTTAGTTCTGAGATTTGCAAAGCCGTGCTTTGGATACTCAAGGATAAACCAAGATTATTTTGACCTGAAATCGCCATATAAAAAAAATTCTTGTTTTATACTCAACTTGTACCAATGGCACTGTGTGTGTGGCACATGTACAGTGTACGGACTCCTGCCATCCGAGGCAAAGGTTGTACCCTTTGGATCAAAGTCTGACAGGTGGGCCGCGGACCACATCTCCCAGAGACATCACAGGCAGGTCTGAGCCTACAATGGGAGAGTGGGCAGTTCTAGCATCATGATGTCACTCTGGGGGGAAATTTCTTCCCCTTTTGAGTGACACACTGCTCCTCGCGCATGCGCGGTCCGCAGTCTGTGCATTTAGTGGTCCGCGACCTGTGAAAGGTTGGTACCACTGCTTTAGATAAGGACACAGCACCATCTATTGGTGGTCAACAAAATGTACAAAAGATCATTTAGGAGCAAGAAACCCATCATAACCAATTCAAAAGTACAAAAAACTTTAACCCGTAAAAAAAGGAGGAATAACTGTTTTACAGGCTGAGCCCATGTGATTTTAATTATCTCTTCTGTCAGGGCAAAAATGTATTTTCTGGGCTTTACTTCTTTGGTAACTTTGTACATTTTTTGTTTTGATGCACATGGAATGTTTGTAACTGCTTTCATTTTAGGGCTTGTTCAGACAGGTGGTGGGAACAGTGGCGGGCAGCTCTCAGCAGTTGGCACTTTGCCAGTGGTTCAGCCACTCCAGCTGCTGCACTATTTCTTTATGGAGCTGTGTTGCAACATATTACATCAGGCAATACTGAACTGCATCCTCCAGCCCCATCCATTCCCTATGGGTGGCCAAGGATAAGATTCTACATTTTTTCATATGCATTTAAATTACAGGGCTGGCTGGACAGAATAATCAATACTAAGGCTAGCAAGCAGTTCCCATATTTGAATTCTTCTTTGAATTTTCCTGAATGCCTGAACTACACTTTTATTGTATGTAAATTATAATGCTTGCCTTTTATTTTTGTAGAAGTAGAAGTATGTAGAAGTGAGTTCATTCTTTTTCCTGTTGTAGCAAGAGTTGGCCGAACTTATTACATATTTATATTTACGCCTTATTTCTTCATTGGTGGTGGTGAGATTATTATTCACTACTCCTAGGGCCCTATTGTTTTTATAGGGAGTGGGATTACTATGCACAAATGTTAGGGATTCAATTGTTTTTGTCTTCTTGGGGGTAATGATGTATCTATTTTAAGATTCTTTTTTTATTCATAGGGAATTGGTGAACAAAGTTTTTGTGGGAGACACCTGTCTGCTGATTTAGGTGTAGTAGAACTATTGAACTATATAGTAGTTGCAGACAGAAAGTAAAACTTTCACCTAAAGTGTATTAAAAACCCTAATAATCCAATATGTATATATATATATATATATATATATATATATTCTAAATTAATACATGTATGAGTTAGTAAAAAAACACTTGTCTAGGGAGTGAAGAACTACAACTTGATATAATTTCTGTACAATATATTACAACAAGCCAAATTTTATTTTTAATACCTTGTGCAAACCTGAAGGTTAAAGAAATGTTTTATTCTAAAAAGTTCACTCATTCTGGACTGACAGCCTAAAGTGCACAGCTTTGCCATTTGTGTCCAGCGATGACAAGCCCAGCAATGTGTTTGCTATTAATAGGTCTGGTGTATGAGGAGCTGGATGCTGGGTCATATTACTGATTAATGTTCCTGCAGATTACATGTCCTGTATTCCTAACCCAATGCTGCAGAGAATGGATCAGAACATCCTATTCAAGAACATGTATTTGGGAGGATTTTTGTATGTTCCTGTAAAGGACCAGAAATAAAAATTTGATTTCTGAAGAAAAAAAATTGTAATATGCTAGTTATATAAAGAAATGTTAGATTGAGCACTTAAAAAAGGGAAGTGAATGCTGCAGTATAGTAATACATCATATTATCCTAAATGTAATATTAAAATGTATCTAAAGGCTTATTTATTTTGTCTTTTTGTATTCTTTATGTTCCTTTCTTCATTTTATTTCACTTTTTTCCTATATTTTTAGAAAAAAAATCACTTTTTTTATGGCTTATCCTTTCCTTCCTAATTCTACTAGATTGTAAGCTCTTCGGGGCAGGGTCCTCTCCTCCTGTGTCTCTGTCTGTATTCGTCTGTCATTTGCAATCCCTATTTAATGTACAGCGCTGCGTAATATGTTGGCGCTATATAAATCCTGTTTATTATTATTAATAATAATAATAATAATAATTAGCGGTTTTATGGTGCCCACTGTTGTCACCTAGGGTCACTTGTGCCACCACAAAATGCCATTCTTCATGCATGTATTATAGGTACCCCCTTGCAATAGCACAAATCCCATAGATAACAAGAATGTTCTCATACATATCCATGCCCACTCATCACCTTGACTGACAGCACACCTCCCTTCCCAAAATGAGCCTCTGGACGGAGAGATTGTTGTATGGTCACTTGTGGGTGGGGAAAGTTGTAAGAAGGGACAATTTTAGCTGCCCTGCTTAACTTTTGGAACACTTGGGTGATACATATTTTTTCAGCCATGTCCATATAGTAAGATACACCTGCAGCATGGGTGTACTAAACAGTGAAAGTTAAGCTTCAAGCATGCATGGAGCTATGTCAAAACCAATTAACAGATTGTATTAAAAATAGGATTTTGGCAAATAAAGGTAGCAATCTACCTATAGGGACATGGGCAGTCACAATTTGATTTTCACATTAGCTTTTAGTTCCACATTACATGAGGAAAAAACATTCCATCCTGCAAGATTGCCTAAAGCAATGTTAGTGACATTCTTTTCATTGCTATAATGACTGGGCAGACATGAAAGCTCCTTTGTTGTAAACACATTTTTATTAATGTACTAGTTGCTAAACCCTACTGTCATTATTTTATCCTCGCTACTTATAAGATTATAGAGCTCCATATAGGGCAAAATGTGTATACTTTATTCCATAGAGGTGAATAGGAGACAGTGCTGCCAGTGTACATTAGTGGAGTGTGCCACTCTGTGTACAACAAATGTGCTAATCTATAAATTGGTTATATATCTATCTTTCTACATCTTTCATTACATTTACATACCCATAGATCAAACAGTTTTTATTTTTATGGTACAGTCCCTATTTTTTAATCAGTAGTAGATGGGATGAGCCATTGTTGACCTCATTCTAAAAATACTATTTGACAGGCTGCCTTGACCTTCTCTAACAGTGATCTGGAAAAAGAACTGCTAATCTGCATACTGAAGCCACTGGATTAGTATGACAGACTGTAAAACTAGAGGAGGACAGAAACTATAGTCTCCATATTTCTTCTTTAAAGGATATGTACAATAGGGTCATGCATGGACACACATTAATTTAAAAGTATTGAACCAAGGCCAAATTCCAGCCAAAACTAACAAAATGGAAACAAAAAGAACATTAAAAAAGAGAAATAAATACCAAACCCTGCGTTTGCTGCCATTTACAGCTGAAACCTAGATTTCCCCTGCAGTACCTCTATGTGCCACTAGATGTCCTCTAGAGCAAGCATTGTTCAACTCATTTCTTCTGAGCTTAGCTCATTCTGGTCCCACCCAACCTGTGAATGGACAGTGAAAGGAGAAGCTGTGAACTTATCTGTCACTCTGCTTCCTCCTCATGCTTCTTGCCAGCACATGAACTGATTTGTTGCTTGTACTGATTCTTCTTTTTTTACACTCTGATTCTACTTTCCAAAGCAAGGACAGGAAGCGTGGTGAAATCCACCCATCGTGTCAATGCAATGAACACACAAGACATGCATTTACTTTTACCAACTCTATCCAAATCCTTTTTTTTAATAGACACATGAACACACAAAGAGAAATAAAAATTTATTATCAGTCTATCACTCATTCAAAGTATTGATCTTGAACAAAGCTTTGTGTATTAATTGAACATAAGTTTATTCTTGTTTGGCACAATATTTCCTAAAACATTGCTTTAGTTGGCGATCTAAATAATAAAACATGTCTTTCAGGTGTCTGTCAGGAGCAGCAATACAATGTGCAATGCGGAAAGATTTTATTATGGAGAGGTTTGGTCAAGTGTCCAAGAATACATAAGCTGGCAGCTCCAAATGGGATGATGGTGGTTATGAGGCGTGTATGGTGCAGGACGGAGTGTCAAGGACAAAACATTTCTAAGATATTTCATACAACTGTAGGAACATTGCGGGGTGACAGGTGGAGATGCAAATGTATTTTTATTACTTTGGCTTTTAAGCTTTATGTGACTGTACCTTGTGAGTTGTTGAGGATTCTTGGGGGTCTTTTTATCGGGCCAGGTTCTATGCAGCCACATTGCTATGGGTTCTGCACTGCAGAGATGTGAATTAGGCCTCAATGCTTTCACCCAAGATTTTCAATCTCTGACACATAGACCCCATCTATAATCAATCTACAATTAGGTGCTGTAACACAAAACTGACATGGAAAGAACAATATGTGTATACCTCTTATGTGACTACTTTTATTTTGCATTTTATAAACAGAAAGAAGATATCAAAATCAGCCAATCATCTTCCAGTAGTATTTTATTTCTTTTGAAGTAGGAAAGTTATGCTTAGGCATGATTGGGTGCGTTGGACAAAATCCTGTTTACTTCCAAAGTTTTTTTACAGGAGGCTGAGACCCTTTTCAGGTTTGTGCTGCTTAATTGCCCATCAGCCCCTCCATTTTTATAACACTAATGAAATAGAAAAAGCTGATTGGGTACTAAAGGTAACTATGTACTATGTATACCTTCCTCATGTGTGTATATATTTATAATATATATATATATATATATATATATATATATATTCATAATGTGGTCTCAATTGTGAATGAAGTCTAGATACCTCTAGGGCTCATTGCTTTGCAGTGCATTTCCCTTGATACGTTAATGAGTTGTGAAAAAGCAACTCAATCAGTTGCCCACACACGACAACATATTTCAATAAATATGCACTTTTCTTTAGTCTACTAATCCCTTAAAATGCACATGACTGTCTTATTACAACCTGACATGCCAATGAACAAAGCATCAGCTTATTAGTGCAGAATGTGGCATTCCAAAAAGGTTAGCCCTCCATTGGCACAACCTGCACCCCCCTCTGATGGACAGCAACTTGCAGTACCTTTATTGCAATCCTTTTACATTTTAAAGAAACCTTGTTGCCAGACTATTCAACAAAATCTTTCCATGGTTTGATTCTATGTATGTTATTTACCAATGAAAGCCTCCCTGGTGCAGACATTCTAAAGCCATGGGACTGCTCATTGTCATTCTCTTGGATGTAATGTCAGCAGCCCCAGCAGACTTTTAGAGCATCCATTCTCAATCAGAGTCCCTTCAGAGGTCACTAGGGGTTCCTCAAACTTTGGCTGATTGACCCCTAATATAATGATGCCTTCATAGTTCTGGGGCCGACACCACTCGGTAAAGCCAACTGCGTAACTCTAATGATGTTTTTAGTTGTCTATAAATGTGGTGTGCTATTACCCTCTGTAGGGGCATACACTTTCTTTCCACTGGCCATCAATGAATATTTGGTTTTAGCTGAGTTCTTGGGACCTGAAAATTATTTTAAGGATTCCACAGAGGTAAAAAAACTTAAGAAAGGCTACTCTAGAGTTTTACCCTTTGCTATACCCCAGTAGCTACATAAATGACCAAATTAAACATTACGGATTATTGATATTATAAAATATGCCTTTACCTGCAACTTTTTAACATACAGGGCATTGTTAAAAACATGTATAAAAAAAACTGTTGATTAAAAATCTTTGATCGTCATAGTTTTAGAATGTTTAGGTGTGTAAATGATCAAAGCTTTACTATTTTTGTTAGGAAGGATGATGATTTCAATGATACAATGCCTTTGTGATGGGAATTTTCATTTACTTTTAGTGGATTTACAAGTATTTTTCGTTATCTTTTGGTTTAAGCTTTACATTGTTGGGATGAGATAGTTTGGAGTTTCCTACATGCTTTTTCACCCCTTTTATGTTACTGCTGTATTTATTTTTTATCTATGTTTAGGCCAATTACAATTCACCATACATGTTACAATCTGACTGTACAATGTCCTTGAGATATTGTAATATTTAATATGATGACCTACCTACAAACCTTACCCGTTCGGTATGTACAAAGGAGATTGTACAGTCAGATTGTAACAGGCACAGTAAGCAAGATATGAATACTTCGTGGCTGTACAATTTTTAATCCAGCAACATTTCTGGTCCTGATGAGTGTGCCACCATTCGTGCATAGACTTATACACTTCCACAAGTATATTCCCATGCATGCTTTAATGGATGCACCTACACAAGCTCAGTTGCACTGTATGGGTGCCATGTTTTTTTACTCCCAATAACCCATCACAGGATCATAATTTTTCTTGTTACTAAAGCAAAAAAAGAGCATTTGAACTGAGGGGTAACTCCCATTCTATGTAGTTTAGGAATCCCTATAGAAAAATGCAATGCAGATTGAGTAAACCCAAGGTAGCCCTGTATAAACATGCTGTTCCTTCTACTTTATTGATGGCACAGTTTTGTACGGTGTTAGTTCAATTCATTTTTTTTTTTCAAGCACCAACGTGGTTTATTGTTTTCACAGAGGAAAATATTCAAAAAACATAATTCAATAAATAAAACAAAAACCTAAAACCCTCCATGTGGCCAGAACAGGAACTGATATGGTAGGTACTATAAGCTTCCACAACAAAAGGAATTGTGTTCATTTTAATGGAACACCTTCGAGTGAAGTAACCACATTGCCTCCTAGTTTATCTGCAAGAGTGCTTCGGTCTTTGATATCATCCATGCCATTCACTTGCCACTCGTGTTTGATGCCTAGGAATAATGAAAATAACAGGTTGGAGACAGTTGATGGATCTTCAAACAGTTATGTAGTAATTACTGCAGGCATTAATTCTTAAATGAACTTTCAGTTTACATTAACTAAATAACTTCCAGGGGCATCAAAACAAAAGGTTTCAAAGTCTTTTAGTTTGTTTTCTTAAGATAGCAACCGGCTTAAGTATTAAAGCCTATCTATGTTGTAAAGAATGACCTTGGTGCTCTGTTTTGAAGCAGTGATCTCCCTGCAGAGGTCAGGTTTGCCTCCTGCCATATCACCTTAGGCTCCACAATCAGTAAAGGTTGCACAGCTTTAGCTCGGACACAGCAAAGGGTCCTTCTGTTGGCAGGGTACAGGTTTTTTTTGTTTTGATTGTTTAAGAAAACCTCCAATATGCAGGACTTTGTACATCCATTATATAGTATACGTGTATAAACTTTATGTGGCTAATGCACTGTAAATAGTAATGGATGGACAGGTACGGTTGGAGTCAATACCAATCTCAGATCAGAACTTGTAATTTGATTAATTCCAGTTCCGATCTGACATTAGTATACATGGCACTGACTATGTCATAACTTTACATGTCATTATTAGGCATGGTAGGCAGCCAGATGATGAAAGTGGTCATTGCCTAGTAGAAGGTTTCTCAAAAAGGTGTTCCTCCAGAATCTGCTAGGGGTTTCTTGCCCTAGTAGCAATTTGTGCCTTTGGCCAATTAGCCCTGACATCAATTGTCTATTTGACTATATGTAGGGTGGCATTCTTCCCAGTAGACACTTATCCCATTGACCATCAGACTAATGTAAGCTGAAAGTTATTTCTATGGTCCCCCCATGTTAGAAAGTTTAAGAAAGTCTGGTCTAGTGGCTGGATTGGCTGAGCTGCATTATACCTGTCACTGACAAGTATAGTACAACTCATAGAAAAAAAAAAAAAAAAAAATCCAGGAACTCCAAATATGATCAAATTCGATAAAGTTAAAATTTTACTGTTCTGAACACCTCTGTTAACTGAAAGTTCAGCTGGGCATAAATGCCTTAACTATTGAATGTTTTTTATAAATATTATAAGTTTTTTTCATAGAAACAAAAAAGACAGTGATGAAATTAAATGCAAATAACAAAAAAAGTTTGAAACCCCTTCTTCTCTGTTCCTAAACAAAACTAAATAATAAAAGTAAGAGAATATCCAGAAGTGTGTCATCAGAACAGCAATAAAGTGTAAATTTACCAATAGGGACAATATTCCCTGTAACAACTATCTAGGAGGCCTTTACCCTCAATTTCCATTGTGCTTAGAGAACAGAAAGGAAGGGAAACTTTCCCTTTCTTACATTATCCACCATAAAATAACTATTGGCTATTAGACATATTTCTCAGAGTAAAGGAGTAAATGTCCCAACCTGTAAACTTCTTCTTAATGGCATCTTTGGAACTGGCATAGATCATTTTGCTTTTCAGCGGTGCGGTGTCAGGAGCCCTAAAAGATAAAATAGCAGAATTTTTATTATAGGTTACTAAAGAGTTGCAGGTTTATATTATAGCATGGAAAAATAGACTCAAATGGAGAAAAAAAAGGATAGCAATAATTAATACAATAACGTAGTCATCAGACCATCATTCATGAAGCATCAGCAAAGTAAATTTATCATGTATTATGTACAGCAGTTAGTGCTGGTAATCAAATTTGTACCAACTAGGCCACTTTTATGCTGTTTTTATATTGTGTAATGGCCAAAGTGACATGATGAAAGGGGTGATATATTATTTTGGTCACCTGGATTTTAAACAGAACCAGATGAAAGCGAACCTGTAATTTGTAACCTGTGCTATGCCTTTCGGTTAATGCCTGGAAGTGGTTTTTGTAGGCATTTGCTTTTTTTTTTTAACAAGGGGTTTCCAGATTTATATAAAAATGCTTAATACCAATGCAAAAACCAATAGTGTGAACTTAATAGAAAGAAAGACTAGGGCGCTATGTAGAAATAGCTCAAGATGACATATTTGTGTATTGGTAATAACTATGTTTTAAGGAGGAGAAGCAGCCACAATGATGATACTGCAATACAGGAGAAAACAAAGTAATTAGTGAGCTGCTGATCCCCCAGCACTTGAAACTGAGATATGTCATTGAAATACCTATATTTCTATATATATTTTATGTATATGTGTTTTATGTTTCTATTTCTATGTACAGTATGTATTAAATATTTAGCTGCTTGCCTATAGCTTTTCTTAAAGCTAATCTCCAACCTTACGTTTTCTATCTACACTTTCATGACATGAAAGGGAATAGTCCCATTTCCCTGAACCATTTACCTTCCATTAGAAGCTGCAGCAGGTATTCTAAATCCTTTTTATTTTTTGTCTGAGGGACTACAAGCACCATCAATCCATCTCTCACTGATCTGTATGCAATGTAGTGTCATACAATACCTCTGGGCAAATTGCAAACAAGAACATTCACTTCTCCAAACTGAAACTTGCATTCAAATAAATAGTAATCTGCATTCCTGGTTTTTACAGTAATTGAATGTGGTATTATGATTAATGGGCTGCCTCTGTGTCTATGGTTGCAGGTTTAAATATTGGCTGTTGATTTTAGCTTGGATAAGTTTAGCTTTGCTGAAAGTAGTTTATTGTTTAGCAGCATTTCTATATTAATATTTATAACCTCCTATTTTTTTATAGTCCTCATTTTTCCTGTTCTGCACAGGCTAGGCCTGGTCTCACCTGCCATTAACTTCTGTATGACTGGGGATATGTTATAGGCAGGACAGAAAAACCACTGGCAAGGCTCAAATTTTACAACCTTTAAAAGATTTATGGTGTGCCTTAATTTCATGACCTTGGGTATAATAGAAAACAAAACTGACCATTACACCAGAACAACTTTGTAAAAGTAATTCAGATGCATATTGTTTTATAAGTAACACTATATTTGAAAAATAATACTTATTTAGTTACAATTATCTATTTATTTTACAGGTGGATCACTGTCAGAGGTTTAACCTATTGTGTACCACCTTGAAAAACAAAATTCATACTTCTTCATTGGGCCTGATTTATTAAAGGATATACTTTCATCAGTGAAGCTGGATGATCTAGCAGACCTGGAATAAAACTGGCAGTTACAGAAAGGTATAAGATAAAATGGTTAAAGCTGCTGTCCGTGAAGAAACATAGTTCATTGACTATAGGGGTTTGGATAATACAGGGTGAACCCCAACCTTCAACATCGGTATCTGATGGACATACTAAAAATGAAGAAGACCATGAACAGCATAAACTGGCAGCATGAATGGGTATAAAAACACTTACAGTAGAGCTAAACTCAGAAAAGAAAAATGTAGCTATTTATATAACTTTAGTATTTGTGGCTATATATATTATGGAACTGAAAGGCATCCTGTTTCCATTTAGGAGTTACACTTTGCAATATCACTAATGCATTAGGATATTCACTAATTGCACAAGCGATGGGAAAATTATTTTTCCACTGAGCTGCTGGGTTATGCAAAGCATTAGCAACCACCTAACAATATGTCCATGGTTTGCAAATTTTTATTGATTACACTCCCATTGGCCAAATGTAACTTACCACTAGTGAAATACAATTTCCTATTTGTTGGCTGCCTCCTTCAAGGTAAGTAAATCATCTTTGTCCAAGAAACAAAGTTCTAAGGACAATATATCGCTATGCTCTTTCATTCCCACAGTGATTTTCTTGAGTTGCTTTCCATTTGGAGGCTTGCCATCTCAACTGATATACTTGTTGCATCATCCATAGCCCCAGCTTTTTGTAGCAACAGATGACACAGCTATCAGCTTGTGCCAGCTGCATCTCCCTTGCAAGAATAATTTACAAAGTACCCCCTTCTAGTTTGTAGTGAGTTATGGGATATATTAATAATGTACTGTAAATAAGAGATATACCCATAGCATATTGTTGCTAAAGTAGCAGTAAGGGACTTGGATCTATCATGTGCAGAAGAAGGCTTACAAAGCGCAATGTGGGAAAATACACCCTTGGTATTTTAAAACAGAATGGGATGGAGAAGGTGACAAGGATAATTGGGAGATTGGATTGGATCAGAATGGATTCTGAAACAATGTATAATAAGTCACTAAGCTAAGCACTATATTTATTATAGATTACAGCCTCACGGGCAGTGTGAATTAACTCTTACTGTTGCCTGACTGATTACCTCTATTGTATGTCTGCTCTAAGCATTAACTGCTACTCTGGTAAAATAATATTTCCAAACATTTCTCATATTTTCCTGCTAATGCTTTCCCCCCTTTAAAAAGGCCGACTCATAATATTGCACGTAAAGGCAAATAAATCAAGTATTTTCAAAGCTTACTTACAGAGGATTTCCTTTCCATAAATGATTTAAAATGTGTCGAAACTTGCTAGCAAGTATGACTACCTTAGGAAGAGTCAATTCCTTAGCATACTGCTTCCCTCCTTGCATGTCACAATCCCATCCTATTCCAGAAGTGTCTAATAACCCTCCATTCTAACCTAGCCCCTCTGCAGTATTTCTTAATATGTTTAAACCTTGCACCATTTTGTTGCCAGTCTTTGGATGACCTATGTGTTAACAATATGTTTTTGCAAGTAAGCTTTCAATACTTGTGCACATTATTCTAAATGAGGACTACCCAAAGTTCCATATTGACCTTACACAATAACCACAGTATTCTGCATACTATTGTACTGAACCTGTATCCATACAAATCTGTTTGCCATTAAGGCCATTAAATTTGGCATACCACTAATATTGGACAACTACGGATGACCTTGTGATATATTACATCACATGAGCCATACGTCACAAAATCTAGTTCTACATTCTAGAAATACGAACAGATGTAGAGCTGACTTAAGTATTAGTTATGGCTACACCTAAATTAGGTAAATAGAATTATTTTTTTTTTTAAATTATGTGTCTAACTTGGTAACTGATGTAGCCACAGATACTACAACTGGTACCATGAGTCAAATATTGAATAAAATGCCAAAAGCCACTCCCATTTCACCTTGGTAACACAAAGCTCATATTTAGCTATAAGAACTACCAATTCTCTGTTGAGGAATAATAAAAGCTTGTTCACACAGATATATTATGGTAACAGGGAATATGACATGTGGAATCGGCTCCCTCAGGAAGTCGTTTCAGCAACTACTATAGATTGCTTTAAGAAAAAGCTGGATGCTTTTCTAGAAGCACAGAATATAACTGGGTATTAAAGATTTAAAGTAAAGATAACAGGGACTGTTGATCCAGGGAACATCCGATTGCCTTATGGAATCAGGAAAGAATTTTTTCCCATGTTGGAGCAAATTGTAGGGGTTCTTTTGCCTTCCTTTGGACCAACTGTCCATGGGGGTTTTATATCTGGGATATATTTATTTCCCTAGTGGTTGAACTTAATGGACTTGTGTCTTTTTTCAACCTATGTAACACTTATACACAACCTGTTGTAATGCACCTTCCATTTTGGAGCGTAAAGCACCACACCACAATGCACTCCAATGTCCAAAAAAAAAGCCGCATGCACTAAATGTGTGTATTGAACGCCTAAAAGTGTTAACCTTGTGTTAAAGTGTCAAGCCACAAACATTTTTGTAGCTCTGGATCATGCTAATTCTATGCTTAATGCACTGAGGTTGGTGGGAATACGAGTTTAACTTAAATGCCCCTGGTCCAGCAAATCTTTTTTTCTTGGTTTTGCATGAAGTGGGGAAGGAAGAACCACTGTCAGATTGTAGTGCTATCTGATCTTGTAATTAGAGATGTACACCCTCTGTTTTACCAGGACAGGAAGTAAAGGGGTTATTTTAGGCTGGAGATCAACTTCAAGTTTAACCCCCCACCACCTCAGTTACAACCCAGGCCTTTACAAGCAAGGGCTAAACATAACATTTAGCATGAGCATAGTTAAATGGTAAATGGGAATGGCTTGCAGCTTGTTTTACTATGGACATATACTTGGAGCCTTGGAAAATAAATATTTTAGCATGAAGTAATGCAGGTGCATTATTTATTAATTTTAATTCATGCACTTCATACATATGGGTCAGATAGGGCCCTGAATGGGAATATATATACTAACTTATATCAGAAATATTACTGGACTATTTTTCATTTTATCTGGTGAATTTAATTTCACCATCTATTATCAATGTACGTGTTCACTTCAGAAAGTGGGGCAAACAAAACCATGTGTGCACACATTTTGCTTTAGTATTATTGCTATTCTGGAGACACCACATGTCAACTCCCTTCTAAGGAATGTACCAGAAGATGAAGACAAGGTCCTCTTTCTTGGATTCCTTGGTCTCATAAGTGGCATCATACAGTCCATAACGACAGTCATCGAGTGGCAGAAGATTAACAAAGGTCCTGTATGGATCCTCGACTTTGTTGCCAATATCTCCCACCAATATTTGCTTATCTGCCTCCACAATGATCTCCTTCTTGTCGGGGCTCAGACAGAACAGGACAGCCTTCTTCCTTTTCTTTACCTCCTCTGCGGTTTGAGACTTTCTCACCTTCATGTCATTGAAAACTTTGATGACCTCATCATTGACTGTCACACCAGATGCCTGCAAATAACATAAAATGATTTAATAATTAATTGATATTATTCCTTAGTTATATCAGCAGTAAAAGTGTGCCTATTGGGAAATTGGATAAATTGGTAAACACAATGTACAGCAATACCGGAGTATATAATGTATAGCACACCATTATAGCTCGGCATTAATACATCCCAATACCCAAACTGTACAATAGGAAACCTTGCTGTCTACTACTGCCATTTATGTTGGTCCAAGTTAGTCCAGGTTATACCCGGTATGGGACAGACCTAGACATTCCCGTTTTCCAAAAGCAATTTACAGGCACATGCCAGGCTTAGCTGACATTTAAGAGAATTTGGGGGGGTTATAGCAGTGTCTCAGTGCATACTTTTATTAAAACTGATATTTGTAATAGTGGCTTGGGTGGCAGATGATAAATATGAATATAGGAGGGAATTACCATCCTGATAATAGGATTGAGCTAGATATTATATTATTCATAATGAGTGCCATAGGCAAGGACTTTCTCAGTGTTCATGGTTTTTGAATAGGCTCAATAAACCTACATGGAAGAACAAAATGGTGGTCATAGTTAAGCAGCAGTTACTGCAATTTCCAGTGCTTTTCTAGGAAGGGTGGAGGAGGTGTTTTGTTTGTGGAGAGTTAATCTGTTTGATACGCTAATAACGTGGGGTGGAGGGGGACACCTAACCCTATCACTTGCCAGATGAAGAATAACACTTACTTTTACATTTTTAGTACCCACTTCAATATGAGTACACAATGAGACAGTCCACACTTTTCTAATATTTTTCTTTTAGTTTTGTTCTGCTTCTCTTATTAATCACGTTGCTAAATAAATTCCCTTAATCATCTAGCTTGGCCAGTCAATCAGCTTACAGCAAATGTTATAATATATCATGTTTGCTTAGAGTTGGCTAGACTACTGGCTGCCAGTCCGTGTTCCCTATGCTGTCAGTCTCTGCCAAGTTGGAAATCCATGCACACCTCTGGAACATGGATACTATGATACTGGTTTCTGTTCATGACCTCCTGTGTCTACAGACAGCAAGATATGAATACTGTACTTACTGTAGTGTCTTTACAATCTCATTGTAACCACACACATATCATGGCAGTGTTATAAATATAAAATGATTTGAAATGGAAAGAGTAAGTAAAGCCAACACTTGAATACTTATAGGGGTGTAAAATAGGGAAGTGATAAAAACCTTATCAAGTTGATTTATTTTGACACCCATAGCTCCTTGGGATGTTTCCCATCCATTTCTCCTTTAGAAGATACAACAGGAAAAACTGAGAATAAAACTTTCCAAAGTTATAGAGCTAACATTGGAGTTCCCAATGACTGATTTACACCTTGTCTCTTGCTTTAGGGACAACTCTAAAATATTGTATTTTTCCCGACTTCTGAAAAGAGGAGTGCAATAAAAAAGTTCACAGATAGACTAACCTTACTCTGCTTTATCTAAAACTATATGAAAAGCACCTTCATTCCAAAAACATATGTCCTTATATTAGCCGACAATGTCTAGTTATCAGTTTATTTTTTATTGTAGTACTGTGACTACAAAAAAAAAAAAAATCAGATCTTAAAAGTTCTAATCAGCTCACATACACAGCCCCAGACACATGACTGTGTTCCTTTGTCTTTGACTGTTCTATCAAGTTAGCAAGAAAAGCAGAAAGTATATTCAAATATGTGTCCTGAACTGCAACTAGGTCACAATAGATCGTCACAATACACTGTTTAGATTTGAGATTAGACTTTTAGGATTTAAACTATAGCTCATTGCAAAATCATTTTTGAAGCTTTGATACGTTTAGGATTCCTTGGGCCTGATTTAAAAAAAACTTTCCAAGGCTGGAGAGGATAAAATTTTACCAGTGAAGCTGGGTGATCCAGCAAACCTGGAATGAATCTGGTCCAGGATTGAAAACATTTGCTAACAAACAGCAAATGTCTTTTAGGAAATCCATTCCAGGTTTGCCCGATCACCCAGGTTCACTTATTAAAGTGTATCCTCTCAAGCCTTGGAGATCTTTAATAAATCTTTGTCTTCAAATAATTGCTGGGTTGAGGCCTAGCCCCCTACTTGGCCATTCCAGAACACTACTAATTCTAAGTAATTGAGGCTATGGTCAAACAGGTAAATACACAGGTAAAACATATGGCAGCTTTTTAACCTGCCAAAGTAATTGTGTTTATGTCTAACTTTTCCTGGGATTTCAACAGCCTATGTGTATGGAATTACCATCACCAATGCCCAGACAGTGGTAGAATATGAAAGACAGTAGACTTCAGTATAAAGCAGTGGCAGCAACCAGGGGATGCATGGACCTCTTTCTCATCACTGGAGTATGGCACACTAGGAATAAATATGCTTTATTGTGCACAAATGCTCTGTAGGGTATATAGAAGAATTTGCCCAAGTCTGGGGTGTCTGAAGCATAAGATCTCCACCCTCTGCAAAGAATGGATATGGACAGTCGTATCTGGAGTCTGGTGTAAATAAAGAAAGATAGGTTGTGCTTGCTTCTCCAAATGTCATATAATGTCTGAGATGAGCGGCACGGTGGCTCAGTGATTAGCACTCTTGCCTTTGCATCTTATTTTTAGTTTTGGATTAGGTTGAGAAAGATTAACCTATCAGTTTTTTTTTCTTAGTATCTGTGTTACACATGTGAACAAGGCTATTTATAACATGGTATAGATAATGTAAAGACCTGTGATGTAAGGCATGTAGCTGGCTGGAGATGTCCAACTCTTGGCTCAGGACTCATAGAAGTCTCTGTATGAGTTTACTCATAGAAAAGCTGTATGTACCCTGCAGAGTGTTTTGATCTTGATGTGATCTATAATTCATAATATTATGACTGCTGATATGTCTGATCTATATTATAATATGAAGATGGAGAACCATGTCATGAATGATCCTTGCTTTTTTTTCTCAAAATGTATGTCTGCAGAAAGAGTGGAAAGGAGAAGTAGGGGAGGAGAAGGTGGTCTTTACCAGCTTACGGGATGTATTGACAATTGGAACAAGTTTTTGAATTAAAATTGCCCGACTAAAGGACTATCATCTCTTGTATTTAGGTGTTTAAAAGTTAAACCCCAAACATTGCACAGTTGTAAAAGATTTTATTTTCTACTGAATTTGAATTGACTGTACAGACTTTTCACATTGAGCATAAGAAGCTGCAACTAGTCACTTGCCTATCAGATTTCCCAACTGATCACATCAAGCATTATCCAGACAAGAGGTCGGCAAACTCCGGCCTTTAGGCCAGATACGGCCTAGCCGGTAGTTTGTTCCGGCCTAACACCCCCTGGCTGATCCGGCCTAATGCCTACTGGCAACGCGTGGCTTCGGAGCCTCAGGTTGCCGGCTGGGATTAGGCCGGAACAAACCACTGGAGCCACCAGAGCTCTAGAGCTGCATGCGGCTCTTGAGCCTCCTCTTGCTGTGGCTCCCTTTTCTATTTACTGCAGCCGGTGTTAACACTTCCGGCGCCAACGTAAAAAGGAACATTCCCTCTCCTCTGCAATGCATGCGGAAGATAGGTATTTCCCTTCAGGGAGCGTTCCTAGTGGGGGCTGAGCCATTAGGGCAGGACTCAGAGAGAGTCCGGCATAGGGTGCTCCTGCCCACCCCATAAATGGCCTAGTGGCCGAAAAAGTTTGCGGACCCCTGATCCAGACCATTCCTCCCCAGTTTCCCTATCCTTTCATGTTTAAAACATATACTTAAGGTATGTGACTTTATTGGTCACTACTCAACTCATATTAGAATGTAGGCACATAATGCCATAATGGGGAAGAACCCCACTTCCATAGTACATAAAACATGATCACTCGACATTTGTTGGACCTGGCTGATGGTTGGCTTTGTGGACACTGAAATAATGTTAAACTTTGTAGCAGATCCTACACCTGAAAGCAGGGTCGTTACTAGCAATGTCTCATGTATATGAGTTTCATTTACATAATATTCTATAAGAAATCCTAAACAATGCCAAAAGCAAACTAAATCATGCTCAATATATGTGTGCTGTGTATGGCTACTGCTTTTTATTTTTACTTAGCATCCTCGACAGTGAAAGTAACATACCGGTATCAGATGGTCTCTAAGCCCTCTTGCCTTTTGGAGATATGTTCAAATGACATTCACAATGACTTCTAAGTGATTTCATGCCCTAAAACTGTCAAGGATTATCCTTTGCTACTAAGAAACATAATAAAACTGTTAGTCATAGCATAGGTTGCATTTCAATTATGATTAAACTATGCTCTTTGACTACAGTCAAACCTGAAAGTCAGGGCCGCCATCAATAGGGGGACAGGAGGTAGTTCTGTGCTTGGCTCTTGACTTTTGCAATGCTGGATGCTTAAACATGAAGGAGGGAGGTCCAGGAAGTTTACACCTAGCAATGAGGCCCAGAAGTTTCTGATGGCAGCCCTGCTAAAAGTATACAACACTAAAGGTGTGTAGTGCAATGATGGGCCCTAGTTATATCATCATTGGGTTAATTTGCTAACAGTATTAGGAAAGAGTTATTCATCATATTTTCCATTACATAAACCATCGTGTAATAACCTAAACATAGATAAAAGCCATACAAAACAGTGCTATAGCTTTTGATCTTAAAGGAAATTCCCACCCAAAAATGGATATCCCTTCCTTTCCTGGAATCTGTCCAGTAACCCCAAGAGGTCCTCACTATACCCAATGTCTTTGTACTAAAATATACAGCAGGTAGTATACTACTCAATAACAAATTATATTAGGGAATAGTAAGTAAAGAGACCAAAATCCACCAAGATCACAGTGAACATATAATATATATATATGACAAAGCAACAGGTTCAATAGCGGCCCCACTGGATGCACCTAGCCACCTTCCCTTTGATCCTTGCTACTACGTTTGGGAGGTGGGAACTTCCATCCACCATTGTGTAATAGTACTGGCTGCCTGAATGGCCCTTAGTCAAGTAGCAGTACTGGTATTTAGGGGAAGGTAAGTCAGATATTAACTTACAATTGGGATTAAAAATTAATTTGAGTGACTACCAGCAGCAAAATGGAACCGTGGAGATGTAAAAAAAAAAAAAAAAAAAAAAAAAAAAAAGGTGACCAGCTTTATGGGACCACCATTAATGTAAACCTTTTGCTGCCCTGTTGTTATTATCTGAAACACTGGGCAGGTTAAATAAAAGTACAAAAAGGAAAGGACACAACTGGTAAATTTGAACTTCAGGCAACCAGCTTAATACACAGATAAAATCTGCATACAGAAGCTGGTTTAATTATGCTTGGAATTTCTCAAATTCAATAAATGAACATTCTACTGACCTTATCAGTGTGCAGGTTGATGTTACAATTTCATTAGGGTCCAATGTCTAAGCCCTTGAAGGCTCAGGACAATGATCAGAGCTCTGATAGTGTGTAATGTTCTCTACAGCAGGGGTCCCCAACCCCCCGTCCGCGGCCGTCTGACTGGTGGGCCGCAGCTTTGGCCGGTGCACCCCCCCAGCGAGGTCAGAAGAAGGACCCTACTTGGGGGGGCACACTCATGCATGCGTGGTCTGGAGTCTATGCGTTTAGTGGTCCGTGAGCTTCAAAAGGTTGGGGACTTAAGGACTTAAGGTATGGGTAAAATGTCAGTGTAGCATTAAAAGGACCCTGACAACTTTAAAATATTGCATAAGCACAAAAAAGGGGTTTCCTTTTACATTAATATTTTTTTCCCCAGCACCCCTCCACTTCATGTCATAGCCCTCTCCTATTTAGGGGTTCCCTTGTACTCTGTGCATTGTCCCAGCTCCTCAGACCCTCCTATTACCTAGCTAAATAAACTTTTATGTAGGAGAACACTACTGAGTGACATCCCTAGGTCTGCTGACATCACATTCAGGAAAGGTAGTCTACAGCCGCAAGACACAGGGCTTTTCAATGTCTACACAAGGGAGGCTTTTATGGGTAAATAACATTCATAAAATGTGGTAATTTACAATCCTCTGGGAAAATTGTTCCTAAAATGAATAGGTTTTCTTTATAGGATATGACACGTGGGATGCCTGGAAGGAAACCTATATGCTTCTGTAACAGTGTTGTACGTTTTAAAAACTGCAGATTTGAACTACTTAGTAATAACAGCACACAATTATTTCTAATATTTTAGATCATACTACAACTTAATTTTGTTGCCTTGAAATGCCAGTGTAACTAATTCAGGTTATGTGCAGCTATTTAAGGAAAAAAGTTTTGGCTTTAAGATCAATTTGAAATGCTTCCGACTTGCCATTCTTTACATTCACATTGGCTTGTATGAAGATAAAATACAGTTTGGAAGCAGTAGGACGGGGAATGCGGTGTGTACTCAAACACTATATAAAGTAAAACAAAGTAAATACCGGTAAGTACCAGGCACCGATTTCTTTATCCTTGTAAACTGCATTCATTGGTGACCCTGGTTATTTCCACCTGGTGATTCTGACAACACTCAATCACCATACTGGATTTATATTGGAGCAGAGTTGTGTTTATCCAAACACATAATAAAGTCAAACACACAAAAGTGAGCACCTAAGTTTGCATTGATTCTAAAAACCTTTATAACCACTTTACACACACGGAGGTCAGAAGAAAAAAAAATTATTATTTTATGAAAATTATTTTTCTATTTCATGTAACAGGTCAAGCTGTCAGGCAAATGTTACAAGGTTGAGAAATGCAATATTGCATCTTCTGGGGTCTTATAATGGTTCACTTTTATTTATAGAACTAAAAAAAAAATTTAATTTAATTTTTGTCTTTTATTTAAAGTTGATTGAAGATCCATTTAAGATCTAAGATGTCCACAGGGTGACAACACTACTCTGCGATTTCACTGCAGAATGCACAGAATTGTCCCCCTATGACAGCCAGGGGTCTTTTTATAAAGCAGTGTATCTGACATTCATGGAAATATTCCCTGGTGGGGAATCTTCCAGATCCATGTGTTTTAATGGCAGTAATTCATTTTCCACCAGAGAAAGTTTTAGTGAATGTCAGATTCACAACTTTATAAATAGACCCCTAAGTAGAGAAATATCAAATCTCCTGCTGCAGGGAGGACTCTGACAAAATAAAAAATTGCTGTGTTATTGCTTCTGACATCCTGACGTCATATTTGTCACTTTGACTGTGCCCTTAGGTTCCATTTAATTGTTGATGTTTACTTCTCTATACATTTTATGGTTGGCACATCTTATCTGCCCTGTCATTACGACTTACCCAACATGTCCTATTTTTCATGTTTACAAAACAAGCTCATATTGCAGCATGACTACCCATCAGCATGTTCCCAGAAATGAATCCACTCACTCATGTTCAGGCGGTATTAGTCAAGATTAGTTAATGCCCAGCCAAATTTATATTTAGATACAAAAACAGTCCACTTTTTCATTGTCACTTACACGATGCAAAAAAGTTTAACGCCAAATTAATTTTTAATGTCAGATAGGGCCTACCGCTTTTTCCTGCTGGTGGACATCAAGGTGGACATTCCCTCAATCATTCCCCTCATAGGAATCTTCCACGTCCATGTATTTCAATCACAGTAATTGATTCTCACTAATGTTTGAGGGAATGTCCAATTTCCTGTTTTATAAACAGAGCCCAATGTATCATCTAACCCAGTGGTCCCGCACCTATTGGACATTAGGAACCAGTAATATTACAGACTACAGATCACGCATGAGCAGGGAGACGTGTGTCAATCAAAGGGGAAGAATCTTTGCTCACAGTCATGCCATGATGCCAGAACCCACCCACTCTCCTATTGCAGGACTCCAGAGGAACAACCCCCCACCACCCTGAGCCTGGGATCCATACAGGAGACATGGTCCGCAGCTTTGGCCGGTGCACCCCTCAGTGGGCTCAGGGGAAGACCCCATTGGGGGCTGCACCAGCCATAGCCGTGGACCACCAAAATGTTCTCACTGACCACAGGTTGGGGACTGCTGATCCAACCCTTTCCTTCCTTTACTTACTGTCCCTGGGCCACCATGCTTAAAACCTGGTCTTCAGTTCCTCAATGGAGGTCTAGCATCTGACTGGAGGTCACCTAGGGCAGTTTGCCTACAAATACACTTGCCTAGAATCATCCACTCCTTCAGACAGTCATCTCATTTTTTTTTTTACTATTACCAGTGTTGTTTATGTAACAATATATTTTGCTTTACGCACAAGCTCCTGATGTTTTTCCTGACTTTTGTTTTTCAACCTGCTGTGAGACATTTGTCACTCATTATGACCATTTGTTGGGTTCGGGTGACAGTACAAACAAACACCTGCTGCTATACAGATGGGCTGTTTGGCTACAGCTACTATAGGGCCCATATTAGGAATGGGCCCTGACCACTGACCAGCAATCTGTCCAGCCTGGTCCTGTTCCTACCTCGCTGGACTACCTTCTCATTTTTACTGCCAAATCCATCAGGCACACTGCTCCCGCCCAGGGAACCATGAAAGTACAATATAATAGGTTTCATTTATAATGTGTTTAAGTTTCAGAATTGTGTATTAAATACACTTATAGCCATGAAAAATAGGCCCTCAAACCGTTTGCCAAAGTGGGGAGCAATCCCGATGTCTATGGATATCATAGGACTACACCCTCAGCTGACCATTCTTGGTGGAAATAAGGATCAACAATGTTAAATATTTTCAGGTATTTCTTTCTCTGGGACATAGCTGCAAACATTGTGAGACACAAAGTTGTACACATCACAGAACAAATTATGTAGACAAAGGACATACCTTTGTCACGTCTCTAATATGTATTTCATAAGGAAATATATGTAAAAAGTTTGTATAAACCCATGAGTGTTACTTTTCACTAACTTATACACTTATAATAGTTTTACATATTATATACGGTATATATATTAGTATTATTAGTTTAGTAAAGTATAATAAAATAAATTAATTACACTTAAATTGTTTGGTGTATAGAGAATGGTATAGGGAGCTATTTAAAGAGGCCCCATAGTCTTTTTAATACTTGCCAAGAGGGCCCACTTTGACCATTGTGTGTTAAATATATAATGCGGATAAATAATGCAGATAAATATAAATATATATGCGGAAAAATTTTGATTGATACATATCTGTGTATTTCTAGATGATTGTAAAATTATTTGGAGTTAATATTGTGACTATATTTCCAGTGCTATTCAAAAACATGGGGTATTTCTCACTATACCAGGGAATGGTTTTCTAGTAACTCTGACAAAAACACCAGCTGCTTGAATTTTTGGAACACGTGCTTGGGTAGAGCAATCCTGCTCTGGTCATCAGATATGTTAATGGCCTTATGGAACTCATCAATTCCTGACAGCCTTGTGTATAAGTAATGGCATACATTTCGGTAAACGCCAGCGAATGGTTGTCTTTGGTCTGATAGAACCTCTAATTGTACCTTGATCTGTCCAACAGAAAATAAAAAGTTATGGTTGGAATGTAACTAAACCCTAAATGTATCATTTATAGGTTATCTTCCAAATGAAATACTAGCTGTTCTTTAACCTGAAAGTTTTGTATAGCCAAAACAACTTTTTTAGTTTTGGATGTTAGAGCTCTGTCTTTCTATTTGTCCTGTTGATGTCCCATTGGGATAAAAAGATTTCCTGTCCTAGAGATGCAACAAAGGGAGGAAAGCCTCTCCTAGACACTTGTCACCCATTGTTCGATTTCTTTCACCTTCTGAAGACAACTAAAAAATGTACCTTCTGTCTAATATGGAGGGTGGCTGAGGAAACCCAGACGGAAGTAAAACATTGACGGGATACAACCCTTACCCACTATATCCAGTATTAAACATGTGTTGTCTATACATACAGTATATTATTATTAGACAGATACAGACAGTGACACAGAAAGAGGAGAGGACCCTGCCCTGAAGAGCTTACAATCTAGGAGGTGGGGGAAGTATCACAATAGGAGGGGACTACCATATTTTTAATAAATGGGTCATTTTTTAAAAAAATTGCCTCTTTATACAAGAACCCCAAGTTTTTTTTTGTGAGTAAATACAGACAGGACCAGGGGTTTCTTCCATTTCTTTATTGATGCTCTTGATTAGTGGATATGTAGTGGTTCATATAATAAACAAACCACATGCTGATCCCATTCGTACTTTATTTTTACCTTCATAATGGGAGGAGACAATATGGCAGCATGTCATCATTTGTTTCTGTCTGGGGTATAGTGGGCTATAAATAAAACCCAGAGCCAAGCCCTGAGTATTAGCACCAGTGGGAGGGCCGTCCATTGTCTTTCCTCAAAGTGCAGTTCAGGCATATAGTAAAAGGAAGTCCTTACACACACAAGTGACCTGAGACTACTGAACACTTTCCCCCTCTTCCCATTGCCATAACACAGGGAAGGCCATAGAGATAGCTAGGAACAATGTAACTGGTGACAGTCAGCATCAGCGGAAGGGTTCATCAGTTCACAAGATTCATAGTGAGAACAACAGGCATTGAACAGATATAACAAGACACTTACAGTGGGATGTTTAAAAGACCAAAAGAAAAACAAGGCAAGTTATAGTTAGGGCTCATATACACGATTGCTAAATGAAATACCTGAGCCAATGTGCTTGATATTGCAATCTATTCATGGCTAGGATATAAGACACAAGAAAAGTGTTGTATCATTTATTTGATTAAATATCATATTAATAGGGGGGCTGGGGATGGGTGTGATTGCTGACATTGCACAGGGCAATGGTTCTCAGCTGTTAGAGATGATGGTTGGAATGTCAACATTCCTTTATATAAAATAAAAAGAAAGGGGTGTGGGTGTGTCATTATCTTACAAAAAGCAAAAAATGTACATTAAATTTCAGCAATCCTGTATCAGATTCCAGTTCAGGCCTCACAACGGATGTGCTTAACATGCAAATATGGGATATGGAAATATTTAAATTAAAATAAAGGCTGTCCCTGCCAATATTCAGCACTAAATTCCATATTGGTAATATTTAGGTAGGTGCTGGCAAAGGTTTTGCAAAATGTTGTAAAACACCTGTAGATCCGTTTTCCCACTTCCTATAATAGATCAAGCTGTCCAGCAAAAGTGACATATAAGAGGGTTGGGATAAGCCATATAACACTGTCTGGGATGTTTTATTTTCATATAGTTGAAAACTGCAATCACAATATCAACAGTCATGTGTCTGCACAACATCATGTATATCCAGGCAAAAAGTTCAGAGGTCTAGGTCTAAAGCACTCTTTCTCACCCCTTTTACCAAAAACCAAAAAGGTCTCAAGAATCCCCTGCTAAAACCAATTGTTTGTTGATCAGTGAGAAAAAATAGCTTCCATATTGGTGGTCAGAGGGATGACTGCCTCTCCTTACCATGGGGGTTAGAATACCCCTACAGCTTAAACAACCATTGGCGTCCTACAGCTGGCTCTGCCAAGAGCCCTGGTACTCGGAAGGCCACCACAGGCAATCAACCACAAGCCAAGGAACCCTTAACAACATCTGGAGGGACTCTGGTTGAGAATGGCTGGTAAGTCTTCCATGTTTGAATGCATGGTTGGATGAATAATGAAAGGGGGGCTGGCAGACTCACCAGTGCATAAATTAAGCAATATTTGTAGAGTTAACATACCATTGAACAAAACTAATTGTCCAACTAAAACTATCCTATCCTACGGGGTGACAACTCTCCTGCATGATTTTGCTGCATAATAAGCAGTATTGCCACCTGGCTACAGCAATATCTAGCGTATACTTCTACTGAGATGATCAACAAGAAATGAACTGATTTTTATCTGTTCTATCCATTTGACACCGGACAAGACCGTGACAAATCTACACAATGGGGACACAAGCAACAGTAAAAACCCAACAAAGAGCCTAAACACTAATCTATTTGATGTTAGAACTAACAAATAAAGTAGACCTATACTTTAAACTTTTAAAGGTTTGGCTACTGAAGGTAAATGGGACAAAGCAGTTAGCATGCAGAGCACTTCCACACGTGATGGTCCCATCTTCTAGATGGTGCCTTCACCACCCTCCATTCTTCTAGCTGATTTCTACAGCCTCATCAAAGGCATATCCTGCCATCCCTGTCCACTGACCTTATATTAATCATGTCATGGGGCCTCTGAATCTAACTACAGGAAGGATTTCCTGCTTGTGCATCCACTAATATGGAAGCTTTTTTTTTCAACCAGAGATGGTTTACAGAAGGATGAGGCCCTAGGCAAGGAAGTAGCTGTGCCTCCCCCACCATTCATTGGGTTGACATTGATAAGGATTACAATAGGACACAGAGTACGATGGCAGTCCTGGGCCCCATTGACATTCACTGAACCCTAGGCTCCTGCACGGGTTGCCTGGTGGATTATGTGGCTCTTTTTCCACCTACAGAAAGCCCTAAAATGGGTGAAAAAAATGGGCCTGGAATAAAAGCAGCTGCAGACTGCCTATTGTTAGTATTGTCATTCACAACTGACTGCTTTAAGCACAAGGTTGCCAAAGTTCATGTTAGAGGCTATTTTAAGTAAACTCTGACGTGAAAATGGTTTGTAACTACTTGCAGAGGACTACAGGTAACAAAAATGCCTTCAAATCAGTTTAAGGCCCAAAGAATAGTAGGCATGTATCTTTTTGGCTGACATTTGTACTTAATTATTTTTAAGTGAAGATGAATTGTACCCATAAAAGCATAATATATTACAATGTAGAGTTACGTACACACGTCAGATGATTGTCACCCAAGACCAACGGTTGAGTTTGTCTTTAGTGTGTATACAGCTGTCCCCGGACCTGGTCTGCCATGGAGGATTGATGAATGACTGATCAGGAGCTATTTGCCTCCCCTTTCTATAGAATAGAATGGAGCTGGGTGTATGTACGGTGTTCACTCCTTCATCTGTCACTGGGAACAATCGTGAAAGATCGTTTCCTACAACAGAAATCTGACGGGCTTAACAAAACAGCTTACAGTACGTTGCAAAGAATAATAAAGCAATTAACATGTTCTCCACCTCTTAGATTGTAAGCTCTTCTCAGCACTGCGTAATATGTTGATGCTATATAAATACTATTTAACAGTCATAATATTATTGTTAACCTCATTCCAAAAGACATTTTCCTATTTTCAATTCATACTTTTTATTTAAATTATACCTGGCACGAATGGCATTTCTTGTTGCACAGTAAGGTGACCAAACTTTGTCCCTGTCTCCTAATTACCGCTCCCATCCTTGCATCTGTCAAATGCGTTTTTAAAGGGCACTAAGCAGCATGTCAACGCTCGTTACGCAGTTACATTCGGCTGTCTTCTCTATTAGGAAGCCCACCCTGATCAATGACACCCTGCCACTGCTGCTCTGCATATAGACAGGAAATGGCTACCAAATAGTTGGAAGAAATCAGCAGCACCAAAGGATAAAAGGTTTACGATACATAGTGCATTAGCAAATAAGTTATCATCCAATCTGGGTTTATCTACGTCAAGCCAAGAGTAAAACGTTTATTAATCAATCATAAACACGTTTCATTTATTGTAACTGAAATGCTGTAATCTAGTTGTCATGGATATCTGTACACAAGTGAACTTTGCACCATGATATTACATGAAGGCCTTTGTGTCAAGGGCCTGGGCAGCAGAACTTGTCTGCAGTTATATCCTGCCTATTCCATTCTGGCATTGCCGAGACTTACCAATGATTTAATTTTGAATATTTAAACTTCAGCCTGATCTGTAAACATTACATAACTCTCGCAGACAGCGTTAAGAGTTTATAGAACAGTGCGCTGTGTCTTAACTACCAAACCATGCTGAGGATTATCCCCAATCACTTGCCCTTTTAAGGTGTTCTTGCATAAGGAGCAGTCATTGTGGGAAAAATAGATATAATGTTTTCATCCTGCAGGTATTCCATCCACTCACTCCAGTATGGTATATACACCACCTTCACAAACCTAACTTTGTTCAACTTGAAAAAAAATGAAACTTTGGCTCTAGAAGTTTCCAGTTTAGGTGACTCATGCGGGGTGGTGAACAAAGTGACCCCTTCTTATAGTTACCCGCTTCCAGAACTATGTCAGCAATGCTTGGAAGCTGTGGCAGCACTGGATGGCAATCTGTCACTGATATTTATAAAATATAAACATTTCAAAGTAATCTATTCCCTACTACAAAGGCTTTACATCATCGCCAAACGCTGTGTGCTATGCCAATTGCGCTTTAACTAAACATTTCTATAAATGGTGCACCATTCAACCAACCATCAGACATTCAGAAATTGCTATGCAAAGCTCTTTACAGAAGAGTAAACTTTTTTTTTTAATCCTGTAAAAAGCATCTAAGAATTTTTAACATGATTAAAAAGATTTTTCAAAAAATTATAATAATTATACAGAGGAGTAGTTGTTACATCAGATTTTCTTACCATGATGTGGTTTGTGTAGGGAAATCTCTATGTCTGGAGTTTGCAGCTAAATTCCAAGCTTGCTAAGAAATCCAGGAAATGTGGAAGGGGGGCTGAGTGTCAGACAACTGCTGGAAAGAAGAGGCAGCCAGAAGAGGAGAGAAGGCAAATGTGGGCTAGAGTCACAATGCTTGGATTTGTAGGACAGGCAGAGGGAGGCAGGCAAAGAGAGGCTAGTCTCATGAACACAAGTGTAATATAGTGCAGGGGAGGTAGGGTGGGGAGTTTAGGGAGAGGCAGGAGGCCAGTCACTCAATGCCCTGCTCTTGCTCATAGCACACATGCTGTACTGACAGCTGCACTATAGCTCAGTCATTTACACCAGCACACACTTAACTCTTTATTGTCAGCAATGCAGTTTGGATTGCTGCCAAACCAAGGATTGAACCTATAAAGTAGCAATGCAGAATATAATTTCATGGTAATCCTTACAACATAATTGCTGGCTACTGTTTGTAATATTACCTACAAACAATAAATGATACAAAGATAAATATGTACACTAGGGAGAAATATATAAACATATGATTTTCTTTTTCAAATTATTTGATGGTTAAATAACAACCACCATAGTGTACAAGTTCTCACTGTATGGAAAATTTAGGTTGTGCTTCCCCAGCACTTTCCCATATTGCTCCATTGCTGCTGCTGCCATGTTCTTGGATCCTTTTTTCACTTTCTGACTTTGTTTTCCACCATTGGGTGGCCACTAATAATCTAACTCCATCAGAGCAATGGGCTTTTCTTAGAGCTTTATTATGGGTGGGACAGTGTGGCCAGCACTTGGATCTCTTGGCCAAGGCACTATCTGCATGGAGTTCTTCCCTTATCTGCATGGGATTCCAGTTTCCTCCAGAATCTAAAAAAACCATGCAGTTAGGTAATTTGTTTTTCCCCAAATTGCCCTTAGACTGTGTTAACGACATATGACCATGGTAGGGATATTATATTGTGGATAGGGCAGCACAGTGGCTCAGGGGTTAGCACTCTGGCCTTTGCAGCACTAGGTCCTAGGTTCGAATCCCAGCCAGGACACTATCTGTATGGAGTTTGTAGGTTCTCCCCGTGTCTGTGTGGGTTTCCTCTGGGTACTCCAGTTTCCTCCCACATCCCAAAAACATGCAGTTAGGTTCATTGGCTTCCCCCTAAATTGACCTAGACTACATTAATGATATATGACTATGGTAGGGACATTAGATTGTGAGCTCCTTTGAGGGACAGTTAGTGACACAACTATGGACTCTGTACAGCGCTGTGTAATATGATGGCACTATATAAATACTGTATAATAATAATATATATATATATATTTATATAGTATGTGCAGGATAATGATATTAAAACTGGGTCTTTGATGGTACCAAGATCACAAATATATATCAAAATATCCAATATTTTATTTCTATATTACTATAAAACACACTAAAATAGAAAATACTACAAAGTAAAACACTGTATTTGTTGTTTTGTTTGTAGCGGTCAGCGGTTGCCAACTGGTGGTCCGTGAGAAAATGTTGGTGAGAAAATGGTTGGCTCTGGCTGGTGCACCCCCCAGCGAGGTCAGAAGAAGACCCCACTGGGGACGCACCAGCCAGAGCCACGGACCATGGCCCCTGTATAGATTGCGGGCTCAGGGCCGTGGGTAGGTTGTCTCTCTGAACACCACACTCCCATTGCAGGCTCAGACCTGTGATGGGAGAGTGGATGGGTTCTAGCATCATGACGTCACTCTGGGGGAAGTTTCTCCTGTTTGAGTGACACATGGCTCCCCATGCATACGTGGGCCGGAGTTCGTAAGTTTAGTGGTCCGTGACATCCAAAAGGTTGGCGACCACTGATATAAATTACATCAAAAACGATATTAGATAGTACAGCCCTATGGAACCAGTTGTGTCCATACGGATTATCTGTGTACTAAATACTATTTTGAAGCACTATCTGCCTCATTTTATTTCCCTGTGGTCCTGTAGTCTTTCAGTACATACTTCAACTTTGCAAACCAAACGTTCCATTCTTGGTTCAAACCAAAACGTTCCATTCTTGGTTCCCCCCAAAAAAAAAAAACAATCCTTTCACTGTACTATATTAAGGTGAAAATTATTTAGGTTGGTGGAGGAGGAAGCAGTCATCAGGAAGTTCAAACTTTATTGTGCTATTCAATCATTTAGTGATCTGCATCCCTTTTCCTGAATCTATTCACCAATATTCTGCACCAACCACTGATAGCCATCACCGCTCTTCATTTATGAAGTCCATGGATTGGATACATCTGAAGCTGTTGGTTAATTCTCAAATATTTTATGTTATCTCTTCAAATATCACATAATCCATGCTTTCAGTGCAAAGGACTTATCTGGTCATCTTTGATTGAAATAGAAGTACATATGTTTTTCTCTATTCACTGCAAGCCTGTAAAACATTTTCACATTATTTTGGATATGTGTAAGTTTTTCACATTGAAAGTATTGGCCTCCAGCTTCCTGTGAATGACTTGCCTGAAGGAGTAGGGAGCAGTACAGTATGTGTAGAGTGTGGAGCATGTTCTGCTTTGATAATAATCCTTAGTGCTGATGCAGCTGTTGCTGTCCTTCCTCATCCCTCAGGATCCCAAAGTAGCAGATCTTAGGTTTGCACTCCCCCACAAGTCAGGCAAAGCTTGAGTTCTCCATGAAACTGATCCAGAGAAGCCAGAAAAACAAGACAATTTTACTGATGTGCTAAAGAGATAAATAATAAATAAGCAGAAACAAATTGCAAATTACCATGAATTGATTTGGATCATACCTATGTGCTCAAGCAGGGATGTCTGCCAACTTTTGACAAAAGGCTGGTACCATTTTTAGATTCTTGTAAGCTTTGGCATGTCCTACCATCCTCTCCTCTGGGTCTGCCTGCATTTTCTATATCAGGAGGTGTAGACACAATCCCCCGTGTAGACACAATCCCCATATAAAAGTATCAGCTGTCATCGTTTTCTAAGGACTTAGGACACTTCCTTTCATTAATCACAGCTCTGCAGTCAGTGTTGATTTTGGGCAGCCTCCTCTCATCAAGCATACATTAGAGCTGAGTTGACCTTTCTAATATGGAACTCACTGAACTAACTTTCAGGTTTTTAGGGAACCCATTCTATAAATACTATATTCACAGCTCATTGTACATTACCTTGGTGGTCAGTGGGAAGCACATCACCCTTACAGATAGCTAAAAGAATCATTGGTGACCTGAGAGGTGCAAACTGCTCAATGCTCAAGAAACCCCTTGCAACCTATGGAGGAACCCTGGAAAACACTGCATTAGAATAATGGTGATGGTGGTGGTGGTGGTGGTGGTGGTGGTGGTGGTGGGGGGGGGAGTTATGATCAGTGTTAGGTGCTGCTGTTAGTTGCACCAAATTATTCCTGTAATTTACCCCAAACTCTCCCTCTGTATTCAATTCAGCCCTAACAAATACCCTCCTAATACAAACTCAACCCCTTTGCATAGTCATCTCTCCTGTGCTGAATACTTCTTACTCTTTCAGTTTATTATCATTTATTAGCCAAAGTACTAATCGTCATTGTGCGCTACAAGCAGTTGCTTTGCTATATGTTTCCCCAACATGCTCATTCCTTTTTGAAAGAAATTACATACATTACTTTAGTTCCTATGATATAATCACAGTGTTTATTTCATTCTCTGGGCAATCCAGGCAGATCGTACATGGTGTGTGGTTGGGGGCCCTTAGCTTTCTGAAAACTTAACAGCATTTTACTTCAGTGCTGCTATTGAGCAGTGGTCACCAACCTTTTTGGACCCACGGACCAGTACATTTATCGGCCCCGGACCGCGCATGCACGAATGCTCTGACCATCAAAATTTTCCAGACCACCGGTTGGCTACTGCTTCTATAGCAAACCTGCGCTGGTGCTTCTTTAGCTTCTCCCAGCCTAAATATTGTTGTACAGGGATTGCAAGGCTGATAACGTTAGCCTAAAATACTTACACTAATGTGTTCTTAGAGTTCAGCTTTAAAATGTGACCTTTGTTACACCAATAGGTACAATGACTTCTGGTATTTACAGACACTATACTGCACAAAGTATTTCGTCTATACTGAGAAAAGGGAAATATTTCAGCTTTTGTTAGGTAACTGGCTCTTCCAAATAGTTTCATTTGTTAGAAGAGGAAACACCCAAGTCTGGGGACAATACAAGGAACTTGTTTTAAGACATTGGGAAAAAACACGATCTAAACACAGGTAAAGTGAAGGTTTAATGGTTTTGTACATAGTTAGTAAAAATGTTATGAGATGGTAGGTAAAAAGAGTGCAGAGAGGGTGAGTGTAGTGCTTTGTATCACTTGTGCAGAACTGTTGAAAAATTTGTGGATTGTAGGTCCATAAATATTTAGACAGAGACAACTTTTTTCTAATTTTGGTTCTCTACATTACCACAATTAATTTTAAATGAAACAACATGCAGTTGAACTGGAGACTATCAGCTTTAATTCAGTGGGTTGAACAAAAAGATTGTATAAAAATGTGAGGAACTAAAGCCTTTTTTTAACACAATCACTTCATTTCAGGGGCTCAAAAGTAATTGGACAAATTAAAAAGCTGAAAATAAAATGTTCATTTCTAATACTTGGTTGAAAACCCTTTGCTGGCAATGACAGCCTGTAGTCTTGAACTCACCAGATGTTGGGTTTCCTCCTTTTTAATGCTCTGCCAGGCCTTTACTGCAGCGGCTTTCAGTTGCTGTTTGTTTGTGGGCCTTTCTGTCCTAAGTTTAGTCTTCAACAAGTGAAATGCTCAATAGGGTTCAGATCAGGTGACTGACATTGAAGAATATTCCACCTCTTTGCTTTAATAAACTCCTGGGTTGCTTTGGCTGTATGTTTTGGGTCATTGTGTCCCAAAACATACAGCCAATCAATGTGACTGCATTTAGCTGGATTTGAGCAGACAGTATGTCTCTGAACACCTCAGAATTCATTCGGGTGCTTCTGTCCTGTGTCACATCATGGATAAACACTAGTGTCCCAGTGCCATGGCAGCCATGCATGCCCAAGCCATCACACAGCCTCCGCCATGTTATACAGATGATGTGGTATGCTTTGGATCATGAGCTGTTCCCCGCCTTCTCCATACTTTTTTCTTGCCTACTTCCTGGAGAGTGTTGTTCACTTGGTTGGCTGTTGTGAAGGGATTTCTCTTCACCATGGAAATGATTCTGCGATCATCCACCACTGTTGTATTCTGTGGACGTCCAGATCTTTTGGCGTTGCTGAGTTCACCAGTGCTTTGTTTCTTTCTCATGATGTACCAAACTGGAGATTTTGCCACCCCTAATATTGTAGCAATTTCTCGGATGTTTTTTTTCTGTTTTTTTCAGCTTTAGGATGGCTTGTTTCACCTGCATGGAGACCTCCACAAGCGCACCCCCATGAAATCGCCTTTGTCGATTGTCCAATTACGTTTGAGCCCCTGAAATTAGGTGATTGTGTAATAAAAAGGCTTTAGTTCCTCACATTTTTATGCAATCTTTTTGTTAAACCCACTGAATTAAAGCTGAAAGTCTGCAGTTCAATTGCACCTGAGTTGTTTAATTTAAAATTATTTGTGGTAATGTACAGAACCAAAGTTAGAAAAAAGTTGTCTCTGTCCAAATATTTATGGTCCTAACCTGAAGAAAAACATCACACATTTTCCAGCTTCTTCTTACAATTATGAAAAAAGTAGTTTTACAAAGCCAAGACATTTAGGAGAAATGTTAGATATTAGGACTGTTGTGCTGCTTTGGTGTGTGGGATGCCCATTCCACATTATTAAGGTCTTAATACTACTTTTTGTATGCCTGTACAGGAGTGCATTATTGTGTATTGTGGTGTGCTGCAACATGTGTATCAAAGGTGTGCAGTGCAGTGCAGTTGCCTGATGCCAAAAGACACTCAAAAACCAAATTGTGCTTTAACAAAGAAGGGGAACCCTATTCTTGAAACAATGGTGTTCCTGAGTCACCCAGAAATGGTTTGAGAAGCCGAGGCTCCCTTCAAGGGGGCTATCTGGAATGACAAAAAGTGAATTTGTCTTCATGAAAGAATCAGGGCCTAGATTCACATTCAGACAATGATGTGAAATACATTTTTGCAGAACACCAGCCTAAAAAAAAAAAGCCAATGTCCCGGGTAAGGTGAAAGGTAGACACTACCTTAAGCAAGAAGGAAGTGCTGCTTTCACCTTGTCCCCCTTGTGGGATAAGGATGCCAGTGCAGACAAATGTCCTGCAGAAGTGATGGTAAAAGTAAAGCAACCTTGTATGGGATAATAAAAGAAGTTTCTAATGGGTTCAGATGGTGGCTTCTAAAGCAAAAGGGGAACCAGATTCTGATCATAAGAAAGTGAAATTGACAAAGGTGACCACACAGTTGACTCCCTGCACCACCATCCTAATCAAATAGTAAGAAGCCAATGGATGTGGTGGATATTTGCTGTCCACCTGGAAACAAACCTTTCTAGTTTGGTAAGGAATCTGGCCAAGTGTTCTTTCACCTGTGACTCAAGTCCTAGAACTTTCTTGGTATAATAACTCTCCCTGCTCCAGACACTTGAGTACTAAAGAAGTTCAATTCACATCTAAAATGTGATGGCTGACAGGGATGGAAGGTAAAGTTCTGGTCAGGAGATCTCCAATCGTTCTGGCGTTGTCCACCTAAGCCTGGGCTGGGTTTGTCTATCATTTTGTGTGCCAGTGTCTGCTCCTCCTGTAGTAGCAGAATACCCTCAAAGCACTTCCTGTATCCCTCAATGGATGAGAAAGAAAAAGTACATACCAGGGGAATGAGTAATAAGGTATTTCTGCCCTTTCCTACCTCTGTAGACTAAACAAGCTTCTATCATTGTCATGTGTATGTGGTGTATGAATCTACATATTTTGTCATGTAAACTCTAAAGTACAATTTAAATAATACTTTATGTTGAGCACAATTAGAACATTTGCTTTACAATACGTTTCTGCATAGTTTGGTTCAGTTGTCTTCTTTCTTGCAAGTCTGCTGTCACCTATACTTTAAAATAGCTTTGCAAATTTTGATACATTTGACAAACTCTACACTTGTGATCTGTAAGAAAGTGACTTAATAAAACACAGTCTTCTAATAGAGTCCAGCCAGTAAGATTGTGTATAATGTTTTATTCACAGTGCTTGTTTTTTTCCATCTCTACTGGAAACATCCTAAACTTTCCATAGAGGAGCTGCAATGTTACAGAGATCATCTTTCAAGGATGTAGTGCCAGCTTCCTTATATGGCAGCAGGTTCTATTTCCAACATTCCCCACAGCCATGGCACATGTGCAGGAGGAAGGAAGATACCAGGTAAGTAGAAGACCTTTCACCTCATGGTACAGGTAATGCAACATGCATGTTACCTCCTGACACCTGTACATTCCACAATATTTCAGTGACAGATTCTAATTTCAAGACAAAAATATGACACACTGGCTGTGTGCTTCTACTATTCATTGCTTGTTCATCCGAATAGTTTTACTCACTCATTTATTAACCTTTTGCTGGGCATAATGTTTTTATGCATATTGTTTTGTATATTTTTCAAGACAGATTCTCCAAGCCTTTCAGGGCTTTGTTTCTTTGGTGGGACTACTGTGGACTGTACAACCATTGCTTCCCAGAGATTGTATGGGAGCAAACTGTGAAAGGAACGTCTTCTGACTGCATGGGTATCAAAGACAAAGTCTATATAGAGAATTTACAATAGAGCATTTTACACATATCAGTAGGAAGATAAGCTGTGACATTTACCAACACACCTAACTGTTCAATAAGATCTTCTATTTGCCACATAAAGACAAAGTCCAACATGTAGTTTTGTTACCAATTAAGTTTTTATTGACCAGTATGGGGTGTTGGTGACATTCAGAGTATCTGATCTATTGGCACCAGTGCCACACATTGTCGCGACAGTACCTGTGTTCATAGTTTTCTAACACTATATAGATTACCAGATGTCTTTCTTTTCAATGGCACAATTTACTTCACAGTGAGAGCAAGTAAGCAGAAGTCTTACCATTGGTACAGACAAAAAAAAAACACACACATTCTTACCTTTCCCTCTATATTCAAAACTAAAAATGAAACTTTGAAACTGAGACCAGGCTGGTTCTTTAGTACAGAACAGGTGATGTCCCCTCTGCAAAAAATTAGCATTACCTGGCCAATTCCAATCTTTTAATTGCACTCACCTGTCCCCCATGGGACCACCAATCTTTTTTCAGCTCCTCTTCCTGGTTTCTTTGGCCATCAAGTTTGGTCGTGCTGGAATGACATCTACCACAAAGGAAGTATATTCAGTCCCAGCAGCTGAAGCTGGGATGTGCTGGGTATTCCGACATGCTACTCTGAGCTGTGCATGCTTTTTTTTGACAGAACAAGGCAGCAATCAGGCAGGCATAAATGCTTTTTGTAGAAGCGATATCACATGTCCTTTTCTGCAATAAAGAGCTGCCCTATCACAGATTTTGTTTTTAAAGCCAAACTGTAGTTCTGCTTTAAAGTGAAGCTGTACTTTACTCTATATGACATAGCAACCCCTTAATTGTTGCCTCCCCCAGGAGCATATACTTGCAATCTTTCTTTACTTCCCGGCTGAACTCATTGTCACTGGGAGCAAGGAAAGGATGCTCTGTACACATGTTCCCTGTTGCACTGTAAAGTGCTGAGGACTGTCTCCCCACCATGAAATGTCCCTTAAGGGCCATCCTCTATCACAAGAAAAGAGGAATGCTTCACAGGCTCCACAAGTACAACAAATTTTTTTATTTTTTTACCTAAATATTACAGCTAGGTCACCACCCTGCCTGATGTCTGTGACTGAACAATGAAGAAGTATGAAACAGATAGGTTCAATCCTCTTCCCACTACTTCTGTCAGCACACAGTTTCCAGTACTGCCTCTATTTCTAGTGTACAAGAAGCAGATCCTTGGTAACATAAAACAAAATAATCTTTATCCAGCACCCAATTCTGCATAGAATTACATAACACTTTTATTTCTTGTCATTCTGAACGTGGAAAAAAAAAAAAATGTAAATGCGTACGAATTTCCAGGTCTCAAGAAAAAAAAAAAAAATAGTAGAAACTTTTTTAAGACATGAAAAACATTTTACTTAACAAATACTTTAACTTCAGGTACAAAAGTTCCATAAATACAAACAAAAAAATTCACAAATTTCCTCTTCTGAATACTAAATAAATATCTAGAATAACCAAAAATACTCTCAGCGCTTATTTCATCCCACAAAAATATACCCCAATGAATTTAATCAAGTAGTGTTGTTCAGGTTAACTTGATGGATAGGTACACTCACAACCAGTACATTTTTATTTCATAGTACTGTTATTTTTTTCTTTCTGGTCCTCCAGTTGCTTGAGGTTTTAAGCCCTACTCCTTACTATAAAGCCAAGCAGAAGTCTCACGCATGCTGCTGCATTCCCTGTATTAAAAAAATAAATTGATACCATGAGCATCCAGCTGCAGGACTGAATGAAACTCCCCCATAACAGATCAGGGACTTGTCTTTAAAGAAATCAGTGCCAAAAAGTTGATGAGGATCTGGTGGGTTATTCAACCTGCTTTTATCAACCAAAAACTGAAATGTCAGTTTTAGTCTGAACATTTTTCTTCCAGCTATAAACAAGCAAAAAATAACAAAACCCCAAAAAAACAAAACAGTAGTAAATCTGATATACATATACAGTATATATACTTTTATAAAATACACATACGTGGTTGGACCCTATTTAGCAGTTTTTTGCTGCAAACACCCTGAGTGCTTTGTGGTGTAAAAAAAATCAGTGCTTGGTCATTACGAAGACGGCTGGACTTATTGCTTGACGCGGCTGAGTAACAGTTGGTGATTTAGTTCATCAGGAGATTCTTATTCTGAAAACAAACTGCAATAAAGAAAACCATGACCCCAAAAGTCTCAATGATAAAAACCAGCAGGTCGTCAGATTCGTGACTTTTTGGAGGGTCCAGAAGGAATGTTCGGCTTGCTGCAAGAAACCTCCAGGCCTAGTTTTCGAGCCTCACTGATGAAGAAGGATTGCAACCGAACCCCTGCTTTGGCCTCGTTGCTGTTGAGATGGTTATATTCAAAGCAGTTGTAGAACATCAACTGAACATCTTCAACAAATTCAACTGCAAAAAAAAAAGTAAATAAATTACTTGCATATCATGTGATAGCCCCAGACACTTTAAAAGCTAAAGAAAACCTACAATATCCTTTTTACATGACAATCACTCTAACATTGGAAGCAATCTGAAACTATTTTTGCAGCTTAATTCTTAGGAAAACAAGTTTAAGTCTCACACAAATGTCAGATGGACATCAGATATTTGTTGCAGGAAACAATCTTTTGTGATCCTTTCCAGTGCCAGATGAATGAATGAGTGCTATACACATAGCGCTGTCCTGATCATTGGAGGCTTATAGCTATGTTAGGTTCTTAGCATATCCCCTGATGAAGGCAATTTATGAAACACATCGGGCTTGAGACATTCTTTTTTTTTTTTAAGCATATGTAGCTACCAATCTGTATAGTTGACAGGAACCACCCCCATGATTTACTTAACCTCCCTGGCGGTAATCCCGAGTGTGGCTCGGGGGGAATTTTTTATACCCTTAGCAGTAACTCTGAGCCACACTTGGGGTGGAATTTGCCAGGGAGTTTAAAAAGTACTACTTGGTTCCCAGGTTCCAGCGATGCTGCGGCGTCCTCCAGCGAGGCCTGGCATCTTCTTTCCCTTGCGATACCGGCAGGGAATCTGTGTGTTCACCTGGCGTGTGAACATTGGGGATGCAAGGCCAGGGGAAGCAGATGTTGGCCGGCATCTGCTCGCAAGTGTGTGGCTGGAGGGTGGGAGCGTGCTGCTGGGAGGCGGAAATTTAAAGTACTAAGTATTTTTAAATGTACTACTTTTACATTTAACAGTAGTATTCATACCGCCAGAGAGGTTAATGGGGTGTACCTTTATGTATGTGAATCGCATCTATAATTGATTGTATGAATTGTACAAAGCCTAATACAATCTTGATCTTGCCTCCAAAACCCCAAGCCAAAAATACATTTTATGACTGAAGATTATCTAAAACACTCAATATATAATCCAATTGCGGATAACCTGTAGCTGCAGTATTTTAACCCCTTATTACAAGGAAAAAATAAACTTTACTGCTATCACAAGGGGTAAATATTGCTAGAACTTACTGCTCACTTGTTGGCTGCCTCTGAAAACCAATATAGGCTGGTGACAGGTGAGCAGTCATATTTCTCGGACTTCTTCAGAAAATGATTTTCCTATGTTTTATTCTTGCATTTTCTTTAAGGAAACACATCCAAGCCATATTTGACAGGTTAACCACATTACTTACTTGCAGAATTGTATTCACATTTGTTCACTTTCTCACGAATTATATTTAAGGCAATTGGCTTCTTGATAATCTCAAAATAATCAGGAACCTAGAAGAAAAATATTAAGTTTAAATCAAACATTTCTCTTTTCAAGAATCAGGACAATTTCTGATGTAGGATAAAGAAAAATCACAATAACAAAAGAACAGATAAAAAATAAATAAAATTAATTTCAAAAGAGTATTTCTGACAGATAGCGGTCAGTGCAATATAAAGGACAATATCAATAATGTCCTATAAGATATCATCACATTTGTTTTTTTGTTACCTGGGCTTTGGAAACCAGTCTCATGAAAGGCCAGCTGTCATCATGCCTCACTAACTCCACCACCAACTGTTCACAAGCAGATAACTCGTGTACACCTTGATGTCGTCCAGAGCTCCTTCTGTTTCCTTGATCATTTGAAGAGATTTCTGGAGCTAAGCACAGATATAACATTAATGAAAGCTGCAGTAAGGATTCTTCTTAGAGTGTCATTGAGTTTCTCACACCAATAAAAGTGGCTTGGATGAGACATTAACCTGCTTTGCACATTATCTACCTGAAGGCAGGTTTAATGAATTCTCAAAATCTCGCATCTTCATACAGTAAATGCCCTTTATGATCCCACAACCTTTAGATTTAGGAAAGCCTCCTCTTCTATATAAGAAGATTCCTCAATGGTAAGCTTTCCATGAAAAGCCTGGCATGGCTGTGAAAGTATTATATTGTTTTATTTATATATAGATTTAATTATAGGTTTCATTGGAAAGTTCTTTTACAGTACTTTTACATCCCATCATAATAAAAGAACAACTAGAATATAAGGCCCTGCATCTATGACATTATGAACCATTGAATAAAAGAAACATGCAGATGACAGAATGCAGAAAATGAAAAAAAAAAAAAAGCTGTCATCCATACTGACCCGTCATATTTAATAGTTTGTTCAATAGTTAAATAAGTTTTCTGATTAGTCACCAACAACAGCAACTTTTGTTCCCAGTTTGTCTCCACAATAAGCGATGACTGCTCCTCTCTCATGAACCTATACTACAATGGTGGGTAAGGCACATTTTAGTCTCTGGCACAGAAAGAGACAACCTGAATTAAGGATGGAGGCTGCCACCGATAGGTTCTCCAGAAAATGCGGTTTTCTGTCAAATTAGTTCAAAGGCACAGATACTTTTAATTCCTTAGAAACAGAAAACTAAAGTGCTAAAATAGAATTGTACAATCCTTTCCTTTGAGTCTATTGAGTGACACAGGAAAGTATATTACCTTTCAGTAGTACTACTGGAGTTGGAAGAACAAAAAAACTGTATAGCCAGCCAAGAAAACCATTTCCCACTACCAGCATGCCTTGGGGCTGGTTTAGACCTATTTTGGAGTCACACAATCTACGACGGCTCCTGGCGGATGACACCTTGCCAGCTGTTCTGTTACCTAAAGAACCAGCGTCTGCACATTTGACAGCTGGCAACTGTTTGTGGTACAAGTACCAGTCTACTACCCCTCTTTTCTCTATGGTCAAAACAGCAAATGCATGCTAGGAGAAAACTGGGGACCTTACCCTCAAAGCAGAAAAGGACCTTACCCTCAAAGTAGAAGAATAAGACAACAAAAGAATCAGGTGTCAGCCTTGGAATCTAGGAAACAGATGCTGAAAAACCCAAGAACTCCCAAATCTAGTAGTGCACTTTGATGGGAAAAGGATAAATTATCCTTCAGTAGACTAGAGCCAGAAATCAAAAAAGAACAAATGTCCTGGCTGAGTAATAGGCAGAGCTTTTAGCACGTTATTCCCACATCAAAAGAGGCCAAAAAGAAAAAAAAAAAAAAAAGAAAAAAAAGATGCTTACTCATGCTGAGCTTTTCCTTGAGTACGGTACATAGATGCATATTCCTCTGTGTTTACCTTTAAAACGCTCTGATGAGTAATATCTGCCAATCATGATTCACGCCTTTCTGTAAATGTGTCACTTTCTCCTACTGGCAGTTTCATTTAACAGAAATGCAGAGCCTCCTCTGCTCCTCTAACAGAGCAACTTTGTAAATGGGGGGGAAAAAACCTTCTCCTCTCCACAAGAAGATGAGGAATAACCTAGAGGGTTAACCCTTTCCCCGTTTTTTCCTACTTTGAGCACAAATACCAAAATGCACATTTAATACAATGTTTTAGATGATCTTCTGATAAATGAATCGATATTTTAAGAGAAGTCCCTGTAGATATTCTATGTCACAGCACAACCTATTATTGCATGATATTAGTGAAAAATTTATGAGGTGCATGTCAAAAGTTCCCACAAGGAGACTATCTCGCCCCAACGGAGCGTGCCATGTTGATACTAGAGGTGATATCTAGGGGCTAGCACTAAGGAACTATTCTACAAGGTATTGTTGCCAAGGAAAGCCATGTTTGTTTATAGTGTGCACTTTTGTGAAGTTGTGTTCAAGCTATTGGACTTATCGTGTGAAATTTTGTGTCAAACTAGAAAGACAAGAGTGGAGAACAATTTAATTATAAAATGAACTTTTGAGAAGGAAGCTATGGGTCACACACAAACGAGTAGTTCAAGTGGTTTAAAAACAGCAGTCTCCTTGCTCAAAGGAAACAGATTTAAAACAGTAAATGAGATTAAAGTGGAACTAACAGGTTAACAAATTCCTGATCAGACAGGCCATTATTGTAGAAAGGGACAGGAGATGTCAAAAATCATGCTAGGGACTGATGAATCAATGCAGCAGGAAACCACTTTGGAGGAAGAGTCTCAAAAATTGTCTGTAAGTGTAGAATTTGTAGTTAAAAAAAAATCCAGAACTTTGTGCTTGCAACTCAAATAGGAGGAGGTGGTGTCAAGTTAACCTCCTGGGCGGTTTATTTTTGTCTGGATTTATACGTCTAAAAGCAGTAAATTGTCTATCGTGAAAATTTAAATTACAGTATAAAAAAAGTTTGAAACACAAAATCTTGTCAAAATAATAAATTAAATACATTTTAAAAATAAATTAATAATAAACTTTGACATGATTTTGTGTTTCAAACTTTATTATACTCATACTATTATTATACTGAAAAATACATTTTCATGAAAGACAATGTAACGCTTTTAGACATATAAATCCAGTGTATTGCATTCAATACAGTTATTTTGTATTGACAAAATAATTTGAATTTCCCGTCACGACGTCACCAGGAACTCCCGGGGAACGTCAGCGCACTCGCTGGGGGACAAATTGAGGAAGAGGACAGAGGATGGCAGGAGCCTGGAAAATGCCGATGGGACCAGGGAAGTGTTTGTTTTTTTTTTTTTACTTGCTTTTTTAACTACCCTGAGTGTGACTTTTATAGTGGTCACAAGTTGGTTCATATGGTGATGCTGGCGCCACAGAAATACTTATGTTGCAGCTAAATGGCTTTTGGGACAAAATACTTGCATACAGGGTTCTCCCCAGCATCTTTTACATTTTAGCTGGGTGCACCACCCGGCACTTTTCAGTAAAATCCCGGCATTTTTTGGGTGGTTAGTAAAGAGTTGGATCACAATATAGAAGATGCCACCCACCTAGAATTCCTTCCCACCCAGCTTTAAAAAAATTCTGTGTTGAACATATTATGCCACACTTATCTCTCATTACGCGAGGTTCCTCAGCCAGCACAGTTCAAAATAATCTTTCACTTATAGGTTATATGCCATCTTTTTTTACTTCTTGCACATTGAATTACAAAGGCAACTTTTAACCACTGTGAACATGGGGCAGCATACACAAACAGAACATTGCTAGGAAATAAGAGTTTATTCTAGCAGAATTTCTCCAGCGCTTTATTTTATATTTGGGTTTTGGTTTGCTTTAAGCAGCACTGTCAGCATTCTTTAGAAATATGAAAACTCGAGAGATCCAATAACAGAATAAAACGTATCTTTCGGAAATTAGCAATAAGACATGAACACAACTCACCTGACAAGCGCTTCTTGCCCCTTCCTCTGCCTTTCTGTGTAGGTGTAATGTCCTCGGATTTTTCCCTTCTTCCTTTAGGCGTCTGTTCAACATTATCCAAACTAAATGGACGGAAGGCAAAAGGGCTGCCCACCGGTGTGTTATCAACAGATTTGATCTTTCTTCCTCTGCCTCTACCCCGTCCACGACCTGCCGTTGACACCAGCTCCAGCAGAGATGTCCCATGGGCCTCAGTACTTGGCTGTGAAGTGTGCACAGATTGACGCCCTCTCTTCTCCTGTGGAGGGGCTGAGTTGATTTTTTTTCCTCTTCCCCTTGAAGGGGGAGTGGTTTTCTGAGTACCTTGCTGATTTTTTGGAGTTCCCGGCTGACTTTTCGGAGTACCTTTTTTAGGTCCAGGCTTTCCAGTAGTTTTGCCTCCTTTTATCTTTAAAGGTAATTGTACTTTGGCTCTTCCTTTCCTCTTTTTACTAAAATGAAAAAACAAAAAAAAGTTGTTGGTGAAACCAATTTAAGCAGAATTTTTTTTTTTTGAGGAGCAGAGTTATACAAGCCCGTTTTAATCTACAGCCAACTAGGATTCTTTACAACTACAACATAATTCTCAAAGCAGCAGTCTATATACAGAATTCTCTGGAAAACCTATTTCCTGTTTATGTGATTGGCTTGCAGATTTACTCAAATACTGACCAGAGTTTGAAGTAAATTTCTAGATATCATCCAGCACTGCTTTAGTATGTTGAGCTCTATTACTTTACTTGGAATAGGTCTATTAAGATTCTGGGCACAAACTGTTACTTTTATTAGTGACCTGTTAAAATCATAATAATTGTTCAAAGCAGCAAAGTAAAACACTGCAAGAATTGCCAACACTAAGAAAGTCAAGTGTTCACAAAACTGGAGTTCCACTTTGATGTAATTTGTCATTTAAACAAACTGGTCACCCCCTACAGCTAATGACGAATAGGCGAATGGTATTCATCAATTTCTACAAAAAGGGTCAGGATCAATTATTACCCTCTCAGTTGTCAATGTCACTAAACCCAATAAAACAGTAAGACGGTCAGCAAGAAGGGATGCTGAGATTTTTGGGGCATGACAGTACAGTAATCAGAAAATACAGTTTAAAAGCTGATTATTGATAAAACATCTATTAAACATTTATACTTTCCTAGGAGTTATTTCAAAAGAGGATTTAGTGACATTTGATATCACACCTTATACCATTTCACTGTAAAATATGACCTTAAACAAAACAGCTACATATTTAGTAATTAGGTAAGCTTTTTTATTGTATAACCAGATCAGACAAAGGCAATTTCATTGTGCAATTTAAAAAGAAAAAGAAAATACACTGAAGACGCTAATGGATTCCTTTTACAATAATCTGGAGGTTGCCACTAACGATGTACTTTGCTTCTGAAGGTGTAGCGGCCTGTCAGCCACAATGACCCTGTAGCTTAAATATATAAAGCCACAGACTTGGAACTCTCTTGAATTGAATAATTTATCGCATACAACATTAGCAATGGCAGCCTTCATGTTCCCTATTGTGCATCACCTACCTCTCTTCCTCAGACATAACTGCCTCCTCTTCCTCCTCATTTGCAGAATCTCCCGGTAACGCCTCCTCTTCTGTGAAATCCTCTTCCTCCACATCACTATCCATGGAAGGCCTTTTACGATCAGGTCTTTTGGATCGTTGTCTAGGTCGGCACTCGGGACAGAACCAGTCACCATCAGGAATAAACTGCAACACACACACACAAACACAGTTCTTCAGATACCTTAACCAAAGTCTTGGATTTTTATTACATTTTGAATAGTTTGCATTTCTGCATTAGCTTCTCTTCAAAAGGATAATCATCTACATCTTACCAAAAAAAAAAGACACTCATTTTGTAATTAATGTAAAATGTGAATATTAATGTTTAGTAATTAGTCCTTCACGGCCTATATCTTTATACAAAATGTTTGAGGTAATGCAGGTAAGGCCAACTGAAACCACAAGTTAAGTGAGAGGATTGAGGTTTTTTTCCTTTCCTGCTTCCCCTGACCAAAAAAATACTAGCTGCATAACTCTCTGAATGTAATGCTATAACTTACCAACAAAAAGTAGGCATAGGATAAGAATAGTGTCCCAGAGTGTAAACAGCAGAAAAAGAGACATGGTCTACACCCCAGGTGTCTTCTGTGCCCCCCTAGTACTTAATTTGCTGCAGTAGGCGACACCCATGGAAACCATAATTTTCCCAAATAGAATATTAGGCAGATTGCAAGAAAGACATGTATGCTTTCAAAATAAATAAATACAAATGACTGCTGACAACAAATCTACATATAAGGTTACTATACGGATTGTTTAGATGGGTTTCATACAATATCTGAGAAGTCAAAGGTAATGATCAAATGTTATGTTAATTGTCAAGATCTGCTAAAAAGCCAACTTTAACATATAATTAAGTAAAACAATCTGGGCATCAAGCTTTAAAAGAACTAACCTTTAGTTTGGGTCGTACACAGTAGATATGGTGCCCCCTTTCACAGCCATCACACAGGAGCATGCTTTCACTATCTCCTTTCTTACGGCACACTTTACATCTAAGGTTCTGAATAGAACGTGACCACAAAATGCTGCGGTCTAGGGTAGCCAAATGAAGGAAGATCTGCGACAAGCTACCAGATGACTGTAATGATTCCCGCCATCGATCCAGTACAGTCCTCTGAATGCGGCCATTATCACTAGCATCTGTGGAAAGGAGAACAAGAAATAAAATGTGTGGGCTGAAATTCTGGTTCATAGTAGTTTTACACTGAGGGTGAGTTGATCAGCTCAGTACACATAAATGAAATTATCACATACCATCTTTTTCACTAGTTTGATCTTCATCTTTTTTCTTCTTTTCTTCCTTTTTTTTCTTGTCTGATTTTGAGTCTTTCTTAGTATCTTCTGCATCCCCTGTAGAATAAAACGGCAAATGATTTCCAGTTTAGCAGCACAAAATATATGATTAGCAAAGTTTCGGAGGCTCAGAGTTCCAAAAAGCAATGAGATTTAAAACAAATTAAACATCACTTTTCATAAATGTGTCATGCAGGGGTTAACAAAAAAACAATGACAAGATGTATTTAGGATGTGCACTGCATCTGTTAGTCACCCAAATAAAGATGTACATTGTGGAGGGTCCTGAAACCTAAGCAGATCTCTCTGTACACCTATCATTCTTGGCAAGCCTATTGCCAATAATGGGAATGTTATAAAACTAGAAAGTTGCAGTCCCTTGAAAGCCTTTTCAGACCTCAGAATTTACTAAGCATTTACAGAATCTGCACTCTCACCGTCTGTCACCATCAGTTACTTACATTAAACATAGAATGAAAATGCTCCACAGTAGTTTGAAGTATTAAGTTTGGGGCAAAACATTGGAAATTCAAATACCAGGATCACATAAATAGGCTTTGTGTAGAAAATGGTCTTTGATCACACCCAAAAACCGAATAACATCATACATATGACACATCACAAATGCATTTAAGAGGCACTTATTACTTTGTTAAAACTCTCTTACCAAGAGGAGCCTTTAAGTACTTGCGTTCTACACCTTGCTCAATCTGAAGTAATGCTTGAGATAGATACTGGACACAGTTAGCCACTGGTTGAGGTGTGCTGGCATTTGTAGATGGGACACTTTGTTCTTCATGTTTCATACCTTGCAACCTTAAAAAATAAAAAAAAAATATGTAGACGGATTAAAAATATATGTAATACAATGCTGATTAGATAAGCAGAACCATAGCTAAACTAGCTGAAATGAATGCACTTCTGTCTGCATGTATGAGAGTTGCATCACCATGACCTTGCCTACTGGTCCTGAAACAAAACAGAACCAGATGAAGATGTTAGCACCAGAGTGAGAACAGTTTAGTTGCAAAATTGTGCACAGGCTGGTTCTTCTGCAAAAAAGCACCTGCTTGTTTGCAATGTTTCCACTATTATGGTTTAATGCTGCTTTATGATTAAGCTATGTTGACCTAAGTATGCTCTCAGTAAAAGACTGGGCCTATGACATTTGGCTTGCTCAAAAGGAAAGAAAAAGGTTTAATTTTATGTGCTTCTCCGGTGTAGATGTGGTTGGTACTGCAGAATTTAGGCTACCAAGATGAATAATTCCATTGTTAATGTGTAGGAAAAACTAATTTAGTAGGAAATGTAGGAAAAAGTAATTTTCTACAGAGTTGCCCTTGTTTCCTATTTCTTTCCTATTGGCAAACATCAGATGCTATTACTCTATTGCCTACAGTGAAGTACTACAGTCCATCAGCAACACTACTTACTAGAACTTTTAGAAGTTTCAGCAGGTATGTTCGACAGGGAAATTTTACAGTAAAAACTGTAAATAGTAACCAATTCAAACAATTTCTGCATAGCTAAAACAATAGAAGCTTCTAGTTGCAATTACTTCACTTTGCATAAGTATTCACCATCTTAGGTGGGTAATGAGATTGTACTATTCAAACAAAACAAAAGAATCACTTTCTTCTTTCAGGATAGTTTACAAGAAGTAATGAGAATGCTGCATACCTGGGAAAATTAACAGATAATTGCTCAAGAAATTCTTACAAAATGCAGCAAAGGACTTAGATGTCAAATCAAAAATCCTTTTATTGCGTCCTGAGTCCAGAATTAGGGAGAAAAACTGTCTTAGAGAACAGGCACTATCTAAGCACCACAAAAAAAACAAGCCAAAAGTCAACAAGGAAAAATAACAGTATTAAATAGGAGGAACACCTAAGAATATCTTTGAGGCGAATCATCCAGTAGAAATGCTGGAAAATGAAACTCTGTGAATATATGAGAACGGGGCAGCGAGACAGAGGGAAAAACACCAATTCCCCTGAAGAAAGCTTTTCAAATTACTGGGCCAAAACCTGAAGCGTGAAGAGCATAGATTCATGACTGAGCCCAAGAACATGAAGATAATACACACAGGATCCCAGTGCCAAGCTGGCACCATATCCCCCATAAGACCTTGAAAGCAGCCACCTTCCAAGTAATGAAAAGCAACTAAAGCTCCACATGATGCAACATAGGCACTGGTAAATGGAAGTGGAAGAAATGGAAAATGTGTACCCAGCAGAGCCAAAGGCCAACATGGACTGAACCATAAAAGAATAGAAGAACAGATGGACTGGGGTAGCATGCCTGTCCAAAGTAATTTTTCATAGATTGCAATCTGTAGAGAAGTGCAAAACTACGTCAGTACAGTGCATAACAAAAAGTGAAACGAGAAGCCAACAAAGCGGAGTTGCATGGATACTTTTTTCAGGCAGAGAATGAAGAGACCTAGAATTATTTTGAAAAAATCCCTGCAGTCAAAGGCACTAAAGCCATTGCACCAAATGACAGACTGAAGGTAGAATCTGCAGAGAAAAGTGCTGATGGGCATGAAGAACCTTGACCGTTAGCATCAGCAAGAAACTGAGCTAAATACCCCATAGGGCATTGTTGGGTCGTGCCATAAGGCTTAGATGACCAAGCTGGAAACTTGATTACACTCAATGCCAGCGAGACAGAGATAGTAACAGGGTAACATGATTTTCCAAACTACAAATGCCATCACCCCAGAGATTCATGAGGTGCTAACAGGAAAACCAACAGGAGCAGTAGTTTAATCAGTACTCTATCAACATGACAGCTGAATGATTTTTACATCCAGTGTTCATATGAATATAATACTAAAGTACTATACAATGCTAGCATCCAAACAATACACAAAGCATAACAGCCAGCTAGAAGTGCTAGTCTTAGTTTTAATGTGCCATTCCTGCTCCAATACAGAGCAATTATTAGGAAAAAGCCAGTTATCATTCCAATCCTGGCCACAATAGGGAAACTACATCTGACATGCTCTTTTGCATCCAATAAAATTCTACCTGCACTTGTAATTAGAGCACACCAATGGTAGTTGGATGGTGTACACATTGCAACATAGACAGCAGAGAATATTTAAAGGTATTTACCTGCTCTAAAGCCCTTAAATTACTTGGACAGAAACACTGAAAATGCAGGAAAAAATGGCATAACTATTTTGTGGCATAGATTTTACAAGGTCCTGGGATCATTTCTCAGAGATTTGGGTCCATATTGACATGACAGCGTCACAGGGTTGCTGCAGAATTGTTTGCCGTACATCTAGAAAGCAAATCTGCTCTAGCAGTATGAGATTATCTGAACTTGGAGACATGGGGTGAATTTACTGCTGGAGATAGCCATCAGAAGATAAATATAGTACCTCATAAAGGGATAGACATGGTCAGCAACAATGTTAAGGTAGGCTGTGGCTTTAAATCATTTCCACTTAGTACTATGGAGTCCGAAGTGTGCCAAGAGATTGTCCCATTAAACTATTACACCACCATCAGCCTGAAGCATTGATTCAAGAAAGTATGTGTCAACAGTTCGACTTTGTTGATGCAAAATCCTGACCCTACCATCTAAAATGTCACAGTAGAAATCAATACTCATTACCCAGGCAGTCCTGCTGCAGCCCATAAGTTTCAAGGTATGATGTGTTGTGTATTTAGAGATGCTCTCCTGCATGCCTTACTTGTTAACAAGTGATTTTTTGAGTTAAGGTTGGGGTTCTATCAGACTAGTCAGGGCATTCGCTTCCAATGTCAAAAAGGCCTTTTCACATAGAGAACTGCCGCCTACTATATATGTTCCCTTTGTTGGACCTGTAAACCCGAGATGGTTGAGTGTGACAATCCCAGCACAATAGTATTTTCAGAAAAAAACAGACCAGCCTACCTGGCACCAACAATTATGCCACATTCAAAGTCACCTAAATCCCCTTTCTTCCCCACGCAGATGCTCGGTATGAACTTCAGCAGGTCGCCTTGAGTTGCTGCCATGCGATTGTCTGACTAATCTTAAATGTGTTTTCAATCCTACCCGGGTTCTCTCAATGGATTGAAAACCTTTCCCCGCTAAACAAAATACTTTTTTAAAGTGACAAAACATAAAAAAATGTGAATACATTGCAAGAGATATACTAAATATGTAGCCCTCACATTTAAAGAGTTTAGTGTAGGATTAATATGTATAGCATTTAAAAATCAACATCAAAGACCACTAACCCAGTGCTTTGCTTGACATCAACTTCCATATCCTCCACATCATTGTCTTCTACTTTCATGGATTTATCTTTTGAATCTTCATCTAAGACTTCATAAGAACATTTCTCCAATGTTGCCCTCCACAATTGCCTGTCTGGTACCTTTACACAAGAAACAATCAATGACCAATTAATTTAGAAATGTAAATATTTGTTTACAACACCACTAGACAGCTGCTTGTTTAAGAATTGAAAGTACTACTCATTTTTCTTTAAAACTTACATATTTAGAGCATCTTCAAAATGTACGGCGAAAAACACACCTTGGTACATAGAATTACAAGAACAGGTTCTGTTTCCTGCATTGCAGTGCCACACAAAAGTTTCATCTCACTTATTACAATGCAAGTCTTGGTCAGCCAACTCCCTGAAAACAATCCACTTTATTAGTAGGTAGGCCATCATTTCTGTGAATGCAAGCTACAAGGTAGTCATGCTCATGCTAACGTTTCAGTGCCATCTGTCAATGACCTGGAACAAAATTGGAGATAAGGACCTCTGGCACTTTTTGACACTGAATTACAGCCTGCAGAAACCAATACAAAAATAGTAAGGTGTGAAATTTGCTGTGGGCAAGAGCTCACCTGTCACATATAGAAATTGTGACAACCTGAAGCTGGATAAACAAAAAGTAGGCTAAGGCTGAATAGCTAATTACAGCTTCACAGTATTACTAAAGCAACTGCAATAAAAGTGGTAAACCAAGTGATAAAACCAATCAAATGAAACTGGATGTTCTAATAGGTGCCTGTTACAAAGATGGGTAGAAAGTGCAAGACACCTCCTTTAGCATGAGAAAGCAGTCACTACCTATAGAATGTCATCATGTACATCTCTCCTGATGATCCTTTAACACCTCCCTACGCCAACATTTTCAATTCCGAAATGAATTTAGATGATACACAGCACATCTGTTCTATGAAGCCAGGGTGCTGCATGCTGTAAAAATAATTGAAGACTTTATCATTAGCCTCTGATGACATACCTTTACAGTACCGAGACTCCCCTGGTAGATGCGATCTTCAATGTCCAGCAGAAGCTCACAAAGCCTTAGTTCTAGCTGCTTCTCTCCGGAGGTTTGTGTGGAATCTGTTGCATTTACTGATTTTGCTCGACCAGTTTTTGCATCTTCAGGTGAAGGACTTTCTGTGGAAACAAAACATTGCCTTTAGATTCAGGAGTACTAAGTACATACAAGTATAGATGTTAACTGGAAGTTGAATCTGAACTCCAAGCAACCTGCCAAATACAGTCAAAGCACACACACAAAGAACCAAGACTAAATAGGAGACGTTGTTGACATTTGTCAAGCATGTGTCATTTTTGTCACTTTGATATTTACCCAACTTTTCTCCTCTGCCTTTAGTTAAGTGTAAGTACACTAAAGAACTTATCCTTCTGCTAATCTCTCCCATAAATAATAAAAAACCTTGAATTACCTAAACCGTAAAGCTAAACCTGGGCTACAGCGCCCAATAAAGCATGCCATTTTACAAGAACAACTTACTGATCTTGTAATTAAGTTTTAATGGAAGCCAGAGTCCACAAATGCTGAACATACATTTGAGCTAGATCCCCAGGGTACAATACACTTGTCAGTACCAAGATTCTAGGAAAATACCTTTAAAGGGCATTTTTCAGTTAAAATAAAGTTAAACAAAATATACTGCTTCCTATTTTAGGATTAGTAAAAGATCACCAAGGCTTGTGCGAGATCGGGAGACAAAGACAGGAAAATATTTACTCCCCATAAATACCTCATATCTTTTGCAGAGAACTGCAAATTCTGAATGCTGGTGGCCACAATTCAAGCATGGTTTAGAATATCTTCCTTTGTAGACTCCCAATATGCTTTAGAGAACCAAGACTGAAATGGAGAACCATTAGCAGTCTTTGCACAGATTGACTGCAATGTGAGTATTTCTTCCAGTTTTGCACAACTCAGTGTCAAACTTTACTATTCTACAGGAGCTGGATTTATTTAAGAAATAATTGCTTAAAGTAATAGCTGATTTGTAAAGTCTGACTGGTCTTGTAACTATCCCCAAGCCGGTAGTACTTTTCTGCAGGAAGCTGCTAGCTCCCTCCTACAGCTCTGCTCTCAGCAAAGGTTATGTGCAGCACAGCAACAATACCATTTAGTGCAAATTGCATGTGAGTATACACTCAATGAAAGTTTTAAAGCCCAATGCATTACTGTAATTGTGCTTTAAAAAGCACTGGATACCTGGCTTCTGGGAACAATCTGGCCTTAGTTATATCCCATTTTAAAGTAACAATTATTAAATTTAGGAAAGAACTGAATTTAGTATACTAACGAATTCTGAATATAGTATATTTAGTATATTTTTTAGGAAATACCTGAAATATTGAAACGTTCAGCTGGAAAGCTACTCAGCATCTGACATATTCGTGACTTCTCTTGTACCAATATGTCCTTCAACGTGCTCTCTCTGTACCCCCGTGTGTTCAAACACTCAATCAGCTGCTCTAGCTGCTCTACTGAGCTATAATAATACCAGCGATTGGGTTTGTTCACAGGCTTTGGCTCCTCCTTTACCTCCTGGACAGAACCATCATGACCATTGACTGCAGGATTTGTTTCTGGTTCTCGATGGGAGGCAAGACAAGGCTGCAGCATGTCATCAGTAATTCCAGTATAGTCCTCTTCCACAAACAGTCCCGGAACAGAGAAAAAAGTCCAAAACCGTCTGTACCAGCGATCTCGGCCTAGAGGTGTGATGTTCGTGCAGGCTGTGAATTGTTGAATTTTCTCTAATAATTCCTGCTCTCGTTTCTCTTTTTTCTGTTTCTGTTCTGCCTCGTCCACAGGTTCACTTTCTTTATTACCCAGTGAATCTCTGTTCTTCTCTTTGGAGCCATTCTGCCCTTTTATACCTGGGTATTAGGAGAAATGACAAAAATACCATAAATTTTCAATACATCTTAAAAAAAAAAAAAAAAAAGTTTCTACAGAGGCTTATTTGCACCTTCTCCTCCTGTGCAATTACCATGTAAGATTGAGGGGGAAGCAGCCCTGGGTAAGTTAAAAAAACAGCAATAAATAAATAATAATATTAAAAAAAAAAAAAACAATGATTTACTACAATACTCAAAGGTGCCCCACAAAAGATGCACTCCATCTTTTAAGTAGATGAAGCTGGTCATTTCATCTAAACCCAGACTATCACAGAATATCCCCTGAAGCAGGGTCATTAGGATTCCTGAGGTCAGGACACCACATTTATGTGTAATGTATTTTAAATACAATGGTACCCTTTTTTCATTTTTTTTTTAAGTTTGGGGGGCTTTATTGACTTCAGATTGAACATAAATGTATCCATGCAGATTTATTTACTAGATGTGATATATACAACTATACATAATCATGGTAACTGCACAAGAAAAAAATAAAGTAGCTAGATCTGGATATCAGCAGACTATATAGTATGATAGCTACCTTTTCTTTTCCTGCCAGCAGATGGCATCTCTTCATCTTCAGTGGCTGCATCATGCTCCTTTTGTTCAGTATCCTTATTCTCAGAGTCTTTATTTTCAGTTTCAGTCTGCAATTCCTCTTGCACTTCATTTCTAAAAAACATTGTTAAGCATGTGTAAATGACTATACAGAGCTTAAGATGGTGAGGTAAAAGGATGCATACAATATAAACTGAACATCTACCACCCCAGCAACTACTTTAAATTCCACCCTACCTTTCAGCTTTAGGAACATCCTTATTTTCATCTTCTCTCAATTTATCTTCTTTATCCTTCATCTTCATTTCTTGTTCCTTAAGTCGTTCTTCTTTTCGCTTACGAATTCTATATTAAATAAAAAGGGCAAAAATAAACAGTTTCTTGTTAAAAATGTTTTTTAATTCTATTTCCAGAATTCTAATTCTTTTGGAAATAGTAGGAAAAGCCTAAATTTTTTATAAACCTTACAAACAGAAAATTGCAACCAGACAGGTATTCATTGCAGAAGGATCAGACAATGTCCGTGGAATGATGAAAATGTTTTTGTTTTTTGTTTTTGTTTTTAATTACACCCACCGGTCTTGCTCAGTATATAACTTTGCCAATCAGTTTTCGTCTAGAAATTAATTGCTCCACAAAATGCTATAACTCAGAAAAACTACTCATAGTTTTCCCCAGCCCGTTTTTGGTGGGCGGGCCGCCCAGCTGCCCTGTCCACTCCACCCAGCACTTATAAGCAGCTCCGATTCTCTGAATGACAATGGAGAGCCTGCTCCATTTTCAGTGGTCATCTGTCAAGAGGATTACAGCTGCTGCTAAGAGCAGCACAGCTAGGATGAGATCGGGACACATGCTGTCCCTCCCCTATTCTCTAGCTGTGCTGAGTCTTCTGAAAAAAAAAAAAAAACCTTGTGTAACAATGTGTAATGAGGTCATCAGAGCATTGTGTGTGTAACTGCATGTCATTATGCATCCTTACAGCTCTCTGTGTACAAACCTTCCTATCTTTTAAACTGTATGTCATAATGACTTGAAAAATTCAGGGTGCACAGGGGACCCTCATATCCAATAGTAGCTACAATTTCAGCCCCCCGGTGATAATTTAAAGATATGGGAATCACAATTGAAAAAACTTGTGAAAGTATAATATTGGGGTTTCTTTTTCAAAAGCAATGCGCCTAGGAGTCCATAATTGAAAATGCAAATTGGGGACCTCTGGGGCCATTTACATAGCAAGGAGCATTGGGGTGGGGTCCCTAAATTGATACCTACTTGTCACAAATCTATAACTGTTGTACTATGTTACCCTGCTTGCTTCTCTTCTTTGTATCCCAATGGCCCTAGAATGGTGGGGTGTACAAAACTAAAAATGTGGGTGCAGTGTGTACACCTTCGGCTACACCCCCCCCCCAAAGACACACACACACAAATGTCTTTACTATGTCAAAAGCACTGCCCTGGGTAAAGGGGAGGAGCAGGAAACTGAAAACGTGTGGGCAATGTTTGGGGCTAACACACTCTAAAATTTTTTCACTATGGTATCATTAGATCATAAAAAAAAAAACTTTGCCCATCAAAATCAAATACTGGCTCAGGTACTGATAGGGTACAGTCATGTGTAACAGGGAGGTACGTTTTGATGAGCAGAGTATATGTTGCAATGATGCCATAGTGATGAAAGTTTCCCCCTCTTACACCTAATTTTCTTTTCCTGCACCTCTCTATTCTATTAGGATTCAAGTTAGGGAAGCGGACAGTTAAATGTAACAGGGCAGCATGTTTTGATGGGCAGAGGTTTTTAATGTTCTAATGATGCCATGCTAATAAAATTGGAGGAGGGAGTGTCACCCACTTGCACCTACATTTTCAGTTTCCTGTACCTCCCCATTCCAGATAAATTGGGGTTCAAGGAACAGAAGCAGAAAATGTGGAGTAGCATTACAGTTAAAGTTTTGTGAAAGGTAGGTAAAAAATTTAGGGGCCCCACACCAATGCTCTTTGCTTTATAAGTGGCCCCCGGGGTCCTTAATTTGCATTTTCAATTTTGGGCTTCTAGGTGCCCTTTCTTATAAAACAGCAACCCAAATGTTCAATTCTCATAGGTTTTTAAACTCGTGATCCCGATATTATTTAACCTCCCTCCCCCCCAACGTTCTAATTCTGTCCGTATTTCCATGCAAAAAGCGTTACATTTTTTCCATTGAAATTCATTTTACATTGTAGGCTATAATTCTTAGGTATAACTCACCGAAATATGTCCAGTGGTTTATTTAATACATTTAATAATAAACTTTAAATAAAAAAAAAAAAAAGCTGTTAAAAAAATTAAAAAAAATAGTTAAACATGTAATATAACTGTACAGTAGCTCTAATATTATAAATATAATATATATCTATATATATAATATATAAAGATTTTTGTATTAGATTAAATACAGCTATTTTGAATTGAAATCAATACAAAATAATTTTAATTTCCCGCCGATCCTCCTGCCCACACGTCACCGGGAAACCCCGGAGATCGTCACTACAGTCGCCGGCTGGAGATCGAAGAGGAAGGACGTGTCGCTAGGATCTGCGGGGACAAGCAGGACAACGAGGGATGCCGACGGAGCAAGATAAGTGTTTTTTAAGTTTAAAGCGACCCCAAGTGTGACTTAGGATTACCGCTAGGGGGGTTAAAGCAATTTTAGTTATTAGTAGCTATGAAAGTCCCGTGTACCAACAATTTAGGAGATATGAAGGTTTGATCACTGTGAGTTGTTAGCCTGCAGAATATGGCAGGAGAACTTTACACACACTTAAATTTGCATTTTTTTTTTTTTGCCCATAGAATATCAACAGTGATGAGTTTTTTTTTTTTTTAACTTTTTGTTTCCCACCACCCAGCTGAAAAAAAAAATTCTGGGGAGAACAATGCTACTTTTTGTTTATTTTTGAAAATAGGATCACTTTTTTAAACTAACACAGATCACAAAAACGAACAGGAAGTTTGTTAAAGCATTATACACAAACCTGGCTGCAGCCTCTTCACGCTCTTTGCGGTTTTGTCCAGCTTTCAGCTCTCTGAATTCTTGCTTTGCCTGTCTTAGCTCTTCCACACCATCCTCAACATAGTCTCTTGTGGACACTAGCGTAAGCAGCTTGCCACACAGGGCGTGGAGAATCTTCAACTTTTCATCTAAAAGCACAATACAGGAATACATTATACATCAAATCGTGGCACAAACCACCATGTTTTTAATCTCTAACCTCAAACAAATTGTTGCGTTAGGATTTTACCAGCAGCAATAGTTATCACAGAACAAATACCACTTCTATTTTACTAGTTAGGTCCTGGAAAGATTATCTTTCTATAGACAAACAAAAAACACAAGTTTCTAAAGCTTGTAGCTAAGCAAATACAGGTGTCCCCCTTAATAAATTCCAAATTTGCAGCTATCTCAGCTGCTTGTTGGTACAGTAAAATCTGCAAGCAAATGTGCTGCTTGATATAAGAAATAAATATAAACTACATAAATATATTAAGAGTATAAAGAGTATTGTTTAGGCACAGTTAACATTTTAAAATTTTCCTAATGATGCACAAATCATTACATTCTGAATGTAAGAAATTTTACATAACCGCATCTCACTTGGCTGTAGAAGGGACTTAGCCTTTTAGATATGTAGTAATTCATATACAGTAAAAGATACACTGGTCAGACTTTTTAATTTCAAGTGGTGTCTGAATGAGCTCACCAGGTGACAAGGAATACACAGAAGTAGTGGTCAATTTTTTTAGAATTGCAGGGTGATTGAGGCGAAGTTCCATACAGGGATCATCGGTAGCTACAAATCCTCCCTGTTTTTGATATCGATATTTGGCACTGGCTGAGTTTGAGTCAGCTCCAGAAGACAAAATATGAAGACGAAGAATCTCTGAAAGTGTGCAGCTATCTAGGTCCAGCTCTTTTAGACTGCAGCCTGCAAGGAAACAATTACAGAATATTTGTTACTACAAACTCCTGTATCTGCAACATGAAAATAATAAGCCACCAGGTGAAGCTCTGGTCTTCTTTTTAAACGCAAAATAAACATATACACAGTTTGGAAATGAAATTGTGAATTAATATCATGTGTGCATCATGTTAGTTCATTTGTCACACAAAAAAAGAGACAGCACATATAGCTACCCTACCCAAGTAAAAGGGTAGAGTTGCCCAGAAACGACAATTGTGAACAGATTATCACACGGCACAAATATATTTGGCAATTTTAAACACAAATTTAAACCAAGATAGTGATGAACACAATATACATTTTTACAATTTAAACTTAAAGAGGACTATACTCATAAAACAAAACACACTTATCTTCAATTCGGCAGGGCAGTCTGATGACTTTAGGGGTGTCTGGCACCGGGTCCAGCGTCATCTCGGCATCCGTCCCGGAGCTGGCGCTCCGAGCGCCGCCATCGTTGTCTTCTCCTCCGGGTTCTTCATCCTATGTCACCCGACCCAGGCCCAGGGTCAGGAGACGTAGGATGAAAAAAAAAAAATTGCCAATCTCACTTTGAGCAAAAAGGCTCCTTCAGCGCATGCCTGAGATGCTCAGGCATGCGCAGAAGGAGCGCCCAAGAACCTCCCGGAATGCCTGACGTAGGTATCCCGGGAGGCTTTGCGCTGCCATTCATTCTCGACCACCTAGGCGGCCGAGAGTTGGGGGACGATGTGGCACTCTTTAAAATAAAAAAAAAGATGAATTTTTACCTTGCATCTAAGGGTTCTCTACCCTTTTATGTAAAATGAAAATTCTGAGTTTAGGTACACTTTAACTTGAGCAATGAAGTAAAGTTTATGATGCTTATTATTGACAAGCTTGAAAAGAGCAGCAGGGTTCTCAAAATATAATTATGTAAAGGCATAAATACATACCATGATTTAACTGTGACCAAGCTGCTGCCAAAGAGGCTACAGCAAAAAGAGCATAATTTGCAGAGTCCGTACCCTCGCCTAAAGCTTCTGTTAATCCTGTAAAACAAAGTTAAAAGTGTTGTAAGGTAACTGGTTCATTATATTATGTCACCCAAACATATTTTACCCATTCAATGTGTTTCCAGAGAAAATGAACATACTGCCCACTATAATGAATGGTGAAGGAGTTACAACTGTTACCTTCAGCATATTCAGTTTCTGCTCACATGAATGTAAACAGGTTTTAAAGTTACCAACACACATCAAGATCTGACAACTCAAACTCGGCAGCACAAGGATCTCTGTATATGACCCCTCATCAGCATGTTGCCTCTACTCTTTTCAACTGCCAAAACTTTTCAGCTTTTTTGGGTAAGGAAGTGCGTCTGACCTCCTCTGTGACACCATTATGACACAATATCTAAGCACTATGCCAAAAGACAGTCACCATTGGGGAAGATGCTCACTGCTACCACTTGTTACTGACACCACTGACATATTTACATAGTAGGTTAGGTTGAAAAAAAAAAAAAAAACAATCAATTTCAACCACTAGGGAAATAAACATATTCCAGGTATAAAACCCTATAAAGACATAGTTGGTCCAGAGGAAAGCAAATAAAAAAAAAAAAACCCTGGTACAATTTGCTTCAACAGGAAAAAAATTCCTTCCTGATTCCAATCATATGTTCCTTGGATCAACAGTATCTGTTATCTTTGCTTTAAATCCTTAAAACCCAGTTATATTCTGTGCTTTTAGAAAAGCATCCAGCTTTTTGTTAAAGCAATCTAAAGAATTTGCTGAAACTACTTCCTGAGGGAGCCGATTCCACATTTTCAGACCTTACAGTTCCTTAACCGGAGCTTAAACTTCTTTTCCTCCAGACCCAAAGAGTGCCCTCTTGTTCTTTGTAATGATCTCAAAGTAAATAATTGGGAAAAGAGTTCTCTATATGGACCATTTATATATTTATATACGGTGATCATATCCCCCAATAAACGTTTCCTTTCAAGGGAGAATAGATTCAGTTCAGCTAATCTCTCCTCATAGCTGAGCTCCTCTATTCCTTTTATTAGTTTAGTTGCCCTTCTCTGCACTCTCTCCAATTCCACAATGTCCTTTTTGTGAACTGGTGCCCAAAACTGGACTGCATATTCCAGATGTGGTCTGATCAATGCTTTGTACAGGAAAGGATAATGTCTCCATTGCTGCAGCCTATTCTTCTTTTATACAAGTACTTTGCTAGCTATAGATATTGCAGCTTGGCATTGCATGCTGGTATTAAGTCTGTGATCTACCAGAACCCCTGATCCTTTTCCATTTCAGACTCCCCTAAATTTATTCCCCCTAGACAGCATGAAGCATGCATGTTGTTAGCAGTGTAAAGTGCATAACTTTACACTTATCTATATTAAATGTCATTTGGCACTTGGCTGCCCAATCAAACAGTACCATCCAGGTCTGCTTGTAGAATTTAGACATCCTGTATGGACTTAATTGCATTACATAGTTTGGCGTCATCTGCACACAGAAACGGTACTTTAAATTGCAAACTCTATATAATTTATAAAGATGTTAAACAGTGAACTCTGGGGTACACCACTAATACCTAAGACCAGAGGTAGGCAAACTCTGGCCTTTAGGCCAGATACGGCCTAGCCGGTAGTTTGTTTCCGGCCTAACGCCCCCTGGCAGATCCGGCCTAATCCCAGATGGCAACCTGCGGCGGAGCTGAAACAAACTACCAAAGCCAGAGCCGCATGCGGCTCTTCAGCCTCCGTGCTGTGGCTCCCTTCCCTAATTACCGCTGCTGGCATTAACACTTCCGTCCCCGGGGGTAAATAGGGAACATTCCCTCTACTCTGTATGCATTGCAGAGAAGAGGGATTTCCCTTCAGGGGGCGTTTCTGGTGGAGGCGGAGCCATTAGGCTGGGACTGGAGAGAGTACGGCCTAGTTTGCTGACCTCTGCCTTAGACCATTCAGAGTATGAATCATTAATCACTACTCTCTAGATTCAGTCTTTAAGCCAGTTCTCAATCCATTTACAGAATGACTTTTCTAAAGCTATTGACCCTAAATTGCATAATAATGGTCTGTGGGGTACATTGTCGAATGCTTTAGCAAAGTCCAAGCACACTATATCAACTGCTATTCTACTGTCTACCTGTTTACTTACTTCCTCATAAAAAAAAATAAAAAAAAGAGTACATTTGTTTGATAACTTCGGTCTTTCCTGAAGCAATGCTGACTATCACTTATAATGGCAATTATTGCTAGGGATGATTCACACATCATATACAGTTGAAAAGACGCAAATCAATTATATAATGATTGAATATCTTCTAGTGATTAACAAATCTTGGAAAAATAAAAAACTAAAACCAACTTTTGGCTTCAGCCTCTGTTATCTGGTCTTTTGCTACTTCTTCCTCTTCTTCAGACATAGCCTGGAAAATGGCACTCATGAAAAAGAACAGCAGTTCACACAAGGGGCCTTCTGGATCACTGCCGACCAAAGCTTCTTCAAGCATATCTGAAAAAAAAAATATATATTCACATACAATGCTGTCAGAATTTGCTGAAAAATGTAGCCCACACCTCTATATGGTAGGCAACAAAAAAAAATGTAAAACATACCAAAGGACATTCCATCTGGAAATTCATCTTTAAGATCAAACAGGTCTCCAAATGCATGAAGAAACTCAGAAACCATAAGAGCATCCCCAAAGCATTGTGGGGGAAGTCTTGTTTTCACAGGAATGGCAGCAGGAAGCTCCTAAAACAGATGATTTGATATTTTAAGTTAAAACCCTACTCTGGATAAAATTAGGCATCATGTGACCAATTTTTTCTGTTTTTTGGGGTATGGTAGAGTGGTTACTTTTTCCCCAGAGATTAAATTTTTTAAGTGGTTAAAAAAACATTTTTAAGTACTTAAATTTGACTTGGTATTAGCCTCACATAGTCCGTGTCTAGCAGAGCCCAAGCTGAGGGATGAAGAGGTAGCACAGTGAGGTTGTTATGCTCAATATTGATAGAAGAGAGCTGAGCTCAACAATCTGCTTATTCTCCTTTTACCGTTCACTAGGTAGGTCGGGGAAGAAGTGAGACTGAGCAGCAGCATAAAAGTTGTTTCTGTACCCCTGCCAGACAGAACAGCGCTGTTTTATTCCTAAGACTAGATGGCAAGGAACACTAATCTTATCTGTAATTTTATCTGTTGTTTTTACTGTTGAAATGGAGTTAAGCTTTAATTTTACATGTAAAAGTTTTAAATTAACGTTTCCTGCATTTTCCACTATAAAAAAACTGTTCTAGAAACAAACATTGTCATGTGTTAGAAGGATTCTGAAAGAGTGTATAAATACTTTTTTTTCTACAAATCAAGGTTTATTATTAGGTATACCTGTGTCAGATAATTCTAAAATTATCTTTAGAAATGATAGCTGAAGAAATTTGCTTTTACACACCAAATCTGCAAAACGCTCATTTCATCAAGACAGACAGGAGGAGTGAGAACAGGGTTATGTAACCACTTACAAACAACACTTTCAGTGACTAAACAGACTCTTCCTCAAAAAAAAAAAAAAAATAGCATAAAATAAATGTTTTCACACAGAAGACCAGAAACAGAGCTTTACCTAGTAGCTGGAAATGAAAATGCTAAATATTTACACAAAATACTCCATATTCATGAATATGTAACTAAATCTGGTAAATATAATGTTTTAAACGATTTATACATCTGAAGTAAAAAGATGTCAAAGAGTATGTTTATTGTGAATATAAACCAGTTCAACTGATCAACCACCAGTTGGTCCTTCATACATTATATTAGAAGATGAGAAATCAGACACACAAATCACTACTGAGAACCCAAACTGTGAATAATTCTCTTGACTCAAAATTACTCAGTGACTCATTCAATGAAACTTTACCTGGTGGAGAATCAAGTACAGCCATTGAAACACATGGAGATGGAAGATTCTCCACCAGGGAATGTTTCAGTGAATGTCAAATTATCTGCTATAATCAAATAGATTATAAATAATAAACAATTCCCTGATCGCAATGGTTTGGATGATTGGACAGGTCAGTAGATGTAGTTCTCGTTTAGACACAGATCTTTCACTGAAAAAAAAATTAGTAATTGTGTTTACTCATCTAGTTTTGTGTGTAAATATCACATTGATCTATTTGAATCAGTAAACTGTGGGCTTCTTCCAAGAGGAGATAGGAGACCGCAATAAAAATATTAGAGCCCTTTATACTGGCTAGATTAAAAGACTGCATGATATTCACATGCAATATTTAATATTTACAAGATCAATTATTTCTACTAACAATAGAAAACTATCTATATGGATTCTATATATGTATATATTTTTATCTAACCATGCAATAAGAAGGTCAACACTTCTACATAACATACTGACCTTAAGGTCATCACACTCCATATCATCTCGTCGTTTACTCCACAATTTTAAGCGTTCTGCATATTTTCGTTTTTCTTCACGAATTTTCACCCTTTCCTTAAAATGAAAGCAAAAATGACTAAATCTCTTATGCACTTGCATAGAAAGACACTAATTTGAATAACAAATAATAAAAGACAAGAGCAACACAGGGAAGGGGAAAACACACACAATTAACCACATGGCAATATATTTTGTGTGCCAGTTTGAGTAAAACAATTACCTTGTCTCTTTCTAATTTAATACTCTCTCTCGCTTCTCTTTTCTTTAGTCTTGCATCTTCAGCAATTTTCTTGATTTCCTCCTTCTGCTGAATTTGTTCTTGTCTTTCTTTGGCTCTGGACCTAATACGATCAGTGCGTTCCCGTCTCATTCTCTCTTTTTCCAGCTCTAAAAAGGGAAATCCGTAAGACTAATACCACTTTTCTCTGAGGTAATAAAGAGTTGATAAAGAGAAACAACCCTGATCAATGGAACAACCAAAACCAGTAGGTCACTGTGCCTTTTGCAGGAGTAGGATGCTACGAACACAAGATGGGGGGGGGGGCTCATTTATGTGACACCAAAAAGGATGAGATGGTTTGTTGGTACGTTTGAATGCCCCCAACTATATCCAGCGTATGTAGAGTAACCTTTTGGAAAGCACTAAAGGCAGATAAAGCGAGGGGGTGGGCAATCTTAAAAATATGAAGGGAGGAGACAAAGACTGATTTCATTTTATCATGAATGCATACAAAACTGGTAAGGTCTTTCTAGGTCCAGAATGAGCTGGCCTTTCCTCTTCAGGATAGTTTAGAGGTTTGAATAAAACCTCTCAACTGATCTAGAAATGAAATCAGAACCGTTACTCTGTGTTGAAAGTCCCTTTAAAACCAAGATCTGCTATCTTAAAACTGCTGACTTCAATATTCTATTATGTAGCTTGCTTCTGCACCTTAATAACTAAGAATCAGAGACGTGCCAGAGACAGAAGCTGGGGACCGATCTTTGTTGTCCCCCCACAATGAAATACAGGTAGGGACATTCTTTCTCTCCCCTGACTAAATACAGAAATAGATTTCTCAGTTTTTTCAGTCAGGGGAGAAGAATTCTAAAAGGAACTGGTTTATTTGTCAGAGATGCAATGGGAATGCTTGTGAAATGCAAGCATTTCACAAGCATTCCACACCATTCACAGATCACACCAATGTGTTGTAACAATCACATTTTAATTGCGCTCCAAAACTATCCATCCTTCTCCTTGGAATAGGATGGAGCAAATTTTGTTGTGTTCACTCTCTTATTCAAGTCTCCACATGTTTTGCTAGGACAGACAGCAATCCAAAACATTGCCCTTATCTGAGGGTAAAAGCAAAAAACAAATTACTTTAAGTCACTTTTTGTGAGGTAACGAAGGTTTAAACAACATAAGATAGTAATGCCTAGTGAGGTCTGAGGCCAAGAGACCTGGATGGGGTTTTACACAACTACTATTGCGTGTGATCAGGTAAACTAATATTACAAAAAGGCCGTATTTATATGTCCACAATGTTGCTAGCAACAGGAAAGAGAGAATACTAAGTGTGCAGCAGTGACAAGCACCAACACAACACCAAACCACAACTAGGTATTGACTCAAACACCCTTTGTACACAGGTACTGGGGGGAAGTGATGCAGCAGAAAATAATTAAAAGTTACAGAAATGGAAATCTGAAGCCCATGCTTAAAAAAACCTTGCTTCACCTACTCAATGACAGTGATTACTGAACACAAGCCACCATCCAACCAGTGGTATTGGGTTATGCAAGCTGTGGTCCAGCTCCTGAACACTCCATGTTTTTGAATAGAGAAGAAATGGTCTCTGCGATTCAGCAAGTAAACAAAGCTCCGCCCACCAACTGTAATAACTGTATATTCCCCCCAAAGGGCCGGACATGCAAATAACACTTAGAAGATCCAGTTGGTAAAAAATGGCAGCCGTCGTTGCCAATGCTTGACTAGATCCTAATATAATTCAGAATTTTTTTAAAAACTAGTGTGTAAGTAAGCATGTAAAGGGCAGAGGTATAAATACTACTCTAAGGTTCACACACTTAACACACACTAACATACAAACTCACTATATATTGATTGGTGCTTGCAGCTTAATAGGTCTCATCTCATAGTCTCAAAATAAGACTTTTGCATTTTTTGAAACTGACAACCACTGTAGTCAAAATACTACAGAAAAAAATAGTTTATCGAAATCAACTCTTCTAACTTAACAGTTTCCCCAAGTACTAGGGATATATCCCATGGATGTCCAAGTGTACATAAAAGCCAAATGTTCCTGTAAACAGTCCTTTACTGGGGCTTTGTAAAAGACATCTAAAAAATGTGTATGAATCCTGGCCCTTTAGGACCGGAGTTGGTTACCCATGGTATATCATATATCATACATACACAATCAATGGAATACCAGAAAATAGTTATACTCTTGTTTTTTAGTGATATCACTACATAAACATACAAAAGTTGATACAATAGCGAAGCATCATTTATATTTTTCCAAAACAGCACCAGATAATAAACATTACCAACATTAAACTAATAGGAATACAGGAATAAAAGGGTGTCAACATTTTTGGAGAAAGAGCCCCATCAATAAATTATTCTCAAGTAAAAATCTCCAGTGACTCAGGAAAGGGGGTTATAAACTGATGGAGGCAACCCCCTTTACTAAATGGGACGCTACAAATATTCCAGCATTTATGGATTTAAAAATGATCTTACCCATAGCTCTGAGCTCCCTCTTGTGCTGCATGATTCTCTCCCGTTCCTTTGCAGCAGCGAGCAGGCTTTGTCTGGGAGTCATCCCATTCTCCTACAAAAGTAACCGGCCACATTAACAGAAAAAGTCGGAAAAAAAAGTTTTTCACATTTTTAAGCATCACCTCATTTTGTCTCACTCACTGCTTAAAGCAGGGGTGTCCAAACTTTTTGCAAAGAGGGCAAGATTAGGCGAGGTGAAAATGTGTGGGGCCGACCATTAACCAGGGTAAGTGTGGGTGTGGTTTGTGCGGGTCCCACACAGTACACGCCCACCAGAGTGACGTGAGGGATTCCCTGAGTACAGAGTCTATGTCAATGCGGGCTCCGTGCAGATCATGTTCTTGGAATCAGAGTGGGCGTGGTCCGTGTGGGTCCCGCACAGCACAAGCCCACTATAATGAGGTAGGGGATTCCCTGTGATGACAGAGGCTGTGGGCCAATGGAAACTAAACACCAGCCGAAATTGGCGCACGGGCCAGGCTTTAGACATGCCTGGCTTAAAGCGTACCTAAACTCAGAATTTTCATTTAAAAAAAAAAAAAAGGGTAGACAAACCTTTTATTCAAAGTAAAAAAATTTGTTTATTAGTGTTTATTAGTATTTTTTTTAAGTGCAACACCAAAAAAAAAAAAAAAAAAAAAAAAAAAAAAAAGGGTACAGCCTATAATTCTCAATTGCCTAGTAGATCAAGAAAGAATAAAAGCACAGAGCCTTGCGGGATACCTAGGTCACATATCCCGGGAAGCTCTTGGCTGGTCCTTCTGCGCATGCACAAGCATCTCAGGCATGCATGAAAGGAGCCCTTTCATCAATAAGAAAAAAATTGCCGATCTCACGCATGGGCAGTGAGTTTGTCAAGTTTTTTCCCAAATTTAGGCCACCTGATCTCGCGCCTGCGCAGTGCAAGAACGGGTGAAGCAGGAAGAGGAAGATGGCAGCACCTAGCACTCCCTCTGTAGTGGGCCGAAGACAGATACCGGGACGACCCTGAACACGAAGGAAGAAACCTACAGACGGATAGACTGATCTGCAGGATTAAAGGTAAGTGTGATTTTATTGCTATAGGTTTACTTTTGCTTTAGGTAAAAAAACAGATACCCCAGACATGTCTACATCATTGTGCATTAGCCAGGGCCATGCTGTGCACCCTCCCTCAACACTCATATGAGGAGTTTCTTCCACATGTATAACAATTAGCAGGTCTGGCATGCTTGAAAGCTGAACTCCAGGTAATATTGGTTTAGTTTAGAAAAGTATGGGTGGATTTTTTCACTCTTCCTGTTTTGACACCAATCAGCCAGAGAGGAAATTTAGTTTTTTATGTTAAAAAAAAAAAAAAAAAGACAAATAAAATCTTGACAGCAGATACTAAAACTTCTGTGCTAAAAACATCAATTTTACTGCTGCCCATGTCACAGTTTTCAAATTTCTCTTAACTTTCTCCTCTATTAAAGACAGATAGGAGAAAGTTAGGAGATAAAAATCCAACAAAAGGCTCTAACCCTTCCATGTCATATAAAACCACAGTTTCTATCTGCCCCTTTTTGTAGATATGCCTTGCAACTTACCTTTGGTGGAGGTTTTCTGTCTGCTGACATCTCAAATCTAGGAGGCTCATCAGGAAAATAACGAAAATAATTTTTTTCTAAGATCTGATACTTTGAAATTGTATTTGCCTAAAAGTAAAAAAGTGGAATTTAGTTGTCTAGATTATACTTCCACGGCTTCAACAATACAACATTTCAAGCTTCTTTACCTTAGGCTTTACACTTCCATTCTGTATTTCACAGTGCAGCTTTAGGAAATATTTTAGTCTGTCTTTAGAAAACAGGAAAGCCTTTCGACTAGAAAAAAAAAAAAAGGAAAGAAAAATGATAAAAAGAACAACTGAAAAATGCATTAATGCCAGGCTGGAGTTTTATACTCATTTTCTATGTTACCAAACCTAAATAATCTTTATTAGCCAACATACCTTATCCTAAAACAAATATAGCATTAGTACCTCTAAACACATTCATATTTCCCTAATTCTTTTCAGAAAAACTGGTTTTATAACGGATATGTAGAAACAGCAGCATACACTCCCCCATGCAGTATTCCCAGACATGCTATTCTGAGAAAAGCTAAGGTCTAGCCATACAGAAAACAGAATTCTACTGGCACGTGCATGTTACGCCAGCTACTCTATAGCCACTCCTGGCATGTGAACTTCCCAATCTGCAGAAAACGACAGAGGAGTAAGCAGGCTGTGTAAACTCCTATTTCTACATATCTGGATTTTAATGACTACTGGATGACAGTGGACCTGCATAGGTTCTAAGCATTCCATACTCAATATAAAAAGGAAACAGTGTGGGTGGATGCCTGAGCTACAAAAAAAATAGTAGTGAGAAAGTTCTGTTTGTTCTGCTTTCAGTAGTTTATACCTCATATATTTAAAATTAAGAAGGCAGGCGTGGCTGTGGACAAAAGGGCATGTAGGAGTTTTGACCATTCCTTTACCCATCAGTCACACTGAAGATTTACATTTTTAATCAGCTGTTTTCCTAATCTTCCCAATGCTGTCTTACTAGATTTACAGCATTCATGCTTACCTGACTTGACACTGTCGGACGGTAACAGATTCATACATGGCTTCAACTACAGGCTTCACTTTGTATTTGAATAGGGTTGGATTGATTGGCTCAATTTTCTTCCTACAGGAGACAAAATGAAACAGGCACACATGAAAAAATCATTTGCACAAGAATTATGAACAAGCCAGTATGTGGATTGATAAAAAATGTAGTATAGAAGTGATAGACCATTTTTCCCCCTGATAAGTATTCAACAAATGTGGACTCAAACATCTGCAAAACTGCCTGAAAATCATAATTTGAGACATACTGAGCAAGAAGTTTAAATTTTTATTGATTGAAAAAAAAATGATCTACTAGGTTAATTTGGACCCAGTAAGTCCTGCATAGATTAATTACAAACTACAGTTGCTCTAATGCTCTCTACCCAGCCTAACGGCGAAACGCATTGGGCCGAGACGATTACCATCCTGATTCTCTGTTCTATGTAGAGATCCGAGTAGATGTATGCAAACATAAGCTTCTAGAACAATTTCTTGGATCTTTAGCAGAAAAAGAACACAAGCATGGTGAAAGAAGGACCAGACACTTTAAGGTTCCTGCTGTACAGAATTTTTTTTATACTTTGCTTTGAGTTACCAAGCTGAAGATTTGCTTTTACAAGCATTTGATCTGAGCCTGAGATGGAAGAGTGGGCGGGTTGTGTGCAGTGACACAGCCTGCCCACACTCCCATCGCAGGCTCAGATCTTGGATGGGAAAGTGGGCGGGGTCATACCATCATGATGTCACGTTCAGTGGTGTCATGATGGCATAACTCCGCCCACTCTCCCATTGGCCCAGCCCCTCTGTCAAATTTGTTTTCAGATTGTGGCCCCCGAGTCAACAAGTTTGCCCACCCCTGATCTAGATGGATAAGACATTCTGTCTTTTGTAATGCTTTATTTAGGGAAGTTTTACTCCTATTGGTCCATCTATCTGGGAATTGAATATACTATTTGAAAACCATATTTTATCATTTGTACTAAGTATTTTGATAAATATAAATTTGTTTTAGTTTTCGAAAATAAGACGTTAAGAAAAAATATAGCTTGCCATTTCTTTAGGGTCAGTTTACCCAAAAAAAAAAAAAAAGATGTCTATTTTTGTTTATGATGGAGAGTTAGATCACTCAAGTATTTATATCTCTCATAGCAACCGGCTATATGGCATCATTGATATATAGTGCAGAAGTTAGGAGATCTAAGGGAATTCCCTTATCAACTGTAATGCTAAAAACACTTTAACAACAGGAAGAGGGAGACTCACATCAACTCCTTCTAGGTGTACTGTGATTCTCCTGTTTACAAGATCTGTAGTGCTTTGCTAGTTTCAAGCACCCCAACATCAACTAAAACTAACTAAATGTTTCTCTATAGATATGTTCAGGAAAGCATTATTCCTCTGTACAATTGTCAGTCATCCCACTAAACTGCAGTGTTCAACACAGAACTTTTTTTTAAGCTGGGTGGCAGCTCCTGTATTGTGACCCGACTTTACTGTTTTACTAAGTGTTTACTGAAAAGTGTCGGATGGTACACCCGGCTTAAAGGGGCTGAGGATCACTAAAACTGACTATTGTAAATGTAACTGGGTAGACTTAAGTAACCAATACTTACAGTAGCCACCTTTCACAAAAGGTAAAGCTATACAAATAGCCAAAAGGTTGTACTCTAGAAGGGCATTACAGTACAAATGTAAAAATACTAAAGCAATTACTATGTTTAAGCTCTGAAAGATTTAAATTGTATTCACACAATCACATAAGAAAATGTAGTGCTGCAGTAAAGATTTTACATGTACTGGTTCTATTAGGAACAGCTTCTGACCTTGCAACCAAAACAAAGCAAATTTAATTTTACAGTTGTTACAAAGACATGTGAGTGAACAGACAGGAATATTACTAACCGTGCACATAACAGATTAGGTTTATTTTATTCTGCTTACCAGCTTTCTGGTACTGGAGGCTCGTCATCATCGCTATCACTAATGACAATGGTGTCATCTTTGACGTCATGACCGTTTGTCATCCCATTCTGCTGTGGAGGGGCTTTGATCTCCAAAATTCTGCACTCCAACCTAATACAAAACATAAAGTGAGCCACTGATGATCACACTACATAAATACACAAGTTGTGACACGCTAAGACTGCTTTAAGGGATGTATCCAAATGAACAAAGAAAGTTCAAGTCAAGCTGCAGATCCAGATCCAAGTCTTTGATCCAAGAACAAAGACTTTTCATTCCCAGAGTAGAACATTTTTAAAGAAAAAAAGTTGCTTTTAAATGCATATACACATTTACAACTTTCTCAAGGACACAAAGTAAACAGTTTAAAGTGTATAATAAACCGATCTTTTGTCTTGTATACAATAAGTAGTAGAAGTTGGGACCCATTTTTTTTTTTTACGTGGCTGCAAAAAAAATCAGAGCATGTCGCTTTTGGACATGAGCTTGTGGTCCAAGGATCTGCACTGCAGCAAAATTCCCTTCTGCAATAAGTATTGCTACCTGCCTGATCACCTCTGATCTGTCAAAACTGGCAGAGCTGAGTTTGTTGCCAGGGATATCCAGCAATCTCAGCTTCCCTTGTCAGTGGCCAGTACAGGCTACGTACACAAGTGGAATAACGGTCTTTGGAATAGATCTTTCACGATCCTTTCCAATGACTAATGACTGCACGATGCACAAATGAGTGCTGTACATACAGCACCCTTCCAATCTATAAAGAGGAGGGGGCTACGACGGAGCAGCACCCAACGGGGCTCTCTCCCCCTCACTTTCATTACGATCGCTGGCCGTCCCTGGACCTGCCGGGGTGGTTGTTCGGGCGATGAGTCCTGTAAACATGCAATATTATCGGACGAGAACCATTTGCATGTGTCTACCAAGCCCAAATTACCTTCTGGGTGCCTATGCATCCCAGCCCAACCAATCAAGATAGCTGAAGATCGGGATACAGAAGAAGTTGACAGCACCTGGGACAAAGAGAAATGAGTATCCCCAGGGTTTAGCTCGGCTATAAGATGGAACACTTCCCCTTTCCTCTCACTTCATGTTGTGTTTTTGGAACAGGAAATGACAGGATATGACAGGGGTTTACACCTTCCTTTCTCTAACCCAAACATTTTAGCTGTAGATTTGTCTTAAAATACTGTAAGTTTACTAAAAAAGAATTAAGTTTCTTACTTGTAAAAAAAAAAAAAAAATACAAGGTTTTTAATCTAAACCCCCTTTCCCCATACGTGAAGGAAATAATATCTGTTGACCACTGCAACAAGGTTTTGGTTTGGGCAACATTATCAGTCCTTCCACAATAAGCTAGTATATAGAAAAAGTTCACAAAAAATGATGAACACAATTTATCTTCAAATGAACATTTTTAGAATTTATTACCTTGCACCACTGTTTCTCACAACAGTAACTGTTTCACCAACAAAGAAGCGACCCTTCACATATTCATATATGTCATCGCACAGGTCTGATACTTTCTGATGATTGGCAAGTGTCACAAGATATAGCACCGGCACTGCTATGGGCTCAGGGAAATTCTGCAAACTCTTCTTCACCTTTTTCTCAGATTCAAGCGCTTCTTTATAGGTGAGTCCAGACTTTCCAGTGAAGGAGCAGCTCCATACAAGGCTGTTGCACAGGATAGTACGCTCAAAAAATTCACTGTGAAAAAATGAGAAGGAGGGAAAATAAACTATCTTTACAAGTTAGATGTCAGGAAACTTAGAATATAAACAAGCAAGATGAAGTTGTATGAAGCAAGCTTCTGTACACATGTGATTAAATCTACACACTGTAGATGAATAGGAGAGTCCACCAAGGCAGCAAGAGTGGGATCCTGGCAGCGTGGTTAGGTCATATGACAGAAGTAAACTTAACTGCTTGGGGTATAGAAACACTAAAAACACCTAGAAAAACGTACAGACACTAGATTTTATCACCAGAAACGGATATTTGCGATTCAGCTGGGTAAAAATCTAGCATCTGTACAGATGTCCCCAGAGGTTTAGTCCTATGCAATGAGTTTATGTAAATGGCAGTAACCCAATGCAACACTATGTAAAACTAACATAAGAACATGAATCAGGGAAACAAACGACAAGTCAGATTTCCTGTTTTTACTACTTGCTTTTTATTACACCATGCTCAATGATTCAAAGTACCATTCAAAGTGTAAGAAGCCTATCTGTAAAACAGGAACATATTTATTTAAAAAAAATATATTCTACAGCTTTGTCTGTGAAAATGCAGAATCTTAGGACATAGCCGTCATCACACCTCTGCTTGCCATTGTAGCCCGACTCATAAAATATTCATTACTCATAATGCTGTAACGATAGCCTTCATTTTTTGTTACAGTGACAGCTATTTGCAGGTTCCCAAAAAGCGTAAGGAGTTGTGCGCGGTTGGAAAGGGTAACTCAGGTCGCTAACCCATAAAGGAACACATAAATTATGTCAGTGTTAATAAGCGTTGGTGACAGCAGACATTCTTGGTCACAACTTGGTGAACACATTGGAAATACCCCAATTTATGCAAACATCAAAAAAACTTACATAAATACAAATCATTATCCCAAAACTATATTTTTGAATTAGGTTCTGCTATAAGAAAAGGACAAGCTGTATCCGCATACTATTGCTCCACCTTTAACTCTGACACATGAAGAAAACCACAGAAACAACCACGAATAAGAAATACACACAAACATTTTCTACCAAAAAGTGTGTAGATGTAAATAAGGCCAAGTTTCAGTTAGGAAAGCACATGTTGAGCAGTTTGTTCCCAGAACAATAACTTCTACTTGAACAATACATATCGGCAGGCTCTCAGATTACAGGGAGGCTTTGTGTCTTCAGAGGCTGGTTGCTGCACTCTCTGCATGTCTCTCCTACTCAAAGGGAACAACAGACATGGAGTTGTGTCTGTCTCACACAAAAGCAACTGAAAACAAAGAAGAGGAAGATGGCTTGCAACAAAAAAACACAGGGCTGAGCTCCAAAAGTTTCAGCCAGCTGTGTGCTGACTGATCATTAATAGGAAAATGCAAGAAAAGTCTTAAACATCAAAAAAACAAACATCTAGATCCAGGTTACATATATACAAAGGAGAGAAAAAACAAACTGAAATTTTGTAACTAAAGTGAAACTAAAGATAAACTTGACACAAAGACTACAAATCAATAACAAGTACAGCAAGTGCAGGAGAAAAGTCAGCCAATGCCAGACACCATCACTAAGTGAAATTATTACACTACTAAGTGATAACACCCTGACCACAACTCCCACAGCACAGATACAAGAAACATGTCATTGGGAAAGGTGGGTAACATCGTCCTCCCTGAATATACCGAATGCCTGGCTACCAGCCGTCTTCCACTCAATGAACTGAACCAAGGTCAGATAAGGACATTTGGCTTTTTTTAAAGTAGACTTCCACTTCAAGCTAACTCTAGGATTGGATTATATTATGAGATCTGGTAACAGCGAGGAATAAATGAGTATTTACATAATAACTGTGCTTCATTATTTGCATCCACATGTAAAAGCCGTGTCATCAAGATGCACTTTATAGCTTGCACCCCCCACCTGCTATATCTATTGGCTGTTTTATGACCACACTTTGTTTATAGCTTGCACCCACCTGCTACATCTGGTGGCAATTAGCATTTTTAATGTCAATGACGAGGAATCAATACAATCTTACGGCTCCCAACATAACCTGAAGGTCCCAACTTGCCAGATTTATTTAAACTTTCAGGCTTTGCTTAGGTAATGGTCTTCATCCACCTGTTATATCGATTGGATGTATAGCATTGATGGGATTAAACCAATCCTGCCCACCTAATGTCACCCTTCAAGTCACTTAAGTTGTCACTTTGCTGTCATCCACCCAGCTCTTTGGGGCAGGGTACTCTTTTCCTATCTGTGTCATTGTTTTATATTTGTCATTTGCAACCCTTATTAAAATGTACATCTCTGCATAATATGTTGGTGCTATATAAATACAATATAATTATAATAATAGCTGTGTTATTGTAATGAATAAAGGCCATGATTGGTAGTCATTACAATAGGTCAATGCCATCCTTGCCCCCCTATTGTCACCCAATCACCTACTAATATCATTAAACACCATTTGTTTAGCACCAACATATTACGCAGCGCTGTACATACAATAAATAAGGGTTACAAATGACAGATACAGTGACAGGAGGAGAGGACCCTGTCCCAAAGAGCTTACAGTCTAGGAGGTGGGGGGAAGAATCGTACAATACGAGGGGGATATAGAATGGTGGGAAGTAGTGGGGGTTTTAGGAGACAGAAGAAGACGGGTGGGCAAGGTTGAAGCGTTGGGTTTTGAGTGTTCTAATAAATAAACAGAAAATAGGCACAAGCCGAATAGTACGAGGAAGACCATTCCAGAGAATCGGGGCAGCTCTAGAGAAAGTCTTTTTCCAAGTCAAAGATAAATGAACAATGTATAACATTCTGTGCACGGTGAATCTGCTCTTTGCAGAAATACACCCTGCCTATTTATTGTTTTAGGTGAATAAATCAGGGGCCCATTCACACATTATCATTCTTGTATTATGTGACAACATTGTGCCATGGCAGCCCATTCATTATGATTGGGCTACAACACCCCAAAAAACACATACGTGCACTTTATATTGTGACACGCCACCTTGGTGAGTTCCACTGGCCGCTGTGACAAATCTCCCCCGACTGACAGTATGTCAGGTAAAATATGTGGAGATTTAGTGATGGTCTGCTTACATTGTCTGGAGCCTCCGATAACAATAAAACTTGGAAATGGTTTCACTTCTTCAGCACAAAACTTTAGTCAGGGCTTTCCTCAGCCATGAATGGCAGTGACAGGCTGAGGTGATATACACCTCATATTAAGGCTGGGAATAGCGCTGACATGTGCTGGGGAGGGGAAGTTGTGCAGTACAATGGCAGCATAACAAAGGCAGCAGCCGGCCTCTTACTCGTAATCCCTGAACACCTCGTTGGTCACCCGGCAGTAGAAGAGGCGCTCGGTGGGGTCCAGGTCCGCTGGCGGCGGGGTTCGGATGAACGGTTTCCGGTGTAGCAGCGGCATGGCACTGAGGAGACACAACACACACAATTATACAAGTTATCATAGGACGAGGCCCGCCACGAGGTCGGTAGACCCATGTAGAACAAATATCGGTACCCATGTGATCTCCGGTATTCCGCGCTCCTTCCTACACAGCTGCCCCGGTGATAGCCTCGCGCTCTGCCAGTCCCGCCGGGAACTTCCGGTTACGAGCAGCTGGAGGAGGTCCGGGTAGGCGGGAAGATGGAAGGTGGCGGGCTGTGTTGTTGTGTCGGTGTTGCCGCTGGCGGGATGAGGATGTTCCCCTATTGTGTGCTGACTGCACTGCCCTCTCCTATTGGTGGCTCTGCACATGCGGCCTGATCACTCATCTATGGCTGCTGTAACCAATAGCAACCCTTCATGGCAGACTCCGATCACATTGGTTGCTATGGGTCACCGCTAGGGTTTAATAGCTGAATAAATATCATTCATTGTATTAATTCACATGGTTTGATGTATTATTTTCCATGATCCTGTTCTTACATACACAGCGGTTTATTGTGTATTATACACATGTGTGGGAGGTAAGTGAACAACAAGGCGCCATGTTGGCCTGACCAATCAGGAAGCCAGGAGAATGGACGCAGCAGCGATGAGGGAGATTGCGGACGCAGTGAAGGAGTCTAGGCGATCGAGAATGAATGGGAGTGCAAAGCCTTCGGGATACCAACGTCACTCTTCCCGGGAGGCTCTTGGCTGCTCCTGCGCATGCCTTTTCATGAAGGAGCCTTTTCGTGAAAAGGGAAAAAAATTGCAGATCTCAGTTTTTTTCTTCATCACCTGATCTGGCGCCTGAGTTGGGTGACGTAGGAAGAAGAACCTGGAAGAAGAGGAAAAGATGGCGGCACCTGTACGACGTGGGACCTGATGGAAGAAACCTCTGGATGGATCAGACTGCGCTGCGGTAAGTGAATTTTCTTTTGTTTTGAAAGAGTTCCTCTTTAAGGCAAATGTTTACGAGGGTCCGCAAAAGATAAAAACACATAAAGAGGAAGTAAACCCCCCCAAAAAATCACACTTTCAATCCTGCAGAGCAGTCTATCCGTCGGGAGGTTTTTTCCATCAGGTCCCATGCCATCCCGGTATCCGTCTTCAGGCTGGCGCGCCAGACGCCGCAATCTTCTCTTCCGGGTTCTTTTTCCTACGTCACCCGACCCAGGTGTGAGATTGGATGACGTAGATTGGGAAAAAACTTGCCAATCTCACTGCGCATGTGTACAGTTTTTTCCCTTTTAATGAAAAGGCTCCTTTTGCGCATTCCCGAGAAGCTCAGGCATGCACAGAAGGAGCAGCCAAGATGCCTGACATAGGTGCCTAGGCAATCAAAATTTTTTACCCTTTTATGTAAAGTGAACGCTTAAAAAAGTTTCATTTTAAGACATTCATTTTAGGACAACGGGGTTGAGGCACCAAGCCTGAAAAGTTTACTTTATTCTGTCTCCTATTAAAGTCAATAGTTGTTTAATCAAAAAGAATATTTCACACTTTTCCACACTTTTCACACTCTTCCTGGCTTTTTACTAATCTTGCATGTTGGTAGTGCCCTTGTCACTTGAAAATTTCAGGTTACTACAAATCCATCACTGGATCGCTCCTGCTCTTAAAAATGTGTGTTGCCCAATGGAGATCATTTCTTTTGAATGCCTCTGTCTCCAGTGTTCTTTGACCCCGGGGTTTATTTCTGTATTGTATCAGTTTATCACTTTTCTAACTTCTTTGGCTCTACCTTATGGGCCTGATTTTTAAAGTTCTCCAAGGCCAGGGAAGATAGACTATCATGGGTGAACCTGGGTGATCAAGCAAACCTGGAATGATTAGGAACGTTTGCCAACTAATGGCAAATTCATTCCTGATTTGCTGAATCACTTAGGTTCTCCTATGATGGTCTATCTTCTTCAGTCTTGGAGAACTTTAATAAATCAGGCCCATGGTCTCATCATAGCTTCCCCACAACATATAAACAGCCCTCCTACTCCTTGTGGTTCCCCCTATCAGGTTCTTAGCATTATTTAGTGGGTGACTTCCTGTTTTACTCCCAGGAGGTTATCTTGGATTGGTTACAATTCTTATTTTTTGTATTTTTTATAATAAATGAAACCAAATAATTTCCTCTGAGGGTTGGACATAAGTGCCCGCAGCCATTTAGTCAACACTTTACTTGCAGCGGGGATAAAAAATGGGCTTTTTTTACGTTTGGAGGAAGACATATCGCCCGATCTTGTGCTTGAGCAATGTGAGATCGGGTGATGTGAGGAAGAATCAGAAAAACAAAGATGGCAACGCTGGACGGAATTGCGAGCCGTGGAAAGAAGAAGAAAACCGAGACTGGGTCTGTGATGGAGCTAACTGATGGTATGTAAAGCTCGAAGTAGTCCATGGACTTTATTTAGCTGAAAATCTGTTTCTGCTTGTTCCCTGGAGAGTAAAGAATCTCCATCATCCATGGAGAGGTGAATCCATGAAGATTGGATCTGTCCATTCGATAATCTGACTGTGGAACTGGGAATATTCTATGAAGCAAGTTAAGAGAGGGTTGTAGATGTACATGGTCTATACATAGAATTATGGAGCAGAGAGTACTATGATCTCTGGAGAGTGGATTTATTTCTCTTCTAACATCATCCAGGTCAATGAAATAGGAAATGATTCACCCTGTTTTTGTTTTTGTTTTTTTATCATTAGAGAAATTATGGTTGGCTGTAGGGTATCTGTCCAGTTCAGGATTTAAGACAAAGTTGGAAATCCTGCACACTAGCAGTTATTTGTTTTGCAGAGCAGAAGAGGGGAGATTTATGAGATACAAAACTAAGGCTACGTACACACGTGCAACGGTTCTCAGGGCCCATATCGGACGAGAATCTGGCGTGTGTACAGCACTCATCGTCCATCATCTGAAAGACCATCCTGGTGGATCCTCGGACGACAAATGATCCTAATAGAAGTGAAGGGGGAGAGAGCGCAGCAGGGTGCCGCTCCGTCGTTCTCCCCCCTCCTCTCACCATGGAGCAGAACGATGCTGTATGTACAGCACTCATTCATGCATTGAAAGATCCTTTCCAACAACAATTATTGCACGTGTGTACAAAGCCTTACTATATTTAGAGGAGCATTGGTCTGGAGTAAAGTGTGCAATGCTCCTATTAGCTGTTGGACGACCATCAGCCAGAGGTTACACTGCTCACTTGATGATATTTTCTTCCTAAAGAATCAAACTAAATCATAAATGTTTGGCCTGATTTTTCAAACACTCCATATAAATTATAATCATATATTTCCCAGTGTTGTAATATAAGACACTGCACCCTTAGAATGCCTGTAGATATGCAAATGTACTTTGGTTGACTTTGCCAGGATGCTATGTAATAATCCAGTTTGTAATTTTTACCTGTGCAGAGAGAGGCAGTGAACTAATTATAAGAATAGTTGGGTGCTAAATCCTGGAAATGTGATTTCTAGAAGTCTAGAATATTAGGACATATATATATATATATATATATATTTTACATATACATACATACACTTATATTTGTCCTGAAGTTAGTATTTATATAAAATTCAGGATATATATTTTTTTTAAATATAATATAAAATCTGTTCTTTGTTAGCTTTTCTTCATCAATATTATTCTGCTATGGAGAATGATTACTACATCAGAACAGTGATCCCACCATATTTTTTCTCTATTGTTTGGCAGAATAGAATTCAGTTTGTGATGTGTGCAGTCTTGGCTTTTGTCCAAGCAGAAACAATGGCAGCAAGCCTTCATCACATCAGGGGCTGGGGTACCAGCAGCTGCATTAACTCATTAACTGTACTGTTGGACCTCACTGTTTTTAATGTTTCTTATTAGGATTAGGATTTCTTGATCTCCATGCAAAATCTTTTAAAATGCTCTAGTTTTTAAAACTGAAAGGGCTGTTAAGACACAATTGAACTGATCTCCTAAACCAGACAGCCAGAATAATTGTTGTCTGCACACACCCTGATTTAAGAGCACAGGGAGTTTGTGTAAAGCTGCGTACAGACACCAGATTTTTGTCACTGTCATTTGCAGTCATCTCAATACAGCTATTCTTGATATCGACCAGTAATGTCTGCTATTTTTTTAATGAGGAGGCATCCGGGTGTACAGCAGGTGCATTGGTGGCTGAGTACATTAGGCTGCTCTTCTAAATGAATAAAAAAAACAATGCACACTGTACTTTATATTAGCATCCATCGGGTTAAAAGGTGTGGTTTGCCAAGCAGTTCCACAATGCAGTGTGAATGGCCCTAATAATAACACATAAAACACACAAGGCATGAAAACAAAAGGTGTTACCTTTTAATGAAAAAAAATCAAAGTCCTTTAATAAAGTAAGAGATGGCTGCAAGCAAAGTGGCAGACCTTATGATGACCAGAAAAAAAACCTATGGACCCCAGGCATTAGATTTATGTGCCCTCTGGTTAGCCCTTGACCCCTGCTGCCTTAATAGAAAATGCCATTGTGCCAAGAAAGCTATGCACTCCGGTGGGCACACTGTCTCACTGATCCCGAGGTCCCCCGTCTGACCCTAGGACTTTTTTTTTTTTCCTACCTTGCTTAGGTGGTGCAGGACTGGAGAATCTGTCATCAGGCTACACCTTCTAAAGTCTCCTAAAAGCTTAATACCAAACTTAGTTTCATACATATAAAAGCACAGTTTGAATGCATCATAAAAGAGATTTTGTGGGAAAAAGAATGAAAACCTAATAATTACTTTGGCTGGCTTTTTTCAATGCTTTAGAAATAAAAGTTGTTCTTTGACATTTTTTAGCATCTATTTTAAAAGTAGTGGCAGCAAGTCATATTCAGGTAGTCCCAGGGTTACATACAAGATAAGGACTGTAGGTTTGTTAAGTTGAATTTGTATGTAAGTTAGAACAGGTACATTATTTTAATAAAAGCAATCAGATGTTTGTCTCAACATATTATTAGGCAGCGTAGTGTCAGTTACTGTATAAACTCCTCACTGTGAGTTAATCATAAACAAAGCAAAAAAAAAAATCTTTATGGAGCCTAGACATTCATTAACTTCTGGAGCAACCTGTGCTTTGATATGCAAAAAGAAACAACTTCAGAGTTTGTAAAGAGTTACAAGTTCAGTCCTTAAGATCACCCACAACCTCGGCTGTGTTTAGTAAAAGTTTTTTCCTGCAAGTCATGCGAACTGCCCCCTTCCAAGCCTTCAAACCTCCGTTCTGCTCATGTTCATGTCTAGGAGGCGTCTGTATGTTGGATGTCCTTAACCCAGGGACTACCTGTAATAAAATATATTTTGTAGCTAAGGTTTCAAACCAATAAATAAACAATGTTTTTATTTTTCCATTATATTAGGTAATATACAACTTTACAAATTCTGACATATATGTAATCAGCCTTCTTCCAAAAATCAAAGATTCTTTATCACAGTGGCTAAGTGCAAACCGATAGTAAGAAATATAATGTGGATTCTTCTAAAGGACTCTGTACACATGGATTTCACGAATTGACTCTTCATCAGTCTCTGATCCAAGGTCGATGTCTGGACTGAGGGTGACTTTTTCCACCCATTTATCAATCTGTATATTCATCTGCAGAAAAAAAAGCATAGCCTTAATAAGTAAAGCATGAAAAAAATATATATTCATAGCAAGAACTATTTTTTTCAGTATACTTCATGCAAAATTCATCTTGGTTTTAAAGCAGGATTTGATCTGTTAATGTTAAGTCTGATATCAAGCTTCTTGTTACAGATTAGTCTTTGTTGTTCTGGTCAGCTGGTGTCAAACATTTAAAGCTAAATCCCAGTAGTGGAAATACAACATTGGATTGCTCTCTAGTGCCTGCTGCTGCTGCTATAAAGGTCAGTAGGGGTTTGCTTTATATCCCAATTGGTCCTTAGTAAGGACATTTAAATAAGTGAATGCCCATAGCTTGACAACAATTTTACTTAGGAGAACAAAAGGTACACCATATCAGTTTAAGGAGATATTAAGTTTATATGAATAAAGTCACTCCAAAGTGTTATTAGTTTCCCTTTAACAACAGACAGATTTAAAACTCCAATGAAAAGGTCAATATGGACACTATAACTGAAGGAGCTGAAAAAAAAAAAAACCTAATGTGTAGACAAGAACGGGCGTGTGGTTTGAAAGAGAATGCACTGTCCACTATCCATATTTATCTCTTATTCACAGAGCACTGCTGCATTGCAGCCTGTCACCCATGTCATGCTAAACAGCTTGTAATCAGAAATAGGTTTTGTATTTGAGCTAATAGTGCATTTATAAAGAGGCTACAGGTATGCCACACACCTTGTCAGGTCACAGCAGCACACCTGTGCCTGAACATGGGGGTCATATGTTCTGAATGCTGTTTATGTTACTGTATCCTTTTTAAACTGATTTGTAAATTAAATCTTCTACTACTGCTGAATTCTGCCACCACTTAAACAATCCTATTTTTTTAAATCAATCACATCTGCATTTCTTTAGGTGTGGAAGAACCTTTGAATGTATCTCAACAAAAATGTCTCAAACTAAGTACGATGATCTGCATTCATTATCACCATCTGAGCATTCTAAAGGCTGCAAAAGGAAAGTATAATCTGCATCCATTTAACTGTGGAAAAGTTCTGTAATGTATCAGGTGTGTATCTCAATGCAGACTTCTGAAAAAAGCAGGAGGAGCTGAACAAGCAGGTAAAAGGATTTCAGGGGAGTTTTTTTACACAAACACTGTACAGAATGCCTTCCTTGTGTAAAAAAACACAAATATGATTTGGCTGTTATAGAGAAACAGAACAGCTGAAGATCCAAAAAAAAAAAAAACAACTTACTTACTGTAGTTTTTATTTAAAAACACCTTGACTGCATACAGCCTCACTTGACTCTAGTGGCAAACTTTCATTTTTGTTGTCCCCATATTCCCTGCAGTTATGCCAAGGAAATCATTGTTCTAGGATTCTAGGAAGTACAACTTTAGTTATTAAGGACACAATGCTTGAATTGTCTTTGGGTGGAGATATTTGATTGAAAAAAAAAAAAACTATGCATAGAAAGTAATTGTTTTCTATACTCCTTTTGTTTCCTGTTGTAGCTGAGTAATTACAGAAAAACTAGTAGTGGTAGAAAAAACACTGACCTGAAGTTTGTGTAATGATTCCTCTAGGCTTGGTACCGTTACTATAAGGCTTCCTGTCTTCTTTATGTTTTCCATTATAAATACCCAGGCTCTAAAATAGAATGGGATATTTAAAAATAACAATAGCAATCCACATATACAAATAAGAAGGAATTACATCAGTTGGGCAGTGCTGACTTTGTTAGCATGGGTTTTCATAATTCACTGTTCTAGCCATGATAAATCTGTACAAACAGCTTGTAATGCCATAAAAGTGGAGCAGTCAGTAACTTTAAATTCTTCCTAACTGTCACAAAATAAAGCAACAATTCAATTGTATATTGTATTCATTATTACATCAATACTTGGGTTCCAGTCAAGTGAGGTTGCCAAGACCGATTGTTGCTGAAGACAAGAGGTAGCATTTCTTCTCTTCCCCAGTGATCAGGCTGCAATATTGTTGCAAGCCATGGTGAAAGGCAATAGCAGGGAATCGATGTGTGTTAAGTATTTGTGAACACAACCAAGAACTGTGCAGACACCAGGATTTATGTGATTGTATCAGTTGTGAGCCAGCATCCCAGTCTATGATTGTGACCCTGGCTGAACAGGATAGTGCCATCCTTCTAATAATAACACAAAACAAGTGGGGGGTATACGCAGATCTCTCTGGGAAATAATAACTGGAAGTGGTAAACTTACACATTACATAGAATGTGTGCATTTAACATGAAAACAAATATTTGATACTAGGTCTAGGTTAAGTATTATTGAATCTTATTCAGTGTCAGTACATTGCAGAAATCAGATTTGTACATTACCTTATTTGTCCCTCTTTGTCCAGGAAGTATTCAAAAACATTATTTAGGACTACCACATCAGCATGGTTCAGCAAGGATGACTGAGAGCAAATATCTGAATTGAAAACCTGTAAGGAAATGCAATATACATAGAAGCCAAAAGTTATAATGTTGCACAAATTTGGGAAACAATACAATAGTTTAATTTTGATGATTCTGTGACCAACACAATAACATCCACTTACATCCAAACAATAAAACTTGAATAGTATTGGTATCATTCCTGACTGAACTCCTTTTTCACAACATTCAGAAATCACGCACATAACCTGAAAGAATGATCTTTTAGCTCCCGACACTGCTCCTCCACAACTGTATTGGATAGATAGCATCATGCTTTTATACAGAAATCTTTCACAGCTATAGAAAAGACTGGAACTTTGGTCTGATTACCAGATTGAAAAGATGCCTTTCCCTCTTAGATCATGACTATGAATCTCTACACCTTACTATGATAGTAATGATGGCTTCCTTGGTTCAGTACCCTTCCAAAGCGGGGAGAGGAATCACAGCTTCATACATAAAGGATACTTTCAAGAAATCCTAGATTCTGAAACTGCATCTCTATCACCCCCATAACTATGAGTGTAATGATGTCATGTTTGGATCCACTCCCCCATCTAAAGTAATAGCAGGAGAAAAATCATGATCTTATGTAGAGAAATAGGAAAATATTACCTCCTTGGTCCCAAGCCACAAGATCAGTGCCATCCCTGGGTCTACTTCCCTTTTCATAGCCCTAGCAGAGACTAGAGTCTGAGTATTGGAGGAAAAGGTTTACTTATACATTACTATATATTTTGAAAACCACCCCGCAGTGGATCTGCCATTCACTTATTAAAGCCGAACTAAACCCACAATGCTCATCCTATCCTCCTTCATTGCAGGGCAGAATTTGACAGCTGGGCAGAGATCAGGCAAGCAAAAACAGTTATTGCATAAAGGTTATTCCCTGTCTGCAAAAATCACCAACCTGATCAATGAATTTTCAAAGTGGTACTTTAAATAGTTTTAGTTCCACTTTAAATAGTGTTTAGCTACATTATTATAATCTGGCAAATTACAAATGCAACAGATGGAAATTTTCAATTGCTTGATATTTGGTATATATCATCATTGCCCTTTATTTCATTCTTCTTATAAGCGTTCATATCCAGTCATTTACTAAGTTTCTGCATCTAATTGTTATGCAGCATAAATTCCCAAATCACACATAAACTATATTATGTTGTACCTGAATTCTGTCTGAAAAGTCATACTTCTTTATGATTCTTTCCTGCAAATGGCAGAACTCTGCATTGATTTCTACACCTTGTAGTTTACTGGCTGAGCTGTAAACAAAGCCCTATATTGAAGCCAACAAAGATAAAACAGTACAGGTTATATACACATCTCTAACATAAAACATTTACGTTCATACAGTTTCCTAATTTAAAGGTTCTTTGGGCTGCCCAATTCATATTGATGAATTAACACTGTGTAAAGAATTAATTGTAGACTGTTAAATCATTGAGATTCGTTGCGCCTCTCTTCAATTGATCTACTATCAATATAAGTGTGATACAAAAACACAAACTTTTTGATCATTTTTTTATTTGATAAAACTGCCATGATCAGCAATGTAAAACAGACCATGAATTATTGATGTCGTTGATGTACAAGTAGTGTTTTCATCCACTCACTATAACTAGAAGTGTGTAATAGGAATGTATGTCCTTGTATACAACACATTTCTTGTAGGGTTTCCCCAATGGAACGCACAAAGCAACCACAAGGCGCTAACGAATGGCATGAAAGCTTTTTGTGGCTTTAAGCTACCCATGATCTCAGAAAAATAGCCAGCGGGAGCTCAGTAGTAATTATTCTCAGCACTTATATACTTCCGATTTGTACCATTCATTAAAGGATAACAGTTTATTTTAGATTTCTTTATTAAGTGCTTTTGAACTACAGGTATTGTTTTTTCATTGTATGCATAAATCTTTTTTTACAAATAGTACCAAAACTTTTTTAAAGTGACAGCAAGCAAAGCAATTTTACTTTAAAGCTCTAATGGAAACCTCAAGGGGCCCAAGAGAAACTTTTTAACTTTACAACTGAGAAGTAATGAGATAATCAAAGATAATTTCAGTAAAGCTAAGGTACAAGATGACAATGAACAGAGAATGCTGATACTTTGTGAGGAATTCTAAGCTCTGGTAAGCTCTAAAGCTACATACACACGTGCAATAATACTCCTTGGAAAGGATCTTTCACAATCCTTTCCAACGACTAGCACTGCACAATGCATGAACGAGTGCTGTACATACATCACCCTTCTACTCTATGGAGAGGGGATGGGGAGAGCGACGGAGCGGCACCCTGCAGGACGATCTTTCGGACAATGGACAACTGGCGCTGTACACACGCCAGATTCTTGCCCGATATCGGCCCTGAGCCGATTATCGGGCGGGAACCGTTGGACATGTGTACGTAGCTTTAGTCTAATAGCAAATTTTTCTCATATTTATTGCAAGTTGTCATCAACTTCATTGTTGTATAAAGATACAATCCTATGCTAAAACAAATTAACAATAAAAATAATGTTTTACTGCATATAGGACAGCTCCAAGTCTGGATCCCACATCCACTAGGGTTTTCCCACTCAAGTCTGGCAACATTTGCTGGAACAGAAACTTGAGCTCCGCCACAGAAAAAGAGTGAGAAATAAAGTCTGTAAACATAAAAACGAAGAAGATATTGGATGGTGATATACTGGAATTCTGCCATTTAGTCACACATGCTTGCTGAACAAATTAGTTAAAAGTCTCTTAGGGGATTACAACCAAGTAAGCTCCTATTCCATAGTCCTGCAATGTAGAAGCACAGTAATCTAGAATTTGACATACTAATAATAAAGAGATCTTCTTCAAATCCAGGACTGCATCACTGAGATCAGTATAAAGGAGCACCTGCTACTACAACAAAGACAGGGGTGCATTTCTAAAGCTAGGAAAGAAAACGTTTCTCTATAGTTGATCAAGCATTTTGGATGGCGTTGGTAAATCTAATATTACTTTCAATTACAGTTTTATCCTTGGGCTACAAACTAGAAAAGCAGAATTAAATGTAAAAATGAAAAAGCTGCAACCATGCAGGTGCTTTATTGCAGAAGGGACAGGCAAATATCCCTTCTGCAATAAATTAAATCAAATAAAAACACATTAAAACCTGCCTGATCTCATTTTTTTTAATATACCTACCTGTTGTCAGTGCATCATGGGTGGCGCCTTCTTGTTCTTCTCAACGGAGATACGTGACTTTCGGCTATCCTAATTTGCCGGGCTGGGATGACGTAACTCCCATGCATGTACATGTGCAGCCCCATATCGATATGATCATTCAATGTAACATAATCAATCAAACTGAATACAAGTTTTAAAAGCCCCCCTTTTAATTTTTTTACAGGGCTCTGCTGCAACATAAAACTTTGTCTACCCTGGGGGAAATTTGACAATTGATTCTAATTGATCGACAAAAAATATGTCTGAATATGTATTAAAGTATTAGGCATAATGCAGATTTTACACAATAATCATTAATGGAATCTTTGGATTTATGACAGACAGATCATACTTTACTCTGATTGCAATGTGTAAAACTATACTGTGTGTGATGCATTGTTTTGATCTATTTAATTGACAAATCACTTGTTTCCAACTGCTTGTTCTAAGATCAGTCACAAATTGTTACATCTAAGGAGGCAAAAATCAATCTTTCTCCTAACTTGACCAGAAAAAAGGAGGTTGGGGCCTCCATCGTCGAAAGTGTCACTACATGCTCTCTGTATTTAGATCATATTTTTCATAAAAAAGAAAAAAAAAAAAAGAGCACACCAAGTATCAATACAGTGCGTTCAGCATTTGACTTACCTATAGGCGCTGTTTGTCTAGATCCACATGACGTGCAATAATTACGGCTCATTTTTCCTTCCTCACATAATGTGTCAATTGTATCATCATCATAAAGAAAAGCATCTACATGAAGTGTGGGCCTCTGAAGACTCTGAATCTGTAAACAAACACAACACATAATATGAGTATATAAATGGGTATTACATTTTAAAAGGAATGACACAGGGATTATCAGATTGCCTTAGGAACTCAGGAAGAAATGTTTTCCCCTGTTGGAGTAAATTGATCCAAGCTTAATAATGTTTTTTTTTTCCCTTCCTCTAGATCGATCCAACATATAAGTTTTGATCTAGAATTTTCATGTTAATTTACCTTGTGGTTGATTTGGAAGGACTTCTGGTGCCTTTTTTCAACTTAACTATTCAACTATGTACGGTCAAAGAAGGTATGAGAAAGATACAACAGTGATCTCCCTAGCCCCTTTTAGCTGGGCGCACCACCCGGCACTTTCATTAACCACCCAGCTGATTTTGGGAGGTTACTGAAAAGTTGGGTCACAATACAGGGGCTACCACCACCTACAGCTTCTTCCCATTTAGCTTAAAGAAAAAAAAATCTGGGGAAAACACAATCCTAGATTGTAAGCTCTTCTGGGCAGGGTCCTCTCCTCCTCCTGTGTCACTGTCTGTATCTGTCTGTCATTTGCAACCCCTATTTAATGTACAGTGCTGTGCAATATGTTGGTGCTATAAAAATCCTGTATAATAATAACACTATACAATCGTTTTGATTACCAGAATTACAAATGTAACAATGTATATATCAGAATATTTGGAATTAAGTTTTTGTTGTCCTTCTATATAATTTGTATTTACACACAGTAGCCAATCAGATACACTGGAAAAAAATGCTAAAAAACAAAATGCTAAATAACTGCCTAATGCAATAAAGAAGATCTGAATAGTTAGAATTCTCACAATTTCCTTCACTTGGTTCTCTGATCCCACCATGGCTTCTACTGGAAGGCTGCTTCGTAAGTCATCGGCAATGCAGTTTAGGAGCACATCAGCGTTACTTCTGATTAAATCTTCTATTTCACCTAAACAACAAGTCAATAATTGATTTAATTCATCTGTATAAAGAGATTTACAAGTATACAAGCTCATTCAGTATGCTAACATCAACTGCTTTATGTCTTTGGTGAATCACATATACAGCACTACTTGTGTAACTAAAACTAACTTTGTTGTGATCTTTAAGGATTCGTTATTTCATAGTACGAGCAGCTGGAGAGGTCAGGGTGGATTCTTTTAGGTTCTTTTATTGCTTGGTAAATTTGTAAAAACTGTAATGCCAATAGTCTGAGCACAGGCCAATAGTCAACACAGCAATACAGGGGTTAATTACTAAAATACTTAACATATCTGCCCCCTTCCCCAAAGGTTTCTTACCCACCCTACCACCAGAATCATAAACATATTAGTTAATAGGCAAGTTATTTTTTTTACTATTAGTTTACAAACAAATATACCCGATACAGGTAGTCCCCGTGTTACATACAAGATAGAGACTGTAGAATTGTTCTTACGTTGAATTTGTATGTAAGTCAGAACAGGTACATTATTTTAATAAATGCAATTAGGACAGATGTTTGTCTCAACATATTATTGTGAGTTATGTCAGTATTAGTATTGGTGTCAGTTTTTGTAATTCCTTATTGTGAGTTAATCACAAACAAAGCAAAAAAAACTTTATGGAGCCTAGACATTCATTAACTTCTGCAAGCTGTGCTTTGATATGCAAAAAGAAAGAACTGCAGAGTTTGTCTTGGTGATTTAAGTGTTAAAAGGTAGAAGAGCTCCCCCCCCCCACCACCCCAAGATCACCTACAACTTCAGCTGTGTTTAGCAAGATTTCTTCTGCAAGTCATGCAAACTGCCCCCTCCAAGCCCTGCAGAAGAGCAGCAGGGAAGCCCCGTTGTATCTAGGAATCATCTGTATGTTGGATGTCCTTAAGTCGGGGACTACCTGTATATAAAAAGGACTGCATCAGAATCCTTCACTTACTTGTGTACTGTTTTGCCTGAGCTATTGATAACTGTAAACAATGGCATTTTACCATGAAAGGAGCAAAGCAGGCGGAGGAATCTTAAAAACAAACAGAGCTCCACCTGCTGGCTGGATAATTAAATGCATGATGCTAACTTGTAGTAGATTTACATTTACCTGACTAGTAACTAGATTTGTTCTGATTTCAGGAACACATACACAATTCAAAGCATTAAATTATTTGGGGAAACAAAATAAGAGCACAAGGCTTTAACTGCAACAAATAAGCACTGTGTCTGCTTACTGCTGTTTCTCATCCAGTGGATAACCCTGGGCAGGGTGGCCGGGGACACCTGTGCTAGCAGATTGATTATAGTTCGCTGAGCCTGCTGCAGATCCATCTTCTACCAATACCCATTACACGTTGTCCACCCTTTGGGTGTACCAATATGGCGTCTTCACCATCGAAAACATCACAGGAAGGAGCGGCCGTCATGTCAACTCTATGGTACAGGCGCAATCCCGGAAACAGAAAACAGGTCAGAGGTCGCCTGGGAATGGTGACGTTTCCTAGCGAGCGGAAGTTGTTGCTGGGGTTGCCTGCCGTGCTGGGGGTTCTGTAGAAGGGGATCGTTGGATTTCCTTATAGGAAGAAGGAGGAGAGGCGTCGGGGAGAGCGGGCCCGCCGGGGGCTGTACAGAGTGGAAAGGAATCTTCTTTCGGTAATATACACCGGCCTGACCGCCTGGTTCCAGCTGCTGAGGAGCCTCTGGTCTCTAAAGAGCCAGGCAGCCTCGGACATCATATTATTTACAGGGATACTTTCCAGCTGAGATAGCGGCCAGGCCTTCATTCTGGTTTTGTGTGGAATGAGTTATATTTGTCAGGGTTTTTAGCTCTCTGTGGCCCCCAGGACCCCCCATCCCCCCTTGGGTTTGTTGTCCCTGGAGCAGAGGGGATCCTCCTAATGGTAATATTTGTTTAGGTGAAAGCTGAGAAGAGGGGATCCCCCTCCGGAGCAATGCATTTGCTTTGACTTTTGTCCTTGTTTTTATTATTATTAAACAGAATTTATATATCGCCAACATATTACATAATGCTGTACAATAAATAGGGGTTACAATGCAGACAGAGACACAGGAGGAGGAGAGGACCCTGCCCTGAAGAGCTTACAATCTAGGAGGTGGGGGAAGTATCACACAATAGGAGGGGAGATATGGAATGGTGAGAAGCAGTGAGGGTTTAGGAGACAGAAGAAGATGGGGTAGGCAATTCTGAAAACTGGGTTTTGCGTTCTCTTTTAAATGAGCAGAAAAAATCTTCCCAACAAATAACAGGTTTGTTATCCATACCCCATCCTGTCCACAACACAATAAAATGTTTGGGTTTTAGACCAAATGTGAACTCCAAAACGTTTTGAGTATAGACGCCAATAAACCAACATGTGAGTCACTTTTGTTCTGTTTGCCCCATAGGAACAATTATATTTCACTTCCATTATTGGCCAAGGAACAGGAAATCTCGCCAAAGCGAGTTGTGTTCCAGTTGTGGTTAGCACTCTGGCCTTTATAGGTCCCAGGTCCCGATCTCGGCCAGGACATTATCTGCATGGAGTTTGCAGGTTCTCCCCCGTGTTTGTGTGGGTTTCCTCCCACATTCCAAAAACATGCAGTTAGGTTAATTGCCTTCCCCCCAAAATTGACCTTCAACTGTATTAAAAAACTATGACTATGGTAGGGACATTAGAATGTGAGCTCTTTTGAGGGACAGCTAGTGACATGTCTATAGACTTTGTACAGCGCTGCATAATATGTCGTTGCTATGTAAATACTGTTTAATATTAATTTAACAAAGTTGTCCTGGAAGTAGGTGTCCCTGTTCTAGATATTTCTCTTTTTTCTTGATCTAATGACAACTTATTATGATTGGATTTCCCATCACTTTCTGTCTTGGTGGCAATGGTTACCAGAACAATTATTGGAGGAATCTCCCCAGTGAGGATAAACAGCACAAAACTGGCACATGGTCCCCTGTTTACATCTAAAAGTATTATTATTGGCTTTAGATATATTTTACAATGATCATACATGGCAGACTGGGTAAGATAAATATCTATAGGCAGGCAGAGCATTTGTCTGCCTGATCACACACAATGTCTGTATTTTCATACTATAAAATATTTGTTTCTATGAATAGAAAGGCTTAGATATCCTCTTGCTCTCTCATATGGGGAAATAGTGAGCGGGAACCGGTGAAGTCCTCCTCTGAGAGATCCCAGGCAGGGAAGGCTTATAGATTAAATTCCCTTCATCTGTATGTAAATGGTGTTTAACCTCCCAGGCAGTATGAATAATAAAGTATTTTAAAATGTAAAAGCGGTACATTTAAAAATACTTAAAGTATTTTAAGTTTCCCAGCTTCCAGCCCAACGATCCTGCCCTCCAGCCACATACTCACGTGCAGATGCCTGGCCGCCATCTGCTTCCCCTGGCCTCGTGTCCCCAACGATCACATGCCGGGAACATGGATCCTGGCTGGGCATCGCCAGGTTGCGCAGATGCCCAGCCAGCATCGCCAGGGGAAGAAGACGCCATGGCACCGCTGGAGGTCACCACTGGAACATGGGAATCAGTTAGGACTTTTAAATTCCCTGGCAATTCCACCCCAAGTATGGCTCGGGGGTTACCACTTTTTGTATGGAAAATACACCCCGAGCCACACATGGGATTACCGCCAGGGAGGTTAAGCCAACCACATTCTGTACAATCTCCTATAGGTTTGCAGTGTGAGGATCAGTGTGTCTGCCTGGCTGTACATTGATGGGGTTGTTGACTTTGGTTTTCTATATTCTATAGTAATGTATAGTAAAGCCGACTCTACACCTTACAGTCTGATTGTACAGCCAGCTTTACTTTCTGCAAGTGATTATATAGCTCAGTGGCTTGCCTTATGATGAGATATAAATTGCATTATTCTGGGTGGCACTCACATTACAGTTTGAAGTCTAAAAGAGATTGTACAGTTTGGCTGTGTCCAGACTGGTATGAGGTTGTGGCGCAGTTTCCGCTTCCTCATGCCAGTGAACTTCTGCCATGGGGGATACACTATGTGTAACTTCTAACTGTTGCAGCCCCATAGAAATTATTCAGGGTGGCAGTGAGTGGTTCAGTACCGCTGTCAAATCTGCAGGTGCTTGTTCTTTAAGAGCCAGTGCTACGGTGCAAGTGACCAAGAAGCCGGCTAAGTGCTTTCAGGAGCACTTAGGTGGGATTTCTTGATTTCTGTTGCATGACTAAACCTGACCTAAATTGCAATCTGTAAGGCCATGTTTTTTTGCCCAGTCAGAGGGCATCATGTATGACTAGACTAAGGCTTCCCCATCCCAGTGCTCAACCCAGAATTTTTTTTAAGCCGTGTGGGAAGTAATTGTAGGCGTGTGTGAGCCCCTGAATTGTGGCCCATCTCATCTGTAACCACACAAAAACAGCCAAGTGGTTGCTGGAAAGTGCCGGGTGGTGCGCCCGGCTAAAATGGGCCTGGGGAGAACACTGTATCCCTACAAGAAACCTGGTCAGCCTTGTATGAGCAGTGTATATAAAACACATCCTCTCATGTAAACAGTTTTACAGGAGCCCCATATACACACATCCCAGCATGGATTGCATACTGACTATTCAGAGTAATATCAGATTAATAATCCCAATGCACATTGATAGGTAATAGAAAATACTTGGAATGACAGTTCCCAGGTGCTGTTGTTTTCCATTGTAATTTGTAGGTTGTTTCTCGTTAGTTGTGTCATAGATTGGAAAATTAAGTTTGGTAATTGGGCATGATAGGACAACCATAGGAAGTGATGTCAGATCTCAGGTCTGCTTGTTTATATTTTCCAGCATGTTCTTGTTTTCTCCACTTATAGAACCTCTGTAAAACATTAGGTAGAGCAATAGATTTGGTAGTGCTGCCATTTTCAGAGATTGCCAGATATTATGTATGAGACATTTGCCTTTGGGGACTGTGACTGACTTCTAACAAGGAATCATACCCTCTAAGCCTGGTTAAGACACACGTATTGTATACTTATAACACTTTTGTGTCTATCAGTCTTGATGGATGCAAGTCTGCTAGGCCTAAAGGCAATCCCTGTGTATCTGGCACCACTGCTGATCTTCCATGCTGTAATCTTCCCAATGAAAAAGATTCTTCTTTCACTAGGTGAAGAAGAAAAGTTATTTCAGAAAGTCTGCCTGGTGTTGAGACTAAATGCACAGAAAATCATATACTTGGTGATTTTTTAAAGACCCATATTGAATGATTGGTCTTATTCTGGCCTTGTAGTTTATTTTGCTAACAGTATTATGAGGGAGACACACACAATAATTGTGGATTCTGGGTTGGTTGCGGATATTTTTTAGCACCCTTTTTTCTGGCCAGTCGCTAATCATTCTGTTTTTGTTTGTTGCCGGCAATAAAATAATTGCAATTAGTAAAATATCAGTGATTATTTATGGTTACAGAAGGTTGACTTTCTGACAAAATGTAGAACAAGCCTTAGAATCACCAGGTTGAGTTGATAATCACAATTCAGCTACTGATGTCCATGGCATTCCCTGCCTTGTAATAAATTGCAGAAGCTGTCCAGCTACAAATTCAAACAATCACTATGAATCTCTAATACAAAGGTATTAGTAGCCCGACCACTATAACTGCAATAAAAAGAACATAGTTGAGTTGGGTAAATGTTCTAAAGGCAGAATATATTACAGGTAGCCCCCGGGTTAAGGACATCCGACATACGGATGCTTCCTAGATACGAACGGGCTTCCCTGCTCATTCTGTGCATGAGGGGGGCTTGACGGGGAAGCCCTGTATGGGAAGATAAGTAATTTTTTATAAAGAAATGTCTGTCGCTATTAGGGTTTCTATTTCTGACTTGCAGAGGTACATTCCTTTGTTATTATCACTTACCATTGAGTCACTGACATGGAACAAGCATGTATACTGTATATTAGATGCCTGCACACCTAATATGTATCTGGTTGTTCTGGGTCAGTGACTCACTAAGCAGCTTCTTCATGTAAAGGTTCGTTCTATAAAAAATGTAATGACGGGTAAATATTTACGCAAACCTTGCTACCTTTTCCTCAGCCAACATGTACTTATTCTTGCTTTGTGTATATTTTTGTAGTGTAAAGTGCGTTACAGAAAAAAGCCAAAATGGTTCTAGCAGACCTTGGAAGGAAGATTACGTCGGCTCTACGCTCTTTGAGCAATGCCACAATCATTAATGAGGAGGTGAGATATGCCTAAACTACACACTTCTGTCTACTAGCATGTAAAACTTCATCAGAGATAATGCCAGCGGCAGGGTAGTTATTGTGTCCAGCTGTTCCCAGCCTTTCATAGTTCATTGAATGGATGTACATGCATTTAATTCATTTCACACTAACGTAAACTAAATTCCCTCCATGTGTAAACTATTTTGTCCATCCCAGCTAACATATTCTAGAAGATTTAACACGTACAATGATCTTTTGCCAGTACAACTTTCTCTAATGCAAAGCACATTACATCTGTAATGACTGCAAAATCCTGTGTCGCCCGGACTTCAGTTTAGTGAATTCTGATTGGATTCACCTAAAAATGATCCCCCTTTTTTGTGTGTATACACTAGGATGAAAGTGGAGCTACTGGCAAAAATAGCAATGAGTAGAATGTATTTAAAAGGATGTTTTATGGTTTTAATCTTGTTATTAATCAGTTGGTCATATTGCGGTATCTCCTGTAACCTACAAATGCTTTGTTGTATGACATTTTTTAGGGTTTTTGGGTTCTAATAGCTGGGGTGCCCATTTAATATAAAAGCATTTGGACTTGTTTTTGATGTACGCAGCAGATGAACCCCCCCCTGCATACATGGGCCTAGGAAACAAGCGGCTGTAGGCTGTATTTAAAGAATAACACAGATGTGGTGCCTACAGTTCATCACTGTTGATTTTGAAATTATTTAGTTTGATCAAAATCATGTTAATCTTTTTAGGCTATGTTAGCTGGCATTTATAAGGACCATCTTTGTGTGTTTTCTTTGTAGGTTCTCAGTGCTATGCTGAAAGAAGTATGTACGGCCTTACTGGAAGCAGATGTTAACATCAAACTTGTGAAACAACTAAGAGAAAATGTCAAGTAAGTGTTACCTATTTAGATAAGGAATTTAGTTTTGTTCCATTTCATACCAAACATATTGAGCCAGATTTTTATACAAAGAAAAACATTACATAAGATAGATTAATGAATCTCCAGGTAAGACTTTTATTAAATTTTAATTAGATTTTTAAAAGGGAACTTTTGACATTGTAGTCTGTGTCCCCTCACTTTCAGCAAGTTAAAGAACTCTTCCCAATGTAAATTAAAATGAAAATAAAATCTGATTATAAATTACAGTTAGAAATACTTTTCTTTTTGCTAACACTGTTTATATTGCTTTCTCGAGTCTCTGTTGGCTAGATTGCTTCTTAGATTTTGTTTCTATGACCACTATTACTCCAATTAGGAAAATTCACTGCCAGTATGCCAGTAGATAAAAAGATAGTAATTTAAACATACACCACTCTATCTGTTTTATTATTCTCCTAAAAGCAATATATTTTCCCAATAATATTGTAGTGTAAAATTAATATAAAGCTAAAACAAAACCATTTTGTTTTTTTATTTTATTTTTATACAGGTCAGCAATTGATCTGGAAGAGATGGCATCTGGAACTAGAAATGATACTCTGCTGGACCTAGTTGTTTCTAACAATGCAGAGCTTATAACAAATGTGCATATAAAAGAGAATCTGGGTGGCAGTGACCATAATATGATTTTATTTAATGTAAGTTGTAAACAGGAAGCAAAACAGGAAAGATAAAAATATTTTCATTTTAAGAGAGAAAATTTTCCGTTATTAAGGGCGGCTCTCTGTGACTTGGAGTGGGGGACAATATTGTCCTCAAAGAACACAGAACAGAAATGGGAATGTTTCAAGTCTGTTCTACAAAAGCACATTGAAAAATATATTCCAATGGGAAATAAGTTTAAGAGGCTAAAATTAAAACCTATGTGGATCACAGCTGATGTTAGAAAAGCCATTAGGAACAAGAAAATGGCATTTCAAAAATGTTTCATTTCAAGAATATACCAAAATATGTAAAAAGGAGAAAAAAAGTGCAAACTTTCAAAATGAAAGACAGATTGCAAAATGAAAGTAAGGCAAACTCCAAAATTTTGTTTAAACATATTAATAGCAAAAAGACCAGATCTGAGCATGTAGGCCCCTTAAAGCATGTCACTGGGTTGGTAACTGGGGATAAAGACAAGGCAGATTTACAAAACACTTTTTTTTTAGCTCTGTGTACACAAAGGAAAATGGCAGAGCTCAAGTTCAAATTCATAGTAGCAATGTCACTGCCTTAAATGAGTCACAATAGCTCAGAATTTATATGATTAAGAAACACCTGGGAAAAATTAAGGTTGACAAAGCACCAGGACCTGATGGATTACATCCACCTGTCCTCAAGGTGTTAAGCTCGGTTATTTCAAAGCCATTATTTCTAATTTTTAGAGACTCTTTAGTCACTGGCAAGGTACTAATGGATATCAGATGTGGTTCCTATCTTCATAAAAGGCGCAAAGTCATTACTAGGTAACTACAGACCGGTTAGTTTAACGTCCATAGTTGGAAAGGTCCTAGAGAGTTTGATTAAGAACCACATAGAGTAGTTTCTGCTAGAAAATAATATTATAAGTGATGGTCAGCATGGCTTCAAGAAAGACAGAAATTGATGAACAAATTTACTCTCTTTTTATGAGGAAGTAAGTAAACAGGTAGACAGTGGAATAGCAGTTGATCTAGTTTACCTGGAATTTGCTAAAGCATTTGACACTGTACCCCACAGACAGTTAATATGCAAGTTTGGGTCAATAGGTTTAAAAAAGTTAATCTGTAAATGGATAGGGAACTGGCTTAAAGACTGCATCCAGTGAGTTGTAATTAATGATTCATACACTTAATAGTCTAAGGTTATTAGTGGTGTACCTCAGGGTTCAGTGTTTGGACCTTTACTGTTTAACATCTTTATAAATGATATAGAGTTTGGGATTAAAAAAGTACAATTTCTATGTTTGCAGATGACACCAAACTATGTAATGGAATTAGGTCTATACAGGATGTCTATAATCTACAAGCAGACCTGGATGTATGGTTTGATTGGGCAGCCAAGTGGCAAATTATATTTAGGATAGATAAATGTAAAATTATGCACTTGGGCGCTAACAACATGCATCCTTCATACTGTCTAGGAATACATTTGGGGGAGTAAAAAATGGAAAAGGATCTGGGGGTTCTGGTAGATCATAGACTTAATAAAAGCATGCAATGGTTGCAAGCTGCAATATCTATAGCTAGCAAAGTACTTTCTTGTATTAAAAGAGGAATAGACTGCATAAATGGAGACATAATCCTGCCCCTGTACAAAGCATTGGTCAGACCACATCTGGAATATGCAGTCCATGATTGTAGGAGAATGGAGGAGCTCAGCTATGAGGAGAGATTAGCTGAACTGAATCTGTTCTCCCTTGAGAAGAGATGTTTAAGAGGGGATTTTAATCACCCTGTATAAAAATATAAACGGCCCATATAACGGTCTGCTTTTAGTGTAAAAATACATATTTAGACTGCCCAAGGAGGTTAAGTTCAATAAATGTGATATTAAGTGACTGGACTAATAAATTTCCAAAACAGTGTTCCTTGTATGCATTGGTTATTACCTACCTAAGGTGGTTTAAGGAAGGACAGCTGGTGAACAGAACAGGATAATGAAAACCCAAAGCTAATTCATGCATGTGAAGGGAGAAAGGCTAGCTTTTCTGGTCCATTTCCATAGAAGTGTTAC